>NC_133755.1:175251655-175557488 GCF_036562045.2 Rhinolophus sinicus
CCCCCTCATATTCTGTACTCTGAAAATGAAGGCTGGAATGGGGAATGAGAGAATTAATTTCATAGAATAGATGATCATTTTAACCTCTCTTTGAAAGTTATTAAAGTCATATGCTCATGATAAAAAAATCAACAGATCCTTTTTGCTTCTTGCATTTTGAAAGCATTGGTGATACAGTGCAGAACAACAAAATCTTCTATAGCTAGCGAGCTTTTGTTGTCTTCTGTTATATTTTTTTCTGTTACTATGTTTAATCTAGCCATCTTCTTTTTCTACGGTTCTTTTATTAATAGCTTTTACTCCAAAGGCAAAAGTGGGAAGTCAGACCACTTTTAAAAAGTGATCCCTGTACAGCTTTAGGGATGGGTTGGCAGGATTGGCTTGAGGCAAGATTTTTCTGGCACCTTACTTCACTCTCATTGGCAAAAACAAACTGTCTACCTGTTTCTACAGCATATGGGTTTCATAAATTCTGTTTCAACAGGTTGCTTTCCCTCATGCTATTCCTTTAATGAAAGTATGTATATAGTAATGCAAGCTGTCTTGTCTAGGGAACTTTTTACACTAGAATTACTTAGGCAAACTGGGCTTTTAATGCAGATATGTATTGCAGGCAGGTACTACCTGTATTTGGAAATTCTTTACTATTTATATTCTTATTTCAGTTATTTAGATAAAGATTATAATATCAAATGCAGTTATTTGTAGCTAATCTGGTTTTTAAATCTTTATGAAATTATCTTCTCAATTCTGGTGAATTCCGTTTTTTATATCACTATCCCTGTTGGTTCTTGACCATTAGCTGTTTTTGCGTCTTTGAGAATTTGGTGAAAGCTGAAGATCCTCTTCCCAGAAAAATATACGCATTACACAAAATTTGCTTTAATTTCAGGGGAGTTTTCAAATCCCTTTCACTCCAGGTTAAGAATTCGGCCCTAAATTTAAGGTTCAGTCCCAGAGCCCAGGTCTCTGGCTCGCGTGCCAGGATTGGTCAACTCCCTGGTCTGGGGAGGCAGGGGTTGGGTTTTGGCAGTAAGTCATCCCCCAGAGTGTGAGATGCCAGTGTCATTTCATGTCAGAGCTTTCTGAGCTATTGCTGTAACCACAGTAAGACAAGCAGGGACATTGCCGACCTCACTGGGGTAGGTAGACTCAAGTACCTATTTCACAACCAGGAGGGCCTGGTGAACTAGACCTTGTTAATGAGACAGTCACATTTCACGCTGTAGATACTGGGTAATGGCATCGTAACTAAAACCCCACCTTGTAGCAATCTCTTAATTATCATACTTTAATAAAAGTACCACACTATCTTTAGTCACAGTTCTCAAACTTTACAAGCAAATCTGGGAAGTTTATTAAAAATTTAGATTCCTGGACCCTAGCCTCAGGGTGAAATTTATCAGCTATGGGATAGAGTTCAGAGATGAGTTCTTGTCCAATGAAAGAGAGAGTGGGAAAGTAGTTAGTTATATGCATGGACTCTGAAGAAAGAATATATTGGTTCCCATCCCAACTCCACCACTTGCCAACTGAGTGACATTGGGCAAGTTATTCCAGCTCTGTGCCTCAGTTTCTTCATCTGTAAAATGTACTTATTCCCAGGGGTTGATGTCTAGACAAAAAGACTTTATTCAGTGAGTAAAGCACTTAAGAGAGTGCCTGTCAAACTGTAAGTGCTAGATAATTGTTAGCTGCCGCTGTCATCATCATCGCCATCATCAGCATCACGGCCACAAGATAAAGTCCCAGCAGTTCAATGACAATTTTGATTCTCATTCTTAAGTGTGGTTTTAAGTATATCAAGAATGATAGGTGATACTTATGGAACAGTTAAATGTTCCAGGCATACTGCTGTTGCTTAAATGTAGTCTCTCCTTTAATCATTAATACAACTTTGGGAGGTAAGTCCCTATATCTTGGTTTTATGGATGAGGAAAGTAATTCTTTAGGTAATAAGTTACAGAGCTGGGACTTTTTTTTTCTGTTTCTGTGCATGTATATTACAAAAAGCTGAACATTTACTGTGGCTCATTTAGATTTGTGAGTTTATTAAAATAATCTATTAAAAATCTTAATTACTGTAGTCCTTAGCTCTTGAGTACCTCCATATTTCTCTTTGATATTTCAGGAAATGTGATTTTAGGCAACCATGTGGCTGGCTTTCTTTCCCACTTCTGGGCCATCTGATAGTTTAGGGAGAAGTGCTTGGGAAAACGGAGAGGAAAAAAAAACACCAAAGCTTTTCTTAAGTCTTGAGTGCCAAAGTAGTGGCCTCTGGGATCCTAACTTGATTAGCACAGTGACAGCTGCTTTCTTGGTGGGGTGACCTCTCTATTCTCCAGCCTTCTTGGTTCATCTTTGCTTCAGTGGTAGGTGCTGCTGCAGCCTCATGTATACTCATAAGTCCCGTGCCATAGTGACATTCTTGTTGATGGCAAACTACAATATAGTGAGGAATCTGCCATCAATAGTAAAGAGACTCATCAGTAAGAAAATGGCTGTCCCCTATCAGCTCTGCTTTTCAACATAGTGTTGGAGGTCCTAGCCAGAGCAATCAGGCAAGAGAAAGAAATAAAAGGCATCCAAATTGGGAATGAAGAAGTTAAATTATCACTCTTTGCAGATGACGTGATGCTATATATAGAAAACCCTAAAGACTCCACCAAAACGCTACTAGAAACAATAAACGAATACAGTAAAGTTGGTGGCTACAAAATCAACGTACAAAAGTCCATTGCATTCCTATATACTAACAATGAAATCTCAGAAAAAGAAAAAAAAAATTCCTTTTGCAATTGCAATAAAAAGAATAAAATACCTAGGAATAAACTTAACCGAGGATGTGAAAGACTTATATACTGAAAACTATAAGACATTTTTGAAAGAAATTGAAGAAGACACAAAGAAATGGAAAGACATTCCGTGTTCATGGATTGGAAGAATCAACATAGTTAAAATGGCCATATTACCCAAAGCAATATACAGATTCAATGCAATCCCCATCAAAATCCCAATGGCATTTTTTAAAGAAATAGAACAAAAAATCATCAGATTTGTATGGAACCACAAAAGACCCCGAATAACCAAAGCAATCCTAAGGAAAAAGAACAATACTGGAGGTGTCATGCATCTTGACTTCAGCTTGTACTGCAGGGCAACAATAATCAAAACAGTATGGTATTCACAGAAAAACAGACCAATGGAATAGAATCGAGAACCGAGAAATAAACCCACGTAAATATGGACAGATAATTTTCGACAAAGAAGCAAAAAACATACAATGGAGAAAAGACAGCCTCTTTAATAAATGGTGCTGGAAGATTTGGAAAGCCACGTGCTGTCTGTCACCGTGTACCAAAATTAACTCAAAATCCATCAAAGACCTAAACATAAGACCTGAAACCATAAACTGCATAGAAGAAAACATAGGTACTAAACTTAGGGACCTTGGGTTCAAAGAGCATTTTATGAATTTGACCCCAAAGGGCAAGGGAAATAAAAGCTAAAATAAATGAGTGAGACAATATCAAACTAAAAAGCTTCTGAAAAGCAAAAGAAACCATCAACAAAATAAAGAGGCAACCAACCTAATGGGAGAAGATTTTTACAAACAAGGCCTCCTCTGATAAGGGGCTAATATCCAAAGTATACAAGGAGTTCATACAACTCAACAACAGAAAAAACAACCCAGTTAAAAAATGCGCAGAGGACCTGAATAGACATTTCTCCATAGAAGACATACAAATGGCAAATAGACATATGAAAAAATGCTCAACATCACTAATCATCAGAGAAATGCAAATAAAAACCACAATGAGATATCACCTCACCCCAGTCAGAATGGCTGTCATCAACAAGACAAATAGTAACAAGTGTTGGAGAGGCTGTGGAGAAAAAGGAACCCTCATACACTGTTGGGAATGCAGACTGGTGCAGCCGTTATGGAAGGCAGTGTGGAGGTTCCTCAAAAAATTGTGAATAAAATTACCATATTACCCAGCAATCCCTCTGCTCTGATGTTCATTGCAGCTTTATTTACATGGAAACAACCAAAGTGTCCTTCCATAGATGAATGGATAAAGAAGTTGTGGTATATATACACCATGGAATACTATTTGGCAGTAAGAAAAGATGAAATAGGACCATTTGTGACAACATGGATGGATCTTGAGAGTATAATGCTAAGTGAAGTAAGTCAGACAGAAAAAGCAGAGAACCATATGATTTCACTGAAATGTGGTATATAAACCAAAAACAACAAAAGAACAAGACAAACAAATGAGAAACAAAAACTCATAGACACAGATAATAGTTTAGTGGTTGCCAGAGGGTAAGGGGGGTGGGGGGTGGGGGGTGGGAGATGAGGGTAAGGGGGATCGAATATATGGTGATGGAAGGAAAACTGACTCTGGGTGGTGAACACACAATGTAGTTTATAGATGATGTAATACAGAATTGTACACCTGAAATCTATGTAACTTTACTAACAATTGTCACCCCAATAAACTTTAATAAAAAAAAAAAATATCATGAAGTAGCTTGTGCAAGCCTGTCCTTTTCCTAGGATTGTTTTAAAAAATCTGGAAATAATTATTCCTTTGAATTGATAGAAAATAACATTATGACTCCAGCATTGGAACTCATCAGTACATATGGTGCATTAGAGGAAATATGGCTTTTTAACTGTACGCTTAGAATCTGCCTGTGGAATCAGTAGCAGTAAAACAGCATTTGAGCTTTGACCATATGATTTTTAAAAATCTAATATAAAACATTTTTGGAGCAAGTGTAAAGGAAGATATAGGGGAAAGAAATGATATGGACTAAGAAGAATTAAAGTGATTTAGCATTTTCCTAAATAGAAACTAATCGTGATGGATATAAAACACCCATCAAGCCCTGTTCTCTGCGCACTGGGTGCCCAGGTGCACCTTCAGGAGGAGGAAAGGAGGGCGTGTTTGTACCCTGTGTTAGCTCAATCTAATGTGGTTTAGAGTAGGAAACTGAACTCAGAACATTTGTTCAAGGTCGCACAGATAGTGAATAGTCTTGAAGTTGGAATTTGAGCTTGAGTTTGTTTGACTCAAAGGTTCATGGTCTTTGGAGAGATCTGTGTCAGGAAAAGGCTTCTTGGAGTCAGTGAAATAGGAAACTGGGCCTTTAAGAGGCAGGACCAAGGTAAGGGTGGGTGTGTTAGATGTAGGGAGGCCTGGGGCTGGAGCTGTGCTCGGGACAGCTTGATGGAGAGATGAGATTGAGAAAGGATCACTGAGTCAACAGTAAGGGCCCGTTTCCCTGGGGATCCAGGGAAAGAATGAAACTGGCAAGGTTTATTTAGTTAAGATTATGGAGGGACACTCTTTTGGGGGGTGGGGACAGTGTGTTTCTCCAGGGCCCACCAGCTCCAAGTCGTTGTCCTTCAATCTAGTTGTGGAGGGTGCAGCTCAGCTCAAAGTCCAGTAGCTGTTTTCAATCTAGTTGCGGGTGGGGGGGGGGGGGTTGTTGGGGGAGGGGGCAGCTTACCATCCCACCATCCCACCATCCCACCATGCCATGCAGGAAGTGAACCAGCAACCTTTTTGTTCTGAGCTGGTGCTCTAACCAACTGAGCCATCCAGCCACCCTCGGGGGACTTGTTTTTAAAGACAGCTAAGTGTTAGGATTAAACAGTAAGCAGACATGTTAAAGATAAAATGTGGGAGGGTTAAGAATATGTGAAAGATTAAATGTTCTATGCTTAGTGAATTTTCTTGCGGGAGACGAGGTGGAAGGTTAGGGGACTGAATAGGAATTTCTTGTAGTCTTGGAGGTGAAAGCTAGAGTCAGCACCACAGCCTCAGTGGGTTCCTGAGTTTGTCTTTCATACCATTAACTTCTTTTTCGTTTAAATGAAACATTTCAAGCATAAACACGTGTAGAGGGGATCCCTGTGGCCCCACCACTCAGCTTTCAGCAGTTATATGACCAGTCTTGGTGTATCTCTGCTGTCACCTCCCACCCTCAACACTATTTTAAAGTAAATCCAGACATTGTATCGTTTGATCTGTAAATGTTTTAGTATATCTCTAAAAGCTAAAGGGCTTTAAAAAGAAACGTAAACATAATATAGTTATCCCATTTAAAATACAATTTTTTCATACAGTTATTCAGTGTTCAAATTTCTGGTAGTCTCAAATGGAAGACATGTTTCTGTTTAACTCACATTATGGGGTAGTTTGAATCAAGATCCAGAAAAAGCACGTCTTACAATTAATTGGTTTATAAATTTTCGTTGCTAGGATTTTCCTCTGTCTCCGTGTGTCCCTCTCTCCTTTTGTTTTTTCTATTTCAACTTATCTGTTGAAGAATCTAGGTCACTTGTCTAGTAGAGATCCCCACAGTTTGGGATTTGCTGATTGATTCGCTATGGTTTAATGTGTCCCTCGGTCCTTTTCATTTCCTATAAATTGGTAGTTAGATATACAGGCTTTATCAAGCTTCTTATCAATTAGTTGTGACAGGACTATTTCATCGCTGGTGTGTTCATGAGGAGCAGTAGAATGTCTGGATTTTCCCTTTTTTTGACGGCACCACTGATGTTTGCATAGTCTTTTCCCTCCGTCTTTTCCAGTTTATTTTTTTACTGCATTCCTTCGCAGTCATCGTTTTGCCTTAAGACTGCCAGTAACAAACAACAAAATGTGTTTTGTAGCACATTGCACCAGGCGGTGTAGCTGTTAACATGATATGTATTCTTGGACACGAGCCCAAGTTTTGTTCAGTTTTATGTTTGTCCTCATACATTTATTTTTGTGTTGCTGTGTCTGATTCTAAGTGTGAGCTCCTAGAAGCCATTGCGTCCGTCATTCACCAGGCTCTTACGTAGTACCTGTCGGTGTGTGGCACCAGCAACCCCAGAGGAAGTAAGAATCTAGTTCAGGAGATACACAAACAGTTAAAATGCAGCATTGTAAATTCCTTAAGAGGAGTCCATCATCGATCATCGGTGTGAGGTGGTGGTTTTGTGTGATGGCAGAGTTCATTTCTAGGAGGCGTTTGAGGACAGACAAATGCTTTTCAGACGCAGAAGGAAGGACATCCACTTGGGACCACAACTGAGACTGAGAGGCCTGCACATGCAGACTTGTGTCCAGTGGGGCCCACAGGAAGCTGAGGGGTGAAGGTGAGGACTCTCATAGGCCCCAGGGGAGAACAAGGTGGAGCTGGCGTGGCCGCGGGAGGAAGTTTGGTGAGCTCGTCTGCACCAGCCCAAGCTCTGGGGCACCGTGGGCAAGAGGCTGTGGTGGAAAGTGACCAAGAAAAGTGGCTGGCACAGGAAGGGGGAGGGGATGGACTGGACAGTGACGGGTTTGGTAAAGTGTCCCCTGTGAGCAGGTGATGAGAGAGATTAGGTTTGAGGAGGACAGTGAGCAGAGTCATTTCTGAACATGGTGAATGCGTGGGACTCTTCCTCCAGGGACAGATTTTCAACACGTAGTTCATGTGTGTGGGACCTGAAGTAGAGATTTGGGAATCGTCAGCATCTGGGCTCAGTGTGGAGTCTTTGGCGATCAGAGGGTCGGACCCAGCTTTTAAGGGGCAGGCAGAGGAGGAACCAGCGGACTAGCCGTAAACAAACATAATCGGTGAAAACGGGACGGGCCTAGCTTTCCATCAGCCTGTGGACTTTAAATAAAGATTTGATAGTGAGTGGTAAGGAGAGTGGCCTTGTGTTCGATTTTGTGAGAGTTTTTTATTTTAATATTTGTGATTCACGATATTATAATTGAATGTTTCGGAAGTATCCCACGTATAAAATACTTAAGATTCATAATTTTTGAAAGGGGAATTTAGGAGCGTATATGGAAGCCTAAGATACTTCCTTTAGCAAGTTAAAATTACATTGAATCCTTATCATGTAGTGGGAGTGCGACAATTCCAGTTGCTTCTGACGTACAGTTAGGATAGAAAGGAAGGTGGGTTCATCACGCTGAGATACCAGCATCGGCTCAGACGCTAGCCGTGTGAGTTGAGTTACTGGAGGTTTTGTTTCCTCAGGGTGAAAAACAAGATGGGACTACGGTGTGTCCCAGCACGGTTGTGTGGAGGGACTGTGCACAGTACCTGCCACCGAGCCCTGCCTCCTCCTGTGCTTGTTAATGACATGCCCACTGGGGCGTTTCTGAGGAGGCCAGGGGGTGATTGTGCCATTCTTGAAGTGGTTATTATAGTTTTATATTGCGTTCCTTTGGAAAGGATATTTTAAATGTATGTAACTACAAACTGAACACAGAGCGGGCAGTGGCACGCTGTTTCTTGA
The DNA here is from genome assembly GCF_036562045.2 of Rhinolophus sinicus. Lineage (NCBI taxonomy): Eukaryota > Metazoa > Chordata > Mammalia > Chiroptera > Rhinolophidae > Rhinolophus > Rhinolophus sinicus. Next base: position 175,259,958 of record NC_133755.1, read on the forward strand.
GCAGAGTGATGATTTCCCGTGACCTGGCAACGCTGTGCAGCCATCAGGCGTGTCCTTTGTGGACGAGATCCCATCCTCCTCCTCCTCTGCCACATACCTTGCTTGGCAGGACCATTTCTGCTCCCTGTTAGTGGTTGGAATTGATGATAGGACTTTCGAAAGCAGGGAGAGAAAAGGAGCAAGAAAATGATTCTGACCTTGATATTGCCGGCTGTTGTTCTAAGGCTACTCAGATCCCCATCGCCTCACTCTGGAGTGTTGCAACAGTAAGAGGAGCCATCTTCCTTTTTCTGGCACATCTGTACTTCGTTTAATTACTGGAAAAACCTTTCTTAAATAACAAGAATCGTCACGTGTTCCTGCTCCAGAAGCCCGGGTGGCTGCCTGGAGCTTTTTGTTTCAGATGCGAAGCTCTCTGCAGGACTGTTAGGTTGGTGCAAAAGTAACTGTGGTTTTTGCAATTTTAACCTTTTGCACCCACCTAAATACCTTTTGCACCCACCTAATATGAAGACAATAAGTTTTCGCCAGTTTCTGGACTTCGTCCCCGACCTCTTAGTGCCACTGCCATTTGTTAAATTCTTGGTTTTTTGTGTGTGTTTGTTTCTGATTTTTGCTGACTGTCTACCAATCCTCCCACCACGTCTCTGCTCTGGGTTTGCTGCTTTTTATAATGTCTTAGGCATATTGTAATGATAAGGTAAACCTTCAGTAACTCTTGGTTCCAAAATGATGGACTGCGAGTGCACACTGACACTTCCTTTAAGAGCACTTGACCAGTTTCTATCAAAGTTTGAAATGTACCAGCCGTTTGACAGAAATGCCACTTGTGGAGATTTTATGTTACTGAAATATTTCACATGAAGATGTATGCACAAGGATGTCTGTTATAGCGTAGTACGAAGTCAGGGAAGGCGGGGGATGACCTGCACGTTCACCGCTAGGGGACTGACTAAGTCACAGCACTGACAAATGATGCAATACCTGTAGCATAAAAAAAAGAATAGAGTAGATGTTTAGATGCAGATATAGAATGAGTGCTGGAGTATGTTGTTAAGGGACCAGAAATATGCCATGTACAGAAAAATGTCCCAGTTGTGTTTAAAGGAAAGAGGATTTAAATTCGTATCTACACTTGGTAATGCATCATACAGTTGTCAGCAGTTATGTTTGTGGAGGGGGTTCTGGGAAGGACACGGCAGTCTTCCTTTTCGTTGTTTGTCTCATTGTATCTTTCGAACTAATGCCATGGCAATATTTTCCCTTTTTAATTTTTTAAAAGAGTCCTTGACATTTGATTCTATATTTTCTTCCAAGTCTCGTGTTACCATTACTACTGAATACATTTCATTATAAGCTAAAACAGAAGCACTCATGACCTTGGCCTTCACACTTAGACCCATGCGACAGTTTTGATCTTAGTATCCTTCCTTGCCGTGTATGTGGGACACCAGGGTTTCCCTTGCGGTCGTGCTTCACACTGTCAGAGGTTATACCCAGCAAAGGGAGTGGTCCTTACTGACATTTGTGAAAAGAAACACCCAAGTGAAAACTTCTGAAATAAACGTGTACGCACCCTTCCCCAAGCTCTTTTCACACTTTTGTTGTTTGTGTGTCCGTCTCCCATTTTACCTTTGACTCATAACGTAAAGAAGGTTAAAACCAGAATCCATCAATGGTTAAAAGTTTGTGGGTGAGATGAAGAAAGTTAATACTGATAAAAAACCTTGAAGGGGTAAACCACATTGCCCTGTGTGGTTCTTCTGCAATGCGGTACCGGTTTCCCCCGCTGTCCAAAAGCGGAGTTTTCCCAGGGAACCTCTCCTAAGCCGAAATAGTGTAAAGCGAAGAAGTGATCCCTTTAGGACATGTCTTGCTAAAGATAAAGCACAGATGCTCACAGGCGCCAGGCAAGCTCTGGGGGATGATGCTGAGATGCTGAGTACAGCTCGAGGGGCAGGAACTTGGTGGGGCCACTCTCCTCGCTTGGGGTGTGGGGTACGTGCTGCCTCTGTAATGCCTCACTGCACAACAAACGCTGAACGTTATTTTCACTTTTTTTGGCAAAAGTGAAAGACCTCTTCAGATTTCTTTTAGTTAGTGAAAACAGGTACAAATGTTGGTCTTTTGTAAAAGTGAAGTGGCGTAAAGTGAACTTTGGAAAAGTGGAGGTTACCTGTATTATCACAGTATGATATTCTTTTAAACAGTCATGGCTTTGTATATATTTGGCAGATGAATGAAGGAACACTTTGTGTGTGTAAACTGGTGTACAAGCTCGTGTTCACTGGCTTAAACTTGTAAATAACCAAAGATGGCGGTGATTATTTAGAAATGTAAAGATGTGCTTAGTTGTTTGTTTATAAATGTGATGTTGAACATATTTCTGATGCTGACATTGCCCTCTTATTATCTATTAAATTTTTTATTCCTGCTTTACTCTTCTTGAGGTGAAAATAAGTACATACCAGAACGTAAATATAGCTCTGAAGGGGAAAAGCTCAGGTTTGTTATGAGTTATAACTTTTATAACTTTATTAAAGCTGCCAAGCATAGATTTTATAGTCCCAGTGTAAGTAATATACCTATAGATGATGATTGTTTTGGGTTAAAACTTGGTACCTTTTCTGGATGTTCTCTCAGTTAAATTAATCCTTATATTCAAACATAAACTGAGGCAGAACAAGTCCCCTTTTCAGCCATTCTCACTAAATTTTGTTTTGGTTTTGTTTTCAACTGTATTTAATAATTGAAAGCCTCTTGTGGTTAGGAATAGTATAGTGTTTGAGACTTTGGTGGAATCTACCTATTTTGAACCTTTAAAGCCTTAAAAAGTGAAATGTAAAGTCATAGTGAAATTTTCTGAGGGCTTTGGTAGTCTGTTAATCCAGTGTTGCTTATTTTAGAGGGACGGCACCCAGATTGACATGTGTACTCACTGTAGTTGTGGTGGGCTTTTTCAGCTCTTTTAAAAACCGGGTCATTTAGCTGCAAAGAGAAAATAAAAGGAAATGTAAAAGGCTAATAATAAGCACAGGGCCTGTGAGCCTGTTCCTGTTTCTTAACTGAAGTTTACTCAAAACAGCACCTGAGCACCGCCGGCCCGTAAACTGTACTCACTGGGCTCGCACACGCCCGTGTTTGAGGAGCAGGCGGCTCTGCTCATTTGTTTGCCTATTGTGCGGCCGTCCTGCACCTTTGTGGGGGTTTTGTAACAGGGTGACGGCCCCTGAATGGAGGCCTTGTGCCCTACTTGATTTGCAATCCTTGCTGTTAATCTAAAGGACCCTGCAGGGCACCCAGCGGGAAGCCCGCGTGGCAAGTGGAAGTCTGGGATCCGGGAGAAACTCGGTGTGGGGGGCAGGGGCGGTGAGAGTGGTAGTAATCTTTCAGCCTCGGCTTTTCTCCTCTACAGCCTAATAGTTACCCTCTACTGGCAACCAGATTGAAGAGCTGCCCCTTGAAGTACTGAATGTGCTCACTGAGACCTCACCTCTTTTAAGATAAAAACTTGGACAACGGGGATTTAAATCTCTTACAAAAGTATACTACTGACTGGGCGTTATACAGTACTGTTAATATCATTCGCGCTGCCTCTCTCTCTGTCTCTCTCGGTCTCTGTCTCTCTCTGTCTCTCTGTCTCTGTCTCTCTCTCTGTGTAGGGTTGCTTGGGAAATGCTGGATTGTTGCTGTGCTCTTTACTTAGCGCCTGTTAAAGGTAGGTCACACCAAACGCTAGGCTAGTTCAATCCAGCTTGTACAGCTTGTTAGTTTGTAGTACTAGCTATTGGTCCAGGCTCTTGGCCTCAGAAGCCATGTAATTTTAAGTGTATACTGTGTGAGAAAGGGGTGGGGCAGCAGATGCTTTTTATAGGGTTTCAATTAATAAACGTTATTTTTTTAAATAAACATTAATTCATAAAGTAATATTTTGAGGATTTAGCAGGACTAGAACGTGTATATCATATTTCTTTAATTCTAACACTTACTTAAACTGAGAGGAAAAGTGAGAGAATTTTATTTTTAAGTGATATTTTCCATTCTTTTTTCTTCTCCAATCAGAAACCTGTTCTTCAACTTTGAGTGCCAATTAAGACATGCTGTAATAAGTATTTCACATTCGGTCCTACAGCGTGACTTGGGGTGTAAATGGCGCTAGAATGGTTAGGAGCTGAGCGTACGTAGTTAAACAGCTAGAGATCTGGTATACAGTAAGTTGCAGTGGTGTGGTATTTGGTTTGTATAACACTATTTCAGCACAATACTGAAACCATGCAGAATACATCCTGGAAAAGTGTTCAACAGGATGCCAGAAAGGCCATGTTAATGATAAGTTTTTGGTACTTCAGCAGGTTTTTGGGGTGTGTTTTGTTCCCCACTGCTGTTTTATTCTTTATTGTGGTTCTCTGGAAACTATGCCACGTGAACATATGGAATTCTATACATAGTGTTTATTGGTTTTGTAGAAACCCCAGGATACTGTGAGCTTAATAATGATGTTGTTTTGTGGGTTACTGAGAGGGCATATTAAAAGTCAGTTGATAATAAAGTTTTCATTAATTATTTTAACATTTTCAACTTAATATTAAAGGCAGTTCAACCCAAATCAGAATTAAACAATAAAATGAGCTTTTGGTTTGCTTTGGTTTAAAAGACATTTTGGGAAAAAAAATACAAGGAGTTTGGTTGTAGCTGACCTCCTTCTTCATTTTTTCCTGCAAAGCTCAAACACAGTCTTTGAGTTGTATGGTTCCATAATAAGTTTAATTATTAATTATATGTATGTTTTTGCTCTTGATAATTCACTATTTTTTTGTCTTTGTTTTTGCTTTTGGTAAAATATTTTTTAAAAGATAACTATAATATATTGCATATGTCTGCTTAAATGTAACATGAATCAATAGTTTGTAATAAGCCTTCACTGGGTTTTGGTAGTAGCTTATAACTCATTGAGATATTTATGAAGTGCTTTGTGTTTGTGTTTGTTTAGGACCTGTCTCAGGAAGGCTATGGAACTAGATCTCAACCTCCTCTGGCTCCTGGAAAACCTAACCATGAAGACTTGAACCTGATACAACAAGAAAGACCATCAAGTTTACCAGTAAGACACGAGTTAAAGACTTTAAAAACAAGCTATTGTTTTGTTTCTTCTACATTATATTAAGGCTTTAGGAGAGAAGTTTCTAGATTTCAGATATATTTGTGATTTATTTTTTTTTAGGGTTTCATTCTTAGGAGCTATGTAGTGTTGGGTACATTTAGTTCATTTGTAGGTATGTCTCTTGAGTCCAGTTGGAAGGTTTTATTTGGCTGATGGGTTTTGTTGCAGAAAGGTGTTTCTGTAGTCCAGTTGCACTCTGTTTAGCCTGATGCTTTCTGGTAGTGATACAAACCAAAGAAGGTGTCTGTGTGCGTCAAACATGAAGGAATTCCCACTCAGCAATGGGTATAAATGAGAGAAACCATCTGGTGGTAGTTTGAATTTCTTCTGGGACTTTATGTAACGAGAGATCATCCAATCTTTTTTCACCCAAAAGAAAATATTTCAGTTTAAAATTGGAAAAAGCAACTTATAAGTATTTCCACCAGTGAATACTGTATGGTGGTTGAGATACATATTGAATAAAGTAGTGGCTGTATTTGTATTATAGGGTATCATGTTGATGCTTATAAATAGTTCATCTGTGCTTAATTTGCCTTTTTAACAGGCAACCTAATTTAAATGAGGTTTTCCTTATAAACTAAAAGAATACATCTGTGCACAATTTTATATTTTCTTGTTAAAATATTTTTATTTGAAGAATTATTGTTATTGCTTAATCTCTATTAAGAAATTTTATTTAAGATGGGAGTTTAGGCTAACCACGATATTAAATATGTTCACATTGAGTAAGATTTATTATATTACTTCTGAACACTCGCGAATAAGCATTTGTAATGAATGTTACATATGACATTTGGCATGCATGCTATACCCATTTTCAACTTATATGTAGCCTTAGAGAAGAAGGTAAGTGATGGCTACAGGAGATCCAGTATCTTTTTGAATTTGATGCACATGTTTTTGAAACTAATTTTTACAGCTTTTATTTCTGTGGTGGAAGGTGGGTGAAATTTATTGTGGTCATGTTTTTAGTCACAGTGGAGTATTTACTGTCTAGTTATTTGGTTTTTAAAGGAATGAAAAAGGTGATGGAGTCTGTATTTTATGCTGTAAGCTTTTTTCTTAGCAGATAATTGACTGCTTTGGTGAGTGAGTGAGTGAGATTGTGTGTGTGTGTGTGTGTATCTGTATGTAAACACTATTGATAAACGGAACATTTGCTGAATATGTGGAAATTGGCTCATGGTTTTAGGAATTTAAATTGACTCCTGGGAAGCATATGGACAATGAATTCCACTTTTCTTCCATCAGATAGTGTTTTAAGAGAAGCCTAACTTTGTAGGTTTGTCATTGGCTGGTGATGTATACTATCATATATGTTGGCAATTTTGCTGTGTATGATACAGATTTCCTGTGTAGCTACCACAATAGTTTGCATTGTACTGCTGTCTTCATAGCCATTGGAACTTGGGTGTCACTCAGTAGGCTTTGCTTCTTTTCATGGCTCTGCATTGGAGTGGGTAGTGGACATTCAGCTAACTCGAGCATAATTAGGGAGGAAATGAAGCGTGGAAGTTCCAGAAAACTGACTGAAGAGTTCTGCTCTGGGATGACGCTTTTTAAGTTGATCTGTTTTAAGAAGTGAGTCAATATATTCATCAGTACTTTAAATTTTCCTGAATTGTTGTATTTGTATATATGTCACATAATGGCTACTTTCTTCCTTAATCTTTACCTTATCTACTTTCTCAGAGGATTTAAGTTTGCTCATAATATAAATTTTCTTATGAAACTATTGAAAAACAGAAATGCCCTAATTGGTATTTTCTTTCTGTTTTTTGTAACTCACAGATAAATAAGATGCTGATTGACTCAATAACATTTCAATAATGTATTTTTAAAAAGGCAAAGTTTCCAGGTTTTATGGTGAGTATATAGAAGCACCAGTCACTGAACGAGAGACAAACCACAGATGAGCTGGTGTACCTACCTCCCCAGCCCCCAATCTGTAAGATGAAAATTGGCTTGTTTAAATGAATGGTAGTGCACCACTTTTCTTTCAACAGGCTTTGTTTGTGTAGAAAGTTTCTATATGAAGTATACAAATACATTTTTACTTACGTGAATGCTACATCAGTAAGTTGTACACAATTAAGGTAATTCTAGTTTGGGGGAAAGATTTATTTGTATTCTGTATGGCTGTAATATCAAGTATTTTTAGTGTTACTTTTATTAACTATTTCAGCTCTCTAAATTAGCTGATTTGATACTGTAGGTACTGTGAAACTGAATTTGTTTTCACATCTGAATTTGCTCTTGGGTCTTTTGTAGATTTATGCTGCGTTTTTCCCTTTTTAGTGTCAATGATGTATTTTCTTTTTATTTAAGGTTAAAGACAATACATCATATTTATAATCTCTAGTTTTGTAATTTGGAACTAAGGAAATTGTGGGCATTACTTGTACATTTTTTAAAATGTGGTGTAGTGATTCTAATGTATAATTAGTAAGTCTTCATCCATTTTATATGTGACTCTAAGGAGGAACCTTTTCAAGTAGTTATTTCTTAACCGTTTTGCTTGTGAGATAGATTGTGTAATACTGTTCTACATGTGTGATATTTTCTTTAGCACACGTTTGTCCCGCAGTTAACTTTCCATTACAAGAAGTCAGGGCCTTTCCAACATCCTTATGCAGATCTGTAATTTGGTCCTTCAGTAAACTGCCCTCTCACCATTGTTTGATCTGATCTTTGTCTGTGTTTGTATGTCAGTAAATTCTTGGTGATCTTTAGTACCTAATGCAGTTATGTTTTCCAGCTGACTTACATCTTCAGATCATCCACGTAAAGCAAATGCCTGATAAATTAATACTTGTCCTCTTGTTGCCTTGGGCCTATGGCCAGTAACATTTACTTTTTACTTAATGCACTCAGACCTAATCTCAGAACAAATCTTCCTAAATAATGTCCATTTATTTCTAAACCTCTTAATCATACCGCTGTTAACATACATTAGCTTATGTATTACATACCCTTCGTATTACCATTGTTAACAAATCTTAGCATATAGCATGTGATATAAAAATTAGTTTAAAGAACTCTGTCTCCTTGGAATATTATCACTTAAAATTTGAGCGTATTCTGTGTTTTTTTTCCTACTTCTAATATTGATATGATATGAAGCTGGCATTTAAACAAAATAAACAGTGGAAAGGTCTAAAAAATGCTATAAACTTAACTCCTTTATTTTATAAACATTGAGTACATCTCAATTTACATTCTAAGATAGCCCCCGAAATATAATTTAATGTACTTATTGTTCAGTCTTTTATTTTCATCTCTTGTGGCATGTAGTATTTACCCTTTTATTGCAGTTATTTTTATAGCTGTGTTGGTCCCTATTAGACTAGAATTTTTTCAGAGTATTTATTATGTTTTATTGAGTAAGTATTTTCCTACTAGAATTTATCTAAAAACTTTTAAATACATTCTTCCCCCAGTTTCAAAATTTTCTTTTAATTTCTTAAAGGCTCTTTTCCAAGGTATTGAATTGACACCAGTAGAGGCTGTTCTCTGTGCACTACAGATATGAATGGATTACCAGTGTGTTCTCTGTATCGGCCGTGTGGCTTTCTTCTTGCAAACATTTTCTTTTATAGTAAAATTGCACTTGAATTTTAACTTGGTAAACTTGAGCTTTAAGGGAAGGAGAATTGGGCACTTTTGGATAATTAAGCTAAAAGCGTAGAGACATTCCTTCTTAGTAATACATGTTTTTTAATTGTAAAATATAAATTGACAGAAACAGTAATAATAATTTCAGTAAATATAGCATACATAGATATGTTGTTAATAAAATATTTATAAACATGTATAAAAACAAGTAAACAAGACAAAGGCTTGATTTTTTTTTTTCTTTTCTTCCTTGTTCTAAGCAAATAGTGCTTCATCTTCCAGGGATCTTGAGAGTTGTTAAATATTCTTCAGTTTAGAAACTCATTTGTTTTATTCTTCAGAGAGGCCTGCCATCAGTTGTATTTCAAATAGCAGATCCATTATTCTGTTTACCTAAGATACAGAATATGAGCAGTCATGTTCTAATAGCCTTTGAAAAGGCCCATCAGGTCATTAAAAACCTCTTTGTAACCCTTTCTTCCTTAAATAGGAAATATCTAAAGTGGTTGACATGAAAAGGTTTTGATCTTAACCAGTTTAGTAAGAAAGCCTAACTGTCCTGTGGAATAGTGCTTATGGCACTTTTGTTGAGTTTGCAATTAGAAGGAAATATTCAGGTTTAGATAAAACATATGTTTTTTTGGCCCTTTGTGAAAGGAAAGAGGTAGTAAATGCTGGTTGTTCTTTGAAATAGAGGGTGTTAAACAGGATATTGGAAGCCAGAAAGAGAACGATTGGAAAATGTTATTACCAAGAATATTCTTTGGGGGTCGTTTATTAGCAGCAGAGCATACAATGATCTGCCTTAACTGAAAAAGAATACTCTGTGTGCGTTTGGTTTTTTAGTCTTTAATAACATTTATGTTGCGTGGGGGTAAAAGGTCATGTACTTTGGAAGCATATATGAATATTGGTGATAGGTTAATAGGGACATTTGTAGTGTGTAGATTTGGTAATACAGTTCCTGTGAACCATTGGAAACTGTTGGAAAAAGCTAGGTGAAGTGTTTATTAATTGGGTTTTGCTTTTTACTAAGTTCTCAAGCCAACTAGAAATACAAATTAAGATGATCTTAACCTGTTAGTTGGTAGGTTCGTGCAAAAGTTAAGATCTGCCAGGAAAGAACTAGATGCATGACTGCAGAATGGACTCTTTCCAAACTTTTTTTTATTTTTATGTTGCACTTAATGATTTAAATGATTGTCCTTAAAAGGTTAAAAATGTAGCTCTCTTTGTTGATTGATCCTTCTCGAATCATTTTGAACATTTAAAAAATTGTAAATTAATAATAGAGAAATCTAATCTGTTGTCCCCTTATGTCGGTGTTCAAGCATGAATAATCCCTGTGTGCACCTGAAGACGTAAGCTGTTTGTTCTCTGTGTTCTCTGTATGTTGTTAGAGTGTGTTGAGTTTTGGAGTTACGGGGGTTGTATACCGCGAGCACCCCTGTGAAGGGCTCAGGAGAGTCTCTGAAGGATGGCCCGTTGGCAGGTAATGCATCTGTAGATACAGTGAATCGCTGGCATAGTTTCGAAACTGAAACACATTTTGATATCTTGGAGAAATTTTAAACGGACCATATAATACTTCCCTTTTTTACCTCGGATTTACCATATTCTCAAATGTAATTTTAGTCACTGGTCTATTCTATATGGAGACATCAATTCTTTTTGGATTAAGTTGGAAAGAAACACCTACAGACCTTACTTGAAAGTCCTAATTTAGGAAAATGATAGTGTCTGTGACAAATGTTTGTTTAACAATATGGAATATTTTTTAAGATGTAAAGTTATATAATTTTATTCCCCGGAGAATTTTTGTGATATTGGTAGTCATTTTGAAAATAGAGGATAATACCTGAACAAAGTAAAAAAGTAGTAGGGAGTGGGAAGGAATGTTTCTCCCTCTTCCAAAACAATCTTCCACTTAGATAGTTGTTCTGTAAATGAATATTCAGTAAAATCTCATCAGTTTGGATTTCTTCCTGGTAAAGGCAGGTTAAATAAATGGAAAGTTTGAATAAATTAAAAGCAAACTATACTTCTTTTTAAATATTAAATAAATCAATGTTTGTGTGCGAAGTTTCTAAATTGAGATCTTCAGTCCTGTTAAAATAAATGGATAATTCTAAATTCATAATAGCTGAGATACTTGCTTAGTGGCAATGTGTTATTTTAAAAAATTCATTTAGTTTTTAAAAACACATTTTAACTAAGCATATACCCTGAAAAACTTTTTCACATAATATTCTGAAGATTTCCATTTAATATATGGGGGAAATGAATTTCAACCCATTTTATGGGACTGTCAATTCCAAAAAAATTAATGACGAAGCACTGTAAAAAATAGGCACTAGACAAAATTGGAGATGAAGAGTGGCTGAAACATAACTGATTTGCAGGATATTGGTTTTGATAATAGAAGGATAACTATGATCTATAGTTGATAAATGAGGCTCATTAAGTTAGGGATGATAAATGCAGATATTCCTGGCTAATAGAAAAGTCAGCATACACATTTTGCCATAACAAATGTGGGACTGGAAGGTTTTGACCCAGCTTTTGACTTAGGTGAGGCCGTGGAGCCTCCTGTGTGGCTCTGCAGGCCGGGCGGTATGCAGCTCCCAGGTCTGTGTTCACATAGACACAGAACCACACCTGGACATCAGCCTCTCTGACGGGAGGGTCTCTCTCTGGGCACAAAGAGGAGAGCAGTAGCGCTGGGCTTTCAGTACAAGCCACGAGGAGCAGCGTGTGTGAGGAATTCTCGCATGGGAATTTGTCAGCGTTGTAGCTCCTGCAAGTTCTAATTTTAATATTTTTTATGCTAGAATGAAAAAGCCACTGAAGCTTGGGGTATTTTTCTCATCCTAACCTGCTGTTTCTGTTTCTACAAACAGCAGTGCTTGGCATATTGGGCTAGGACGCCTCCTTCCGCCTTTCCTCAGTGTCCCTCCTATTTGCTGGTATCTGGGGGAGTCAGAGGGCTGCCTTCTGATCACACAGGCATGGCCATTCTAAGGCGTCCAGTGCCCTTTACATTATACCGTGTTTCCCTGAAAATAAGACCTAGCTGGACCATCAGCTCTAATGTGTCTTTTGGAGCAAAAATCAATGTAAGACCCGGTCTTCTTTTACTGTAAGACTGGTTCTTATATAATATAATAATAATATAATATATAATATAATACCAATATAATATAATACTGAATATAATATAATATAATTCCAGGTCTTATATTAATTTTTGCTCTGAAAGATGCATTAGAGCTGATTGTCCAGCTAGATCTTATTTTCGGGGAAACATGGTATTTACTCAAGTTAGGTGGGAAATAGATTTTAATTTACAGGTTTCCACTTTGTAGGTAATTGAAGGCACACATCTGTTGTATAAAACAAGAGATATGTAACCAGCAGGAGCTCATAGTAACATTTGCGGACTGCTTAATTGTGTTTATTTTTCTATTGGTCTGGAGGTAACTATTTTTACTATTAACTGTCAGTTTAGGAGCTCAGAGACTGTAGAAAGCAAATTGGCAAACTTAAAATTTCAGGATCTGTGGAACAGTTAGTGCTTCAGAAAATGCAGTGTTTCATAGAGAGCCTGGGGGAATACTGGATGTCTTCCCTGGTAAAGGACCATTTGGATTGGATCTCATCATATACACAGGAGTTCACCAGAGAGGAATAAATGGAAGAATAAACATTTTAGGCAGCAATCCCATATCTGGGAATATACACTAAGAAAACAGATTTTAAAATAAATGCATAAAAAGATTTAAAGCAAATTTATTCTGGGGTTAAAATGTGTAAATAATCAGTATATTCAACCATTGAAGAGTAGTTAAGAAAATTTTGTCGTGTTGATGTAACAGTCTGTTTGACCATTTTTGACCTATAAATGGTAATTTCACATCATTTAACCCAGCAGAATTTCAACCTAATGAAAGTTATTCCAGTGAAAATAGGAGAAAATCTGTGAAGACTATGTAGAAATAGAGAAAAGAATTCATGAAATAATGGCAGGTGAAATAAAAGAACAAACATTCCATGTCTCATATAAATTCAAGCACATAAAATATGATTCCATATTAACAAAGATTAAAAAGAAAACAGAAATGAGAGTAATTGTAATAGAAAAGCAGAAGCAATGAGACTAGTAAATATCCACTCATGTTGTCTAATTTATATATATGTGTATTTATATGTATTTACATATATAAATGTATGTATATACATACATATATATATATATATATATATGTAAATTCAAATTATGATGAACCAAGGTAATAATAAATTATAATCAGAATCCTTTAAAAGTTGTTTTGTAGGTTATCTGAAATGTTGTATTTTATCTAAGTCTGAAAGAAACATGCTAACTTCCACCTCTAGGGGGGAAAGAAAAATCCACTGATTTTATTCTTAAATAGAAATATCCCCAACAGCCAAGTGAAGAGGGAGGGATGTGCGTGCGGTGAAGCAGTGGCTTCTGGGAGGAAAAGTTCCAGAATGCGTATTTATTCTTGCTGCTGTCACAGCATCTGAATCCAAGATGTGATGTGCTCAATTATACCTGAAATAGCTTGGAAATCACGTGTTGGAGATTGAGGGGATACTTAATTTTTCTGTATCTTGGGTCTTTGGCAAGAGTTCCAATTGTGTCACCTCTTCTGTACCTGATTTCTGACTTTCTGGTAAATAGCAAAGGTCTAGGTGAAGGCATCAACGTGACCTGGCATTGTATCCTATAGGGATTTGCTGGTTCACGTAGTCAAACTTGTAATAGGCTGCTGGGTGTGACATAGTCACCTGTATACATGGGAGCCTGTAAGGCTATCTGTTAGAGTTGTATCAGTTAGGTTAGGTGAGGTTATTCTACAGTAACAAAGAGACCTTCTCAGAGGCTTAAAACAACAAAAGTATATTCTTTGTTCTTGTTACATGGACAACATAGCTTCCAGAAGGGTTTCAGCTCATTGTAGTAACTCAAGGACACAGACGGATAGAGCAGCCACTGACTTGAACATTGGCAGTCCCTGTCCCAGAGAGAAAACAGCACTCTGGAAGGTCTTTCACTGATGTGCAAGGGATTCATTACTCCTAACTCACATGCCAGAATTAGTCACTACCAATCATAAGGGCGCAGGAAGTGCATTCCTACTGGAGAGCTGGAAATGGTTGACAAACATCGTGAATGCTACCACAAGAATCCTTCTTTCTGCAGTGTTTATTTTTAACAGAGGCAGGAGAGACGATGCTAGCATTGCCTTCAAATACCATCGCGAAAAACAAAGAACTATCACTTTAGGAGAGGAAATAAATATATGTAGAGAAGGTTCTTACGTGAGAGCAAAAACTTCTATTCTTCCCTCACAGCGTGGGATTTTAGAGGTGCCTCTCTCTTTCTCATCTTTTTCTTTTGCCTTCTCTAAATTGTTGTAAAATAACTGAATGGTCTTGTTTTCCTTTGTTTGGGTCAAGAAATTTTAGCTGAAAATTGTTACTGTGTGAAAGAAGATTATTGACTCAACAAGCCTTCAATTTTCCGTGAATAACACTCCCACCCCCTAGCTTCAGAAACATGCCGTGCATGCATTCTATTTTAAAATACAGACTGTAATTTAAAACAGGCAGTTTGATGCCCCACTGAACTTTGTTTAAGCCTGGAATAAAAGAGGGGGAAAAAAGCTTTAAACCACAAAAAAAGTGACTAAGCTTTCTCAACTACTTTTCTGCATAACACATTCTGTTAAAAAAAAAAAAAAAAAGAAGCTTCCAGGTACTATTATTGTCTCTTTCTACAGGACCTAAATTTTATCCAATGTTAGATTGTGATGTGCTTATCTTTTCACTTCATTTCATTATCAGGCTATCAGTTGAATTTTTTAAAGTGTCCAGAGTATATTCCTTGGTAGTGGAATCTGTATGTGTGCGTGTGTACATTCTGTCCATGTTCAGTACACGTGAGAACATTGATTCTACAATTAAATACATAAATTTTGGCATTCTCTTATTGATAGCTAATTTTCTAGAGTTCTCTTGGTTTAAATAGTACCTGTTTATTAGACTGGAATGTCATAAATATTTAACTAGTATTATTTACTATCAGATCATTATAAGCATAATTAGTTGGAAGTAGTTTATATCACTTGCCTTTTTCTCCTCACAAAAATGAAAATGAACAGCTGATCATGGTTGTATGGAAGGACTGATGACTTTGTTTTGACTGAATAGTACATTCTGACCTGGAGCATTGTTCTACCGATAACGATGATGCTGATTGTACACGCACTAAGTCTCTGCTCCAGTTCTGGTCTTGAGCAATTCCTGGGATGTCTCAGGACCCTCAAGTCCTTTTCTGAAAAACTGCATGTCAGAGGCGGCCATCTCACAGCATGCCGTAACTCCTTCGTTAAGTGTTAGGTTCCAGGCCGATGTCAGTATGTAAGAAAAAGCACCGATGAAAGTGAACTCTCTGCCTTCGTGAAGAACTTGAATGCGAGAAGTGCAGCCACCGTGCAATCTTCAGTGGATGGCTCATGTATGCCCTTGCTGCTCTCCCTCCCATTCTTGGGTGCCATTTGCTTTGGAACATATGTAGGGGCTTGGGGTTGCCTAACTGAGTACGTAGCCTCTTTGTACAGGCCATGGGATAGCCTCGGGCCTTCCTGTGGACTCTGCCTCTATTTCTAACATCTCAGAGATTGCAGAGCTCCCCTTCTCCCCCATGTGATCCGTTTGGGAGCCTTATGTACCTGAGTGTAGGGAAGTCTAGGGAGAAGGGGAAAGAGTCATGTGAAAAGCTGAGAAGTACAGTTGACCTTTGAACAACGTGGGATTAGGGCCACCTGCACAGTGAAAAATCCATGTGTAATTGTCGATTCCCCCAAAACTTAACTAATAGCCTCCTGTGGACTGGAAGCCTGACCAATAACATAAGCAGTTGATTGACACATGTTTTGTGTATGTGTTATGTACTGTATTATCACAGTGACGTAAACTAGAGAAAAAATGTTCGGAAAATCATAAGGAAAAGAAAATACATTGACAGGACTGTGTGTATTGTTGAAAAATACGCGTATGTCACATATAAGTGGGCCTGCACTGTTCAAAGCCCATGTTGTTCAAGGGTCAGCTGTACAGAGACCAGGTGTCTTTATGACCACCTCCTAAAGGGGGGCTTCGGGGGGCACGTAGAAAAGACAAATAAGGAAGCTGCAGGACAGTGAAATCCTGCCTTTAATACTTTTTCCCACTGGACCAGCGGGAACCCTGTGGAGATAGTTTTTACTCGGTTTTAATTTCACGCCTGTGGAAGGAACACTGGAGGTTCACATCTGTACATTATCAAGTAGCTGAGTAACTGCACTTTTTAAACGGAGGCTTACCACGAGTGGAAATATAAGACATGAAAAGTGCCATTTGTTATAATGACCTGAAGCCAGTTTCATAGATAATGTCCCCTGCGTTTCTACATTTGTGTGTCTTTTCTTTTTTTTTGTAAAAATCTTTGAAGCTCACTAGTTTGATTTTGGTAGAGTGGTATGTTAACAAGCCTTACTTGTTACTTTTTATTCCTCTTTCTGTCAAAGCGCAAAATAGTGTGATTGAGGCAGTGGCACAAGCTACACCTGATTCACAGGTGAAAACTTCTCTCCAAGCAGCTAGAATGTGGGAGCCTGATGACCTGAGTGATGGGACAGCACAGCAGCATCCTGGCCCCATCTGACACTTGTGCCTTGAAACTAATACTCTGTCTTGCTTAAAATTTTCTGATGTAAATAGGAATCTTCATTTGTTTTTATTTTTCCCATGGATATGGGCCATTGAGTGCAGTGAACCAGTTAACACCCTCTGATGACCCTGAAATATTTGGTGGTTCTTTTGTAATTATCTGTATCTGGAGAAAACTTGGCTTCAAAATAATAACATTTATTATATATAACAGCAAATTGGGCGCCATTTAAAAATGTCTTGTTTCATATAAATGAAAATTGCAGTTAATTAACACTGAAAACTACTAGTAAAAGAAGAATGAATATGGCCAGAGTAAGGGTCTTAGATAATATCTCAGGTGTAAAATGCATGGACTTTAAAGACAGGACTTTGTGACATCTGTTTTGCATGTTCAACACCAGATTCCACCCCATTCTTCTATTTTTGATGTCTGGGACTACCAGGCCTTTTCTTTATGCAAAGCCTTCCTTTTCACGATGCCTTTGTTTCCACTGGAGGCAGGGGGACAACCTCGGAGGCTATTATTATTTCACTAATGAGGGTGAGTCACATTATTAAAAAAGGATGATAGTGAGAATGCAGAGGAAAAAAATGGTGACATGAAGGGAGGGATGAATGATACTTTTAAAGTTTTTAAGCAGAGTGAGCAGGAGGTGTGGTCCTGCTGGTGACAAACAGGGAGTCTGGTGGTGGGCAGTTGGTTTAGGGGAAAAAAATACCCGGAGATTTTGAGATTAAAAAGCAAGTCGTGAATAACTTTGCTTGAATTCTAAAACTTCTGAAAGAAAACAAAACATTTTTGCTACTAAAGTCATATTTTTTTGTATAGTTATCTATATAAGAGGTAAAACATAAACAGGAATTGCTAGTGAAAAAATGATAGCCATAACTTTCCAGTTCATTTAAATTCTTGGAGATGATTTGAAGACTGTTGTTATCAGAGTTTGTATAAACTCAACAGTTCCACTGTTTCTAACTTGAGGTGAGACAACAATGCCGTCTAAAGAAATAAATGAAACTATATTGTTCAATTGGGATTCATGTCTGGTCATTTTATTTTATTTTAGGATAGGGTATCCCAATATGTTCCTTTCCTTGGGTAGGGACAGGTTACTTTATATTGTTTTGTTTGTTTACTTTTGAATGATTTAGACTTTGTTCTTGTACCAATTCATTTTAGAGGAACATTCTTATTTAATTTTATCTCATTATTTCTACTTTTCTGAAACTTATTTTGAATTTATGTGTTTGTGAGTCTATTATACAAATTTCATCTTTTTTTTGAGTGTATGTGACTGTGGGAGGTGGTGGGGAATTTGGTTTTAACTAGCTATTTTTGAAAGACATTCTCTTTTATTTTGTAGAAATGGTTTATCCCTTTGAGCGCCATGAGTTTCTGTGATACTTTTAAATCCCAGCAGAGAAAGAAGGGCCTCAGGGAGATTACCATGAAATCTGAAGGCAAACTCTCTCGTTGTTTTTTTTTTAAATCAAGCCCCTCCCCTCTTTTCCCCCCAGGTTTTTAAAACACTGTCATTTCACTGCCTACGTACAGAGCAAAGGTTTAATATTAATGAGTTTTTAATATGTGTGTATTTTTCAGTATTTAATTTGATTTAGTTTTTTTAAGCCCTAATTCCCAGATGTGAAAATACAGATGCAAAAATGGCAGGAAACGTGCCTAAAAATTCAACGGACATGGAGTTAAGAGTTAATCTCGTGCTCGTTTTATTAGAGCAGCTGCCTGCGTGCACGTACCCTGAACACACCTCAGTGTCCTCGTAAACTGCAGTTGTCAAACCTAAGACTTTCTCTTCTTTTAAATAGAACTGTTTTTTGTCAATTTTGATTCAAATCATCCTTGGATAAGTGCACATGTGCTCAAATTTCCCCAAGTGTTTTTGCTTTTCATAGTTACTACACTTACGTTTTCCGTCGCTAGAATGCCCAAATTTTGACGTCTTCAATTAAGACACAAGATTTCACTTTACATAGAAAGTTCAATTGCATTTAACAATCTTTATTGATTGCCCCCTGTGTTTAAGATTTTTATATTAGATGTAGGAATAAAATAATAAAATTTGAATTATTTCACTAACTTATTAATGTTGTTCTTCCTATAACACATTTCAACAATAAAGAAATCAAGAGAACATAGCTGTATTCAGGATGCCTGTTATTTAAAATACTTTAACATTTTCTCATTTAATCTTCAGAGAACCATCTATAGAATCTGCAAAATTCATACTTCCAGCATGTGTAATTTCACAGAAATGTTTTGCCCTTTTGTGGAAGTCTTGAGTATCCGAAAGTAGAAGAGCAGTGATGGCTGTATCAAGTTTATGTTAAGCCTTTTATACAAGACATTCAAGTGGCATTTAGTCATGTACGATCCTTGCTAGTGGTTCCAGCGGAAGGAGAGCTCTGCCTCCCAGCACTGGGTAGACTAGCGATCATGTTAGCTTTGTTGACTGACTTCATGAGGGATTTTATTATTTTTGCTACTTTTTTCCTGACTTTTCACTTTCTGTTATGGGGACAAAAGCAAGGTATTAAGGTTGTAGCCACTTTGATATAATTTGGGCCTTTTTGGGTGTATCAGATTTTGAAAACTGTATGTACCATGTTTACCTGAAAATAAGACCTAACCGGACCATCAGCTCTAATGCGTCTTTTGGAGCAAAAATTAATATAAGACCCGGTTAAAATATAATATACTATAATGTAATATAATATAATACCGGGTCTTATATTAATTTTTGCACCAAAAGACGCATTAGAGCTGATGGTCCAGCTAGGTCTTGTTTTCGGGGAAACACGGTAAATACGCACGTTATGTTGACTGAGCAGTCACGTGTACTATCACTTTAGTTTTCCTGCCTGTATACTTCCCGTTACCCCTTTGCACTATGAGATATGACATATATAAACCTTTTGTGTAGTACTTGCCATATACATAAGTGCTCAACAAGTTCTTCCCTCTTGTCTGCCCTCCTTCTCCTTTGAAACTGCATTTAGCTATCAGGGCCTGTCAGGGTTGCCCGTCCACCAGACCTCCCGAGACCCAGACTTCCTTTCCTAAGGACGGGCAGACCCAGACGAGAGACAGGGGAGCCACGGGGATTGTGGCTGCTGACTCTTGGCTGAAACTTCATTGACTCCTCTGCTGTTACTCTATTTTGAACCCAAGTACCACCAACCTCTTTGGACAGAGTGTGCTGGTGTGAATACACTGGGATTCTCCTGCATTCATTTTGATTTTGTATTCTTTATTTTTATTTACCACATAACAGAAAAACACGAATGTGAGAAAACTTCATTAACATACATTGTAATTCAAAACCATTTCCCCAATACTATGCTGCCATTTTTGGTTTCAGTACCACAGACTAAATTATTGGGGGAAGGTGGAGGTGGGATGTAGAGGCAAAATCCCACAGGATTCATCTCATGGGTAACGAGTTATGAAAAATTACAGATGTAGAGTATAGACAATTGAAAAATATTGATATTGCAATAATGTAATGCTGGTCTCTCGTCTGCTTTCCCATCATTGTCAGACTTGTGTAGTTAACTAAATGGCTGCGGTGACTGGAATTTACTTTTCCCTTGCGCTTTCCAACTTGTGATATTATCAGTGAGTAGTGAAATCACCTAAAAGAAGACAGAGAAAAGGAAAAGAAGGCATAAGCAAAGATATGGATAGAAATCTACTTTGCTTGCAGTGAAGGCTGCTTTAGATAAACTCCTTAGATTTTGCAAAGAGTTTTCAGATTTCTCAGACTGATAACCATGCGAACCACATTGGTTGTCCAAGAAAAACCAGTTGTGACTGATGTCACTTCTTTAGTGGGAGACTGAAGGTGGTGAATCAGGGAAAATAAGATATCCATTTACGGCAGAGAGGGGGGGGGTAGAGAGAGAGAGAACAAACCAGCCAAGGGGGGACATGCCTAAATATTAATATTCATATGGGAAATACACCTTTTTGAATTCTGCTTTTTTTCATCCCAGTTGATTAGATGGCGTTAAATAAATATGCTGTTGTGAGTCAGGTGGCACTTTGAAAGGGGAAACTCCTTGGAGGTATCTTGTCCTGGTTTTTTAGTGTCACTCTTTTAGACAGTTGTATTTATGGATGTTTAAACTATATATCCCAAATAGGGGACTTTTGAAAAATATTATTTAATAAGTCAACTATATTTAGCAAGCAGGGCTAGCTAGTAAAACCGCATCTGGACAAATTATAGAGGAAAAGAATATGACTTTACAATTGTAAATAGATTAAGACATTTTACTTTTCCCAACATTTGTATTGACTATTCTGTTATAGCCTTTGTGTATTATATTCATCATCACCAGTCTTTTACTTTTGAATTTGCCTACAAACCTAGTTTCTCATTAACAATAAAAATATATAAAGTTTAATGTAATTAATGCATTTTTTAGCCTCCCTAACTGATTTTTTTAATCCTGTGGGTTTCTAATGTAAGGTATGATCTAGAAATTATAATTTAATGATTTTTAATGAAATTTAAGAATATAGATTTCTTCATCTACAACAGTGTTTAAAAACAGCTTGAATGATGTATTGTTTCAACATGTATCCCTGTGAATTATAAATAAATTTGTTTATTTTTAAATATACCAATGGCCACTTTTAACTGAAAGAGTCCCATTGTGACAGAACATTTTCATTTTCTATGATTTCATATAGAATTTATAATCCATGTGCTTCTAAAGAGGATTTGAACTGACCTACAGGAAAACATTTATGTAAGTTGAGACTGCTCAAAGTGGAATACAAATTTTGAAAAAATGTTTTACGAAGGGAGAAGCAAGCAAACCTTGATGACACAGTGCCATGAATCACTATTAAATTTAGGGCTGCCTCCCTGACTACCAAGGCAGAAGGAGAAATTGAGGTTATGTAATTATTAACATAAAATGAAAACATAATTTCTGAAGGAAAGACTATTATTTTTCTTCTATTATTTATAAAAAGTAATATTCTATAAAGGAAATATAAAATACTCCTATGAAAATAATGAATAATGATGCCAGAATACGGGTTTTTTATAGTGTTAAAGAACTTTTTTCATATTTTCTGGGATGATTATCCAGGGCCTAAATTAGGCATTCTGATATGTGAATGAATGAATGCATGAATGGCTATTTATAACTTGCTTAACTGTCAAAATTATAAAGCCAGTAATTCTGTCCAAAGGAGTAGTTTATTGAGAGTGTTTTCATTTCACAGTAATTTTTTAAAATAATTGTTTTGTAAGCATAATATATGTAGCAGGATGAAAAGTCACTTAGTACGGACATAGTTCCGTTGTAAAGAGTATCTTTCATACTTATTTTTCTTTGTTTTGAGGGATAGGTGACAAATTTGTTTCATAATTTGGCATTTTTCTGTTGTATGTTTTTATGGGACACGATTGCTAATCTGGGTTGTAAAATTTGAGCTCAAGAGTAATTGGTGAGACAGGTGATAGCCGAAATTTTACAATGCAAACATTCCATTAATGACTTAATACCAGACAGGGGCTGCCCAAAAAAATGTAGACAAGTGGACACTTCGGTCAGCGTTGCTGAAGCAGTGCTTTCTTAAAATGTGTACACATTTTTTGGCACCCTATATATAACTGTTTCAGTTTATATCTTGAGGCAAAATTTATGTGATTTATTTTTCTTGTACCTCTTGACTTGAGTGCGTTATAAAATTAGAGATGTGTTACTCAGGAGAAAATGGGCACATCCCTAATCCATGTAGCCCCTTTCAGAGCTTTAGTGGGGAGGAACGGTAAAGGCCAAATCTGATGTGATTCCCTCAACTCCCCCCCCCCCCCCCCCCCCCCATAGCCCTCCACCTTCCCCCACCACTAACTAGCCATGGAAGAAACTTAAGAATCTGGCAGTTTTTTGATTGCTGTGCCTTATACTTTGGAGCGAGTGGGTGTGGACAAAAGGCCACCGACTCAGTTGGGGGCAAGGATCTTGACACCAGCCCGGATTTGAATCCACAACTGCGTTTTCTTTAGGCCTTTCAGACCTTTGGGGCGAAGGGGAAAAGAGCGAATTCTTCAGATCTGCTGAAAAGGGGCAGCTGTATTTTACTCTGTTGTTGTAAGGGAATTGGACTTTTTTCAGTCCCAAATCATAAGACAGAATTCAACAAAAAGAATTTAACATATTCTAATTAAACAATAACATATAGTAAAACTACTTCTGTTCATTTCTCTGCCAGTCTAGTCATTTACAACTTCCTTCCAGTAAAAGCAAGTCGTAGTAATTTGGTAGTTCCTCCTCACAGAAAATCTTCAAAAAGCTTATAACGTCAACGTTTTGTATTTCATTACTTCTAGGAAAACGACTTAACTCAGAATTTTGTGGCACTCCCAACTATAGGGCTTGTGCTTTTAAAAACTGTTCAGCTGCAAAATCATGAAACAGCACTATGTCAGCTTTATTCATTTATGAGTTTCATTTGTAAGACACAAAAACCTGTAAATTGGCAAATTGTTTTTCAGTGTTTTCCCTTCAGTGGGCTTCAAAAATATCTTGGGTTTGTTGGGGTTAGATTGGGTAGTTGGCATTAAGCTCCAAGAGTTAGGGCAGCTGCTCTCCTGTGGCCGAGGGGCACAGATCCATTTTGCTCCCTTGGCTGGTTGCTTGTGCTTAAAACAGTTTCTGACAAATGCCCGAGTTTCCCTAACGGAGGAGGAGCAGTCACAGAGGTGGTTTTGCCCCTTAGAACAGCCTGCACATCTTCAGCTGCTCTTAAGTTGAAGGAGAAAGGGGATGGTAGAAGCTATTTTTATTTTCTCCTGGGAACAAGAGAAAAGAAAGGCGGGACTCTGTACCACGTAATTTTAGAAAAGAAAAAAAAATCAGATTCCATTGAGATTCTTCCTTGTTTACTTTGTGTTTTACTTTTGCTGTCTCCCAGTGTGTTTGGCTAATGTAAGTCTTCCCCCAGGAATACGGAATATGTGGTACAGTCTGCCTCATAACCTTCCTGGATATTTTTATAATTTATCATCAGCTGACACCGCCTGGGTAGAATATTCTTACCGCTCCCTCTGGCTGCTGGAAGTCTGAAATTACATCTTTGTCTTTGAAGTCAGGCATACTGTTAGTGTTGCTATGGCGACAGGGTGGGTAATGGCGTCCACACAGGAGATTGGTATTTAGCGTTTAAACGCCGCTGTACACAGGCCTTGATTTTCAGAGTGGTTACTGAACTGTCCCCTTTTAGTAAATGTTTAAAAATTACATTTTTACATGGTCTTACTAGATTAATAGTCATGGTTTATTTCATTTTAACTGCAAGGATAAAAGCATTATTCCATTAAATGGGTAGCTTTTTTTCTCTTTTGGTTTATGCATTATTAACACAGGCTTTCCTGTTTTGCTTGTAACATTTTATAGGCTTTTTCAAACATGCAGTCAGATTTGCTCTGTTGCTCTTTTGTTTTTTGGATTTAACCCATTATCTGCTCCATCTTGCACAATTCCAAAGGAGACAAAGTTCTAAAGAACTAAGCTTTTAAAATACTCAAAAATGCAGTATGTGTATGTGAGTTGAATTACAGCAGCAACTTTATTTTAAAATGTTTCTTTTGTTTCAAGTTTCTCTTTCGCCCCCCTCTCCTGTACTGTACCCTCACATGCCCTATTACAGGAAAGACTGTTCACAGTTGTGGGGAACTATGGGACATTTTGAAAAGAAAAGGTTTTAGTTCATGTAACTTCTGAAGTAATAGTCTCTCACTTTATTAAATCTGTTTGGTCTGAGACCAGTTGTTTATATATACATATGAGTTGTTGATTCTTGATCATTTTGTCGTTAGAATAATGGTGAATCAAAAGTTCATGTAACATATATGTGACCCTCCTTACCTGATATATGAATTGCTTCTAACATACCATTTTGAATGCCCTGTGATATGGAACTCACTACTTCATCACAGTATTTTATTCCTGTAGTTTAAATTGTTAGGAAATTCTTCCTTCTTGTAACTTGAAATGTTTTCTTGGATTGTGTTCTACTTCTGCCGTCTTAAACCATGCGAGATAAATCTGAATCCCTCTTCTGTATCATGGCTGTTCATGTTCAGATATTTGAAGATAGTTTTCATTTTCCCTGGGTTTTCACTAAGCTAAATAGTTCCTTTAACTGTTTTCCTCATTATGTGGTTTCAGGTCCCTCTACTACCCTATTCTTAATTCTTTGATAAACTTCGTTTTGTATAAGCACCTGCAGATGTGAATCAACAACTAAACGGAATAGTCCAAAGGTGTGGCTGAGTCAGCCTGGCACCCTATTTGCTCTGGACGTCATGATGCTAAGGAGCTAGGCTTTATAGCAACTGCATTGCACTCTAGCACTGATGGGAAGTGCTTCTAAGGCTTAGGTCTCATCCATCCTGTACCTGAACGAACCCAAGTACAGTTTTCACGTTCTCCCTTACCGTGCGCTGTCTTACTTGTTTCGGGCCATTGTTCAGCCTGATCACATGTATTTGGATCCTGAATCTAGCATGCATAGTATTTAGTATAATTCTGACTCTTGTATCATTTGTAAATTTGTATCTCATACTTGTTCCTCAAATAAAAAAAGTTAAAAAGACTAAATGCAGAGCATTTTGCCGTTCTGGTTTTGGCCATCCTTCTAGGTGTAATAAATCTAGAGCTGCTAGTACATGCTGCAGACCCTATGTCACACATTAACCAAACAGGTACTTGGTCAGAGGTTGGGTTTCCAGAACAATTAGGACTACAGTCTTGTTATGTATGTTACAGTGCTGTTTTTCAAAAGTATTCGTTGTGGATTATACATGACTTTTCCAATGCAATAATACATATAAAGGTTCTGTAATATTGAAAGTTATACATAATTTGCCATTGAGATAATTTTATCTTCATTAAACCTAAGTTTTCTTAGAGAAGAAAATCTGCTTTGTAAGCCAGTTCATCAGTGCCTCTAGTGGCATTCGTTCGCGTCTTCCCTATATCCAGAAGGAGTAGCCAAGGTAAGCATCAAGAAGAGGTAGCAGAACCTATACCCATCTCCTGAAGGGCCCTAGAAACAGCCTAAATGTCATGGGTCCAAGGCAGAAAGTATACCCTTCCTCCCGGATGTTGGATCTTAGAAATGACATGGTCCCATTTGAGGGGCCTAAAATTCCAGGTAATTAGACTGTTGGTCACAGAAGCCCAGAGCCTATCCCGTCAGGATGGTTCCTAGAACAGCAGAGAGTGGATATAGGGGCCTCCGGTCCTTCCTCACATTCCTCTGCATTCCTCTGTGTATCTGACATGCCATGTCCATCCAGGACTGAGGGAATGCTGGGTACTAGGGAAGTTAAAACTGGCGTAGTCTTTTGTAAGGATCCAAACCTCAGGGAAGATGTGCACTGGGGGCCTGGATCTGGGGAAGAGCGCAGGGCACCCGCCTCTGCAGTGCAAGGGGCTTTGCCTCCCTGCGCAGCAGAACCTGTGGGAGGGGAGGGAAGGCTGCGCCAGCGGGTCACTCATACAAAAGACGGTCTTTTTTTAAATGGGTGCCAGGTCTTTTCCTGTATTCATGGAGGACAGACACACACTTTCTGCTGGACTTGTAATAAGCCTTCTCCGCTGCTCCCACACCCGTACCTTCTCCCTGCAGAGGCCAGGGCTCAAATTCTGGAGCTAGGTATCTGGCAGGCAGAGCACTTACAAATTTAAAATTTGGCACTAAGTGTTATAGATTGGGGAAAAAAGTGCTTCCGACGGTGCTGGTTCTGGGCCAGCAGGTGGGAAATAATCCTCTGGAGCTAGTCTCTAGGGACAGTGTTCTTTTTCCTTCATCACCAGTAGGCCCCCCGGTGACTGGTGACCTGCTACCCAGGAGGATGGAGTCACTCCAATGACACACTTAGTGTGATTGTCATTAAGTGAATTTTGCGTCTTTCCCCAAGAGAAAAATATATGAGTGAATTTTGGTTGCTGAATATTGCTGTTTACAGCATTTGTAGCAGAAAGTATGTTACAGGGACTCTAGATATTCTAGGTCAGCATTGTGCAATCGAGCTGTGTGCAGTAGGAAAATATTCCATATCTGTGTTGTTCAACATGTTAGCCACTCACCATATGTTCTGTGTAGCACTTGAAATATGGCCAGTGTGAGCAGTTGAATTTTAAATTTTAATTAAATTTACATGGCCATGTTTGGCTAATAGCTACCATATAGGACAGTGCAGACCTAGATTATGGATCCTGTGTAGTCATGTTTTTACTGCAAAGTGGATTTTGTTGAAAATAACAATATGCTTAAATTAAGGCTTTCAAGTTCTTGGCATATAAATCATTGATTTGCAATGCATTCTGAACTAGCGTTTAAACACGTGTACAGGAGATTGAAGGTACATGTATATTGTAAATGTAAAGTTTCTGGGTGTTTGCACATTGGCTGAAAACCAAGATTTCAGGAATAAGGATAATTGTATGTTCAGTGAGTGAATGTTTTAGACGTTAGAAAGCAGAGGTGCTTACGTGTCTTTCTGCTTCCTATTTCTCTGACCTTCCGATTACCTATATTTACTAGAAATCCGTAGTTATTACAGAGTAGCTACCTTAAGTGTGTCTTTTGGTTGCTCCCACCTCTCTCCTGCCTACACACCAATGTCAAAGTCAGCTTCAGCTGTGAGAAGTCGGTTCTCCTGGCAATGGTTCTAGGTCAAGGAGTGGTGTGACCCACGGGGAGCAGTGTGTCCTGTGGAGTTCCAGGATTCTGCCTGCCCACCCCACCGTGCAGGTGTGAGCTGGAGCACTAGGATACGGAGTGTAAAATGTCTTCAGGCTTATCATTTGGCATCTTTCTCATAACTTAGGTGACATGTCTGAGAAATAGCTTATGGTTGAGCCTGTGGTGTTGTAAATAATGTTCCTTGATTGCATACAGATGGTGTCTACTGATAGTTAGGATTTTCCCCTTTTGTTTAATTGTAAAGGGCATCAAGAGATGTTTTCTCCCATGAGTCTCAGATAATTTCATATTTAGAGCATGAGAATAGGTGGCGATGTCAGTGCAGCGTAGAAATGTTCAGACTTGACCTTTGAAGGCCTGTTTCCTCATTTGCTAGGTGAGGATGGAGATGACGAAGGACATGAGAGACTGGTGTTGAGTCCGTACTGCTCTCCTCCCAAGGTCCCCGACAACTGGATCGTGCTCTGTTAGGGAATTTGCACGCGGCCCAGCCTTCCCCTTCCAACTAAGACTAGTCACTTCATTCACTGTTTTTAGTGCTCTGCATGTTTAGAGTTTTTGTAAGAACTATATTTTACGTTAGAAATAATGTAGTTGGGTAGTTTGAATAATATGTTTCAGGATTTCTGATTCACTTGTCACCACCTTCAAAATTCAGCTTTTGCTCGTTGTCTGCAGTCATTTCACGAAACATTGCATTTTCACATAGTACAGTCAGTTTTCCTGATACCAAAAGGTTAAATCCTAATGTTTTTCGTAGTCATTATCCCATACCTGGGAACATCATTTTATTTTTAAAATGTTTACTGCCCCATTCTTTAAAGAGGAGGAAAACCATTAGGAATGAGTAATAATAATTTCTCAATATTTGTTTGATTCTGTGGCACTCCATGCACTTCAGCATCAAAAGTAGATGGATGCGTTATTATTGCCCGTTGTTCTTACTCATTCCGTCTATAAACCTAATTTGCTTTATTTATGATGGGAGAAGGGGAATTTATCAATTCACTTTACTAAGCAATGCTTGAGTCTGTGTAGTGCGCTATTATGATGGATACATTCCTGGTTTGAAGGAAGATAAAGCAATACAGAGTTTGTGAGATTATGAAGTGTGTTTCAGCAAATATATTAATATTTTATTGCCATGTACATTTACGCATCTTGTTGTGGGATATTTAAATGTCTTCCAATGTCTTCAGTATTTCTTTTGAATAATCATTCTTTTAAATTACAATCTAGGTTTCTCTTTTCTTCATTTGAGAAATAGTAGTCCCCTCCTCACCCCTCTTTTTGGAAAAGTCAGTAATCTGGGTAATTTCGATTCAAAAAGCTCTGTTAAAACCAAGGAGCGATTGTAGTCCAGTTAATGAAGCAAAGCATACAAGATGATGAAGATGGGAGTGACGGGGAGTTGGTTTACTAATGAAGCCCAGTATTTGTCAAGGTAAGGAAAAAAAAGAATCCCCGCCCCTTTCTTCCAACTTGGTTGTTATCTGGAATTTTCAGTTCAGTAAAATCATTAACTACTTACATGTGCCTCAAACTAAACACAAAACCCCAAGGACTGTTTAATTATAATACTTTTGTTAATAAGATTATAGGATGGTTATTAAATGAGTCTGTGGGACTTGCATTGGAAAGATGCTATGCAAATGGAATTCTTTCTTCTATTAATAGGAATAGTTGAGTTCCTATTTTTAATGGTTGAGTATAATATTCTGCTTTTTAGTCTATTATTCATGAAGGGTGAAAGCAAGAAAATGACCTTTACTTTATTCTATTGAAAAAGGTCTTGACTAATTTGCGTTGTTTGTTGTTACAGTGTATATAGGGTTTTGTTCTTAATACCTCTTAAAAAGTTGGATGTGATGTCTTTTTATCAAGATATTTTGAATAAAATTTTAGCAGTTAGTAAAAATTTAACAGATGTCTTTAGGAAGAAAGTGTAATTTTTTATCGAGTTAGTTGTTGACTACATCAACTGAGTTAGTTTTTCTTTTTAAATGTATCATCAGTTTTAAAAATATGGATCCTTCCTCACCTCTCCCCAGTAAATAAATAAATAAATAAATATTATTTAAAGCTTTATCTTTCTCCTGCTATAGTTTTCTTTGTATGTAGTTTAGTTGACTGAAATCTGGGAGTACTGTTAAAAGTGGAAAGTGGTGTAACAGATACATTTGAGACATACGGCCATGAAGGTTTTGTTTCTGCTGTGGAAGCTCTGACCTGTGAGCTTAGAATGGGAGTGGCGGGTGCTGTGCGGTGGGGTGGGGGTGTGTGTGTGAATAATGCTTTCTCCTTGTTATAACTCTTTGTTGACGTAAAGTGCATTTAAAGAGAGGTAGGTCACTTTGGCTTGTTATGAAGAGCATTTCGTTTTCTCAACACAGGACGGAAACAGCCTACTTTTCGAAGGAGTTGAGTTGAAATGACTTTTCTTTCCCTTTAACCCAAGCCCTTCTTTAATCGATCACTGGCAGGTGAGAAGTCTGCACACCATGCTTCTATTTCTGACTTGTCTGTGGCTGCCGGTGTTTCCTGGTTAAATTTTCATTCAGAATTGTCTTCGAAGATTGTCCACTTCTTGAGTTATACTGAGAACACTGTGTTCATCCTACATTATTGTTGTGATTTTTTAAAATCAGTATTTCATTTTCCTGTACAATTCCTAAATTTCTTTGCTTAAAAATAAAACAAATTTCTGTTTTCTGATAGGGAATTAGGCTTTGTACATGTGTGATGTGGCATCTGTTTGTAAGACAGATGTCCTTTATTGACTCATAGTAAGTTCCCTTGTGCATTGATATAATGAAATTACTGTTCTTAAAATAATTTATCCTAGTTTATAGTAAGCTAAAATTATATTTTCATTTGGTAATTATATTAGTCAACCAGCAAGAAATAATGTGCATAAACTTTGTTTTATTGGCAAAGTGCTGCCCTTAAAGGTACTATGTTTATGAGCAAATGTGTTTAGTTTGAATGAGTTTGGGTGTGCGTTCCTTTGAGTCAGTTTCCATAGAGCAGCTATTTACTAAAGCCTTAAAAATTAAAGCAGTAGTTTCACGGCTGGTCTTTGCATTTATTTTTTATATACTTAATGGGCAGTTGTCAAATGAGGGAGAACCCCAAATTATTCTCAGAAAAAAAAGAGTGGGAAACTACAATTGGATTTGGATTTAGCAAAGTTACAGGGTTTTAGAATCTTAGGCATACAATGTTCTTCTCCTCTATTTTATTAAAGGCTTGAATTTAGAGGGGTGATTTCTGTTCAGTGAAGAAGCAGAATTAGTCTCTGAATATTTTACGAAACAGAGCACCAGAAAGTTTGGAGAGCGGAGCTCTATTTTCCTGTATAGTTCAGGGTGCCATTTTGAAAAACCATTGCAAAGTGGGCCACATTTTTACGTTGTTAAAAAGGAATAAATAAATAGTTGTAAAATGGAACATTGATTTCTAAATTTGAAGTTTTATGTGTTCTCACGGAAAAGGAAAGAAATCAACCTCTTAGAAAATAAAAAAAGAAAGGCAGAAACCCCAGGTCCCTCCGTTTTGCACACATCTGTTGCTCACTTCTCAGACTCGTAAACAAGTGGAATGCATGCTCGCGGGGTGGCGGGGGTGTGTGTGGGGGTGTGAGTGCACACGGCATCAGGGCTGTCGAGTGGAAACCAGGTACTACAGTCGTTTTTATGTTTAATCAGCTTCCTTTCACTGTCAGATTCCAAGCCAAACTACACTTTTAAAATATGATGGTATTCCACACAACCGAAGGTGTATATTTTGCAGAGTGAAATGAAAGAAATCACCAGTAAAGACATTTTGTGGGAGGTGGTGAAATGAAGTGCTGACTTAGAGAACTGTGACTGGCTCTTACTCATGGACCTGAGGTGACTTCCTGTGTACAGCATGAGCCCCGGCCCTTCAGTGGCTTTCTGGCTGTTGCCCGTCGGCAAGTATTGCACCCCCAAGCCTCTGTCCTCATCTGGGTCACCCTGCGTTACGCAGGTGTGGAGCTGTTCACCAGCACATGCGCCTGGCCCTTCACCTGCACTTACCCATGTATATGGGTCACCACTCGAGTGACCTCTTGAGAGAAGCCTGGTGAGGAGTGTTATTGGAATGCTTAGAATTAGGCTGAAGGACAGGGTCACTGGATGCATAGCTTTTATCTCTTGTTGAATGTGAAATCTGTGCACAGGTAGTATTTGCTGCTTGTTTCTTCAACCAGAAATAAATGGGCACAAGAGACTAAGGAAAAACTCTCATCTTACATGACTGAGGAATGTATTTTGTTGTATTTGTTAAGGAATGTATTTTAAAAAGAAAATTCGTACTATTTCTGTGTACTATGTATTCTGAAATAAAATTAGAAATGTCATGTGAGAGGAACAGTCTGCCGATTCTTTCTTCTTATAAAAAATAAGTCAACTCCACTATACCATCTACCCTATTTTTGCTAGAAAGAATGGATGCACTGATTTATTTCATAGAATAATTTAATATATACATATATATTCTTTAAAAATAGTTTAAAAGGGTAAATGACAATTCAGCAGTAAATTCAGAGGTCCTTTTTTCACCTTTGTTGTCTTTAAGCAGTTATTTCTAAAATTTCTAAATAAAACCAGTGTAAAATACCCCTCAGTGTTTCTTAATTTAGTTCTTATTTTTTATTTTTAGAAAGTGGTTTTTCAGAAAAGTTCCTCTGTCAGTTTCTTTAGAAGTATCGTGTAGTTGACAGAACTTATTTTGATAGATTCTGTTTGTTTTAGTGGTTTAAAAATCAGTCTTTGTTTTACTTACATTTTGTGTTGCATTCTTGCGTAGACTAAGGAACGAAGAGTTAGATTTGGAAATAAGAAAGAAACCTACTGCCCAGTGATAAGTTTTCTCTCTTTTAAAATAGCTTTATTGGTTATTCTAATCACATAGGTAATACAGATTCATTATAAAGTTGAGATTACTATTTTCTTTATCTTCTTAGTTTTTTTTCTCAGCGTATATTCATGGATAATTCATTTATTTTAGAAAAGCAGAGTCATATCATCTATGTACTGTTTATAACCTGCTTAGAAAACTTAACATAATTTCCTATCAAATATAGTTGTATATCACCATTTTAAATGATTGCATAGCATCCATATGGAATAAGCCCATTTAAGAAAATATTAAACCTAAATATACTGTATAAGTAAGCATTGCATTTTTGAGTTGTCCTCTTTTCTTTAGTGTTCAGAATGATACTTAGACATTAAAAAATAATTCTGAGTAGCATTTAACTAAGAATGATCAAATGCTACTTTAAATCAAAACCATGGAAGAGTGTAAAACGAACAAATAAGATTCCTCAAAAACATTTCCTCTTGCTATATTTGAGATGCTCCTTGTTTACAGAAATTGTATCGTGTTTATCTCAAAAACAGAATATTTGAATATGCTTATGAGCTAGAGGTCTGAGAGAGATGACAGATAATCTATAGCATAAACTAGGCATGGCGTGAGTCAGGATTCTGAACCGGTTTTCTGTTCTGTTTTTCTTTAGAATGCAGACATGTTGGCCAGGTATGGAAAGAAGCTGCTTAATAACACTCGAATGAGAAATTCTTGCACACAAGAATTTTTGTTTCAATTGCAGAATCTCTTCTGTTATTCTTGGAAGCAGTCACAAAGATCCTGCATTTTGGCCTCAGTTGTGGGGAGTGTTGTCCCTAGTCCTCCCTCCCCCCAACTTGGCCTTGTCCTGGACTCAGCTGCATGCCTTATTAAGTCATCTCTCGACCTTTGGCTCCTCAAGACTATGAGCTGTCACGGCTCTCTCTGACATCAGTAGTATGTGACTTGAATGGATGTACTGCATACGCTGAGTCAGCTTTTTTCATTCCCTTCCACATGAGAAAAGCAGGCACTGAGTCTCATTTTGAGAATTTATTGCTATCTGTTGGTGACACTTTAGAGACCACTCTGCTTATTTGACTAATAGCCAAATGGAAGCTAATAGTCTGTTTTGGCCATTGAAGCCTAAAATCCTGCTAATTTCTTCCCCTGACCAAAAAAAAAAAAAAAAAAAAAATCTCTTCATGCTTACGTGCTGAGACTACAGACAGGCTAATTTGATACTTTGTGTAGGGAGAATTAGGACAGGATTATTTGAGAGATTTGTAGTTTTAAGTTTTTTTTATGATAATATAATCTTATGTGTGTACTCAGGCCAAAGAATGTTGTGTGCCTGTATTTGTATGTCTTTCTATGCGTAAAAATTACAAGTTTGGAATTATTGATTTTGCAAGACAGAGGATACATTTTCAATCTGTTTCATTTTTTAAAAACAGCTTAATTAACCTCAATTGAAGTATGGATTCTCTAATTTGAAAAGGTTTTATTTTTCATAAAAAATTTTGGGAAAATTTACTAAGGTTGTAATTATGTCTTGTGTACGTGGTCTGTAAAGGTTTTGTTTTGGATATTTGGGGAGAATCATTCTTTGGTTCTGTTTTATTTTAGCTTTTAGAAAATGAAAAATATCTGAAAAATCCAAGTATCAATGTAGAGGAGGTGCTAAATGAATTGTAATAAGCACCAGAGGACAGAAGAATGTGTTAATTTCGAAACTACATGATGAGTTTTATGTTGTGAAAGGTTAGTTTTTCAATTGGAAGACTTAATTACTTTTCAAATGAATATTTCATAAGTAACTTTTTTTATTGCATATACATCTGCATATGTATTTTATTCCCCATGTGGTAGACATCAGTTATCAGCAGTTTGAAATTCAGTTATTTCCTGTTTTGTGTGTGTGTGTGTGTGTGTGTGTGTGTGTGTGTGTTTACATAGAGCAGCTGTGATCAAGAATTTGTTTTTGTTTTTTAAATATTTTTTAAGGTTCAAAGTAATAACATAATTCAGCAGTCCAGTCCTTGCCATTACTTTGCTGATTCTTATATTGAACGTGACTGCACAGTTTATTTTCTAAATTTTGTCTGGCTTGTCCCTGTTAAGAATATGAGACCAGTGTTTTCCACCCTTCACAGAGGCGCTTCTGTTCGTCTAGGTGAGGCTTGTTTTTCTAAAGCAGCTATCTTTCTTGCTCAATCTCCCTCTACTTTATCTTAATAGTGTGGAAAGTGTGTGTCATTTAAGAAAAATTACTGTTGCTAATTCCGACGCTGTTTTGTCCAGTTTTGCAGGGGTTAATGGAATCAACTAAATTTGCACTTCAATGTACGAATGTATGTTAATAGTTGTAGAAAGCTTAGAATAAAGTTAATAAAGTTTAAAATAAAACCTAGTGATTTCAATTTAGGGAAAAAGTTTTTGCAATAGAAATATATTAAGTTGGTGCAAAAATAATTGCAGTTTTTGCAATTATTTTTAACCTTTAAAATCGCAATTACTTTTGCACCAACCAATAATGTTTAATAGTCTCCTTTTCCACTTCTTTTATATTAAATACAAGTTTGAAATTTTGGAACCTAATGTAAAATCATAGGTCGCTAATTATCTTTGGGGGGAGTTTGTGAACAGTAAAAATTTTTTGTTGTTCAACAGCTTGATTATCCAAAAGTCATATTTAAATGTACATTTGGAGTTTATTATGGATCGTGCAAAAAAAATTCAGTAATCTTTAAGTTTTGAGAATTTTCAGGTTAGACTTATTTAATTTTGCCTTTAAGATGTAGGCAGTGTATATGCTCTTTTGTTGGATTTCAGTTTGAATCTCAGTACCAGCAGTTCTAGCTCTGTGACCTGAGCAATTTATGTGACTTTTCTTTTTACCTGTTTGTTTTGCTGAAGATGGGGAATAAAAGTTCTTTCTGCATAGGATTGTTGTTAGGATTAGTTGAGATGTGCTCATCCTGCACCTCAGTAAATGGAAGGTCATTTTTATTGTTAATGGTTACTCCGGCTTGAGATTTTGTTCTGGTTGCTTGGAGTGAAGGAATGGGGGCACCTGCAAGCAGGTCTCTTCCTACTGCGAGTGAGGGGACTCAAGACAGGTGGGGGATGGGCCCTGGCACGAAGCTGGGTGACTTTTGCTCCTGAGGAAAGCACTGTTGTAAACACATTTAGCTTCTGGTAACGTTGGTTCTATTTATATGTTGAAATTTTTGAGAAATTTAACTTCAACTTAGTGTATTTGTGGAAAATACGTTTCCAGGTTCCAAACAAGTTGACTTAGAGATGAACCTGAGTGTGTCATTTATTTATAAATTATTTCAAGAATGGACACTGAGTACAAGCATACCCTGCTATTAATATCTCCATTGATTTTGTGTTTGTCAACAAAATTATCCAGGTAATATTCAGTGTGAATGCAAATCTTTATTCAGAACACATTTGTTAGTCTAGGCTAAAATTGTGTCTCTTTCCAGCCCAAGGGTGGGTGCTGGGTGGTTGTACTGTGATGTCGGATTTACACCGCAGGTTCTCCCCCTGAGTTGGGTGCTGGTGTATGTTTTAAGACAGCCAGCTGGAGAAAGGAGTGTAGTCTGAATGAACTTTGTTTAAGCTACTAAATTCACATGGTAGGTATAGTGAACCAGAATTTTCTTCATTTATTGAAAAGAGATGTCAGGGAAAAATTTAAGGTCTCATAATAATACAATAATTACTTTACATGTAGTTCCCCATAAGCCAATTTAATTAACCTTATTCAGCCTTATTCCAATGGCACTAGTTTTATAACTGTTAATCTCTAACTACAGATGTGTGACTTAATGTATGTGAGATTTATTTGGCCAGGGGATCTTAGATTCTGGAACATTTATTAAAATAGAAGTTTAAAAACATACTTCAGTACTATATTCTGATTTTCTAAAAAAAGTACATTGTCTGATAACTTAGAAGGCACAATAAGTTCAATTTAGTTTTCTTTTGTCTTGCTTATTTTTCATTCTGTAACGCCTTTTCATTATGGTAAAAGACAAACCTAGGTAAAACAGTTCAGACAATGTAAAGAAAATTAATGTTTACCCTTTCTGTATCAATAAGCAAACTCTAGAATGTATACATTATATACAATATTATGTTTAATTACTAGGAATAAAAGCTTTCAATTTTTAGAACATTACTTTTGAATATTTTATTTTTAAAAAGTTTGAAATTATATTCTATTTCACTTGAAATATGTGTAACTATTTTAATCAAGATTGCTTAGTAATTCTGCTATGATGTTTTAAATTTTGGAATATTAACAACAATTTGTTCTAAACTATTTTAATCCTATTTGATAAATACTGCCAAATGTTTGTGATTAGTAAACAGCATTGGAAAGAGATCCTTTTGGGGTATAAGACAGCTGTTTGTAGCTAATGGTACAACATTCCGCTCTGTATTGTTTGTTGTACCTCTCTTGTATTCCCTCTCTGTACTCACATGATAGAACACTCGGGGTGCCATTTGCCTTCTGCTGCCTCAGTGGATTTTGCTTTTATCCCCTGTGTATTGTGCAATGTATTTATGTCTTGCTCAAGCTGAATTACAACAGTCGATGTTTGTGACCCGAGCGAGTGCCCCGTCATATGCAGGACCTCGCTCTCTCTCAGCTCTGCTTTGACCATCCTCCCTGCATACTCCTGGATTTCTAGTGGAGAAAAATAGTTTTGCCCCAGTTTGTATTTTCTGTGGAAGTGTAGATCTCTGATTTTCTCTGGGTGCTGATGTTTCTCTGTACTGCTGGTTTCCTTAGCCAGCGGACTTCCCATGCTAGTCACACAAACGACAGAGGTTACTGCCACCCTCCTTCACCTTCAGGTATCCTGAAATGCACTCTTGATGAAGTTTTCAGACATTTATTTCTAATTAACAGTAATTATCAGAGAATAAAAACTGAAAAATTGGTGGGATTTTTGGGCTTTGCATTCAAGTAGACTTGAATTCAGAGATTCCTGTTTCTGCTTTTACTTTGTAATCTTGAAAAAATTATGACTTTGTCATGAGCGAAATGAGCCTCCCATCCTTACTGATAGAAGATGACATGAGCTCACTAATGCCGTCCTACAGGAGAACTTAGTTTATTTCCATGTCAGTTAGCCTCAAGTTCCTCATCTTTAAAATGGGGATAATAACATGTGGCATTATGTAACGTAGAGTGGTTGAGAGAAGTGTGTGTACCTGTGTCCAGAGAAAATTTCTGAATGAGATATATCAAACAGTAGACAGTGGATGAGCTTGGGAATGTGTTAGCTTTTATTGCTATGTAATAAATTACCACTAACTTAGAGGCTTAAAACAACACCCATATTTTTATTTCATAGTTTCCATGGATCAGGAATCTGGGCATGGCATACCCGAGTCCTTTGCTCAGCTTGTCAGTCGGGCTGGGGTCTCATCTGAGGCTTGGAGTCTTCTTCCAAGCTCATGTGGTTGTTGGCAAAATTTATTTCGTTGCAGCCATACGAGTAGAACTCAGAGCAGCTTGCTTCTGCAAGGCCAGCTGAGAGTCTCTGACTGATTTAAAGAGCTCTCCTGATTAAGTCAGGCCCACCCAGGATAACCTCTTTTCTGATTAACTCAGAGTCAACCGATTGGGGACCTTAACTTCATCTGCAGAGTGCCTGACCTTTGTCATGTCATGTAACTTAATTGTCGGTATAATCACAGGGAGAGGATTATAACACGTTATGTACAGCAGGAGCCAGGGGTCTTGGGGGCCATCTTAGAAGTCTAGGAAGGACATTCCTTAGTTCATAGAATTCTGAACTTCAGATTTAAAAACTAGTACATAAAAAGGCTAAAACAATTCTTTATATTCATTTGACAAGACATTTTCTCCAGAATTCCTAAATGAAAATTAGAAGATTGAAATTCTAGAAGGAATGTTAACCAGTATCTATGTAGTCAACAACAGCAGTTCTCAGATGTTTACTGAGCACTTAACAATGTGCGATGGACTAACACTCAGAAACGAGAAGTAAGGGGTGTCCAGGCTGGTAACCTTAGTTTGCAGGTGGTGGGTGGGGTGGGGGCAGTCGGAAGCCAGGGGCGCCCAGTGGTTTCTCAGTGTCACAGCACCAGCAAGGACCACAGCTGACATGAGCTGCCCACTTCACCCAGGGCCCTCACTTTTGCCTCTCTGAGTATAAAATTGTGCAAATCTGCTTTATTAAGAATATTTTAATGAGATCGTGTAATCTTGATGAAGAACTTTTCTGTAGTTACCAGTGCGGGATTAACATATTTAAGTAAGCATGTAAATGTAAACTTGGGTCCCAGAGTTTGAATTCAGTACTCTAAGCAGAGCTGCCTCTCCCACCCCTGTTGTTTATTGAAATAGGAGGCTGTCTTTCTGTTACTTCAGGTCGGCCCTTGGTCTGTCCTAGGTAATCTTTGGGATTCAGGTGAGCACTTGCATTACAGCAGTCTCCTCACATTCAACTGGATCTAGCTGGAGGAACCTATAGAAATTAGAAATGGGATAGGTTTCAATTCAGAGATACTTCTTTAAAACAAATGATCCCTAACAGAGAACCCACCCAACTGTCAGCCTAGGAATTCTGGTAAAAAAATTCCATTAAAAAGGCATTTTATACTTTCAGGAATTTCTTTGTATTTTAATTCTTTTGAAGGAGGTAGGAAAATCATAGAAAGGAGCGACTTACTGATTGCTGGTATTGTGTGTTGTGCAGTCTCACTACATGTTGTGTAAGGCTTTGTGCTGTGCGGTTCTGTAGCCGTCAAGTATGTGACTACTGAGAGCTTGCAATGCTACTAAGGAACTGAGTTTTAAATTTTGTTTCATTTTAATGAATTTAAATAGCTACACGTGGTTAGTGGCTATCATATTGGACAGCACAGAATATAGACGGTTTCTCTTGTCACAGCAAGTTCTTTTGAACAGTGGTGATGTAAGCAAATGTAGTTTCTAACTTCGTGTAATAAACTCCAACTAAATGATCTTTAACATCCTTTCTGGTTCTCAAATTCTATGCTTTATTTAATGTTTCCTATAAATAAATTTAAAATGCATTTTAATAGGATATGTAGGTTTATTTTATTAGTGAGTTTCTAAGTTGCTCTTCTTCCTGCATATATATTTTTACTTTTATGCAAAGCAACCAATTTTTTTTATTGTTGATTTAAAAGGAACTTAGTGTTTTAAGCACCACAGAATTCCCATTATTAAATAGAGGCTAAAGGCACATGAAATGAATAAAGAATATTCCATTTAGTTTATATTTTTAACTCTCTAAAACCATTCCACTGATTTATTTTTCTTGAATGAGCCCCCTACCATATTTTTCGTTCAGTTTGATTTACTAGTTTATCTCAATAGTAACAACATCTGATTTATTTAAAATTCCTTCATAGTGATTTAGTGACATTTTTTACTCTGATTATGAATAGACAAACAGAGGAAATACTAAGATATATATATTTATGGTTATCATGAATAAGTGTGTTTTGGTCTATACGTTTTTGTTGTTTTTCCAACCCCCAAATATCTCTCCTGTTCTGGTTAGTTTTTATATGACCTGAATAGAAATTCTTTCTGTATCTCAAAAGTTTTTCTTTGTGAAGCATTTTTCTACAACATTTGCTGGGCTAATTTAGATGTGATTTCCCAAAGGGCACCGGACTTAAAAAAATCGTTTTATTCATTCAAGGACTGACAGTGTCCGGGGTTTTAGGAGAACAAAAAACAGAGGGTATGGGGAGGAGTGAAGTGAAAACTGTGATGTAGTTTTGAGTTTCTGCTGTGGGTATATTTCAGTGATATCTATGCACACTTTGTGTTTTTTTTAACAATCTGAATAAAGATGTGCTATCGAAACAAGTTCAGAGTGAGTACAGTTGAGGATTTTGAAACGTAAACCCTTCTGGGGGCTTTAGCTCCATAAACCTTGTAATAACAAAGCCGTATGAGTCCTAGAATCATTTTTCATACTTCTTAGTTTCTCACAGGGGAGCATTAGTGAGTCTTCCTTTTGCACTGAATTTTAAAACACGCTGAATTATGTTATCAGATAGTTTTATAGTAAATAATCTTGTTTGGTTAATGTACATGAAAGGCTAATTGTGTGGAGGTAGAGACCGAAGTGTTGCAATTTTGCCTAAGATTGGAGAAGATAAAGGTTAAATTGTTCCTTGAAAACAGCCCAGAATAGAAACCCACCCCAAGTACCACTTTCTGCCATCTTCTTCACAGGAGACGCATGCTGATGTCAATGAAATTCAGAGAATTAAAAAGCCAAGAGAAAGCGCCTGTGGCAGTCTCCCATCTTTTAGCTTACCTTTTGTTAGATTTCGGCAGGTTTGTTTTCACTCAGTGGGAAGCATCACTTGGAACAACAGAATGTATTTGCCGTATTTTGTTGTATTGTTTTAGCTGTTGCCTTAGGTTTCAGATACACGGTGTCACTTACCAGCTCGCGTCCTCACTGAGCAGAGCGTATACTCATCTTCCCGCCGTACACTCCGTCTCACCCCGGGCCCCTCCGCTGCTGTCGTCAGAGCTTTAATTGCCTAGTACGCATTTTATTTATCGACTTTGGGTTGTTTCTCTTTTCAGTTATTAGGAACAGTTCTGCCCGTCACAGTCACGTGTCAGTCTTTCTGTAGACGTCATGGTTTCATTTCTTTTGAGTAGTTAGCTACTTACTACTAGGAGAACGTGGGGTATATTTCTAACAATTTTGTACCATTTTGTGTTCCTACCAGCAGTGCTCTTCTCCACATCCTCACCACCAGTTGCCTTCTGTCTCTTCATTGTAGCCATTGTTATGGAAGTGATTGGGTTTCACTGGCATTTCCCTCGTCACAATGACGCTGAGCATCTTTCCCATGTGTGTCAACCATTTGTATGCCTTCTTTGGTGAAAAAGCTATTCAGAACTTTCACTAATTTTTTAATTGGATTATTTTGTTTTCTTATTACTGAGTTTTAAGAGTTTTTTATATATCCTGGGT
This sequence comes from Rhinolophus sinicus, assembly GCF_036562045.2. Classification (NCBI taxonomy): domain Eukaryota; kingdom Metazoa; phylum Chordata; class Mammalia; order Chiroptera; family Rhinolophidae; genus Rhinolophus; species Rhinolophus sinicus. The sequence goes on from NC_133755.1 coordinate 175,301,143, forward strand.
CCAAGTTGTTTAATATGATTGGCAGGTATTTTCTCATAGTTTGTGGCTTATCTTTTTAATTTCTTAGAGGTGTCTTTTGAATCAAAAGAAAAGCCTTTAATTTTGCTGAAGTCTAATTTATCATTGTTTTAATCACTTGTGCTTTTTTGTGAAATTTGTGATTGCTTCATGTTTGAAAGATATTTTCACAGAATAATAGAATTTTAGTTTAACAATATTTTTCTTTCAGTACTTTTAAGATATTTGCTCCATTGTCTTCTGGTTTTCATTGTTTCTGATAAGTTTTTCTTATTTTTGTTGTTTTTTTATATAATGAGGATTGTTTTCCCCTGGCTCCTCTTAAAATTTTCTCTATTATTGGTTTTAGGCTATTTGATTACAATATGACTGTAGTCATATGTATGGTTGTATGATGGTGTTTTTCTTTGTGTGTCTTTTGCTTGGAGTTCATTGACTGTTTTGGATCTGAATTTATAGTTCATTATATTTAGAAGTTTTGCAGCCACTTTTTTCCCCCCAAATATTTTATTCTGTCTTCCTCTTCCCCACCCCCGGTTTCTGTAGCATCAAGTACATATACATTAGACTTCCTTTTTTTTTCTGGTTTTTTTTTTTCTTTTTCTTTCTGTTTCAGGTTTAGGAGTCTTTTCTTGTGTGTTGTTTTAATCTGCCATTAAATACATCCAGTGTATTCACATATCAGACATTATAGTTTTCATCTCTAGAAGGACAATTTGGGTTATTTCGTATAGTTTCCATATCTCTAATTTAAAGATGTGCACTTTTTTCTCTTCCGTTTTGACCAGTTGGAATACAGTTGTAACTGAGTCTTCTTGCCCACCAATTTGAACATCTTTGTCATTTTTGTGTGTATTTCAATGTATTGACTTTTCTCTTGGTTACGGGTCATATTTTCATGCTTCTTTGTATTTCTGATAATTTTTGATTGGGTGCCAGACATGGTGAACTTTACCTTGTTGAGTGCTGGATGAAGATAGGCCTGCATGTGTGTGTGCGTGTGTATAAACGTCCTTGAGCTTTGGTGTGGGACCCAGTTACCTTAGTTGGAAACAGCTTGATCCTTTTTGGTCCTATGTTTAAACTCTGATTGGTGGGACCAGAGTGGTATTTAGCACTAATTTTGTCCCCCCTTTGAGGCAAGTTCCTTCCAAGTGTTCTATGCAGTTTTCCCTCTCTGCTTAGGAACAGGAACTCTTCTGGGTTTGTCCTGAGGCTTATTCTTTACAGTCCTTGCCAATGGTTCTTTCCCCACCCTCATATTGTTTCTTCATACACATGGGCTGGACGTTACTCTGCTCAGTCCTGGAGGGAAGACTGTTAATATCCAGAACCTCTCTCTCTGTAGCTTTCTCCTTTTCTTTACTCTTACCTGTGAACATCAGCCCTCTTGGCACACTCGGGCTCCCAGCTCCATTCCTCAACTTAGGGAAAGACATCCACACTGCCTGCTTTCCCCTGCTTGCACTGCGGCTGGAAACTCACAGCTGGGCAAGTCGGGCTCCCCTTGTTTTTCCCTGTTTCTCAGGCACCACTGTCCTTATTGCCTGATGTTCAGTGTCATGAAAATTGTTACATTACGTACTTTGTCCATTTTTTTAAAGGGGGGAAAGTAAGTGCAATCTGTGACAGAAGTGGACATTGGAGTAGTAGAGTTTAAAGGTAGGGAAAAGTGTAGATTTCTTCATCACTGGTGTTGAGAGGATGTATCTTCAGCAAGGTTTGTTACTGCTTCTGAGTGTCACTGAGCACGGTGCTAGACATCAGGGTATGGAAGTCTCAGTACATGGTACAGAACCCATCTCATCACCATAAAGTAACTTTGTTCTTGTGTGATACAAATCATTAGACACTGTTGTGTGTCACTGTGTAAGAAGTTATTTTCACTTTTTCAATAGATGGCTCTTTACTTAAAATTCCATTTAGTTCCATGGTACAAATATTTTCATTAATATAATTCAAAAGAGAATTTAATGTTTGCTTTGTTAGTGTACAAAGAACCATTTCTTTGTAGAAACATAACTTTTACCTTCTAGTAGGATACATTTAAATGTGATATATTACTTTTTCTAGCTACATATTTTTTCAGGCTTCCTTATGATAGCAAAGTTAAACTGTTATTTTGTTTGTTCCACATTTCTCTTGTTCTCCCCAGACGGCAGCTGATTCAAGTGTACATATAATGTATTTACATTTTTCCAGTTAAAAGTAATAAGCCCATTTTTAATACTGTTGAATTGCTTAATGAATGAAAGATTCAGATGTCTTCAGTGCTTATGTCTCGGTTTGTAAAACAAAATATTCCTCAAAGTACTAGTATTGTTGATAATATTACCTGAATTGTGATTGAAGAATTTTACTTATCTATTTTGTAGTTCTGTGATTGCTGTTTCCATATTTATCGGGTTACACAATCATTTGAAAATTCTCAGTTGACAGGAATCCCAACTTTGCAAAGACAATTATATATTGTATCATATTATAATAAAATACCTGTCTAACTGCTGAAATACCTCGTTGGAAACTTACCATTTCTAGGTGAGGTTCCAGTGAGTCCAGTTTCCCTCATACAGAATATGCTGGTAGGCGAACTGAGTCAGCTGTAAACTCGCCATATCCTGCCACAGGGAGAGATGACCAACCCCAGTGACAGGTGTGGGAGGCTGGGGGAAGGCACATGCTGCTAGTTTCATTGGCTGCTAAGGGTGTTGGAAATTACTACTTGCTCTGCCTGAGTTTGAGCTTGGCAATAGTCCAGGAACAGTAGAGATTTGCATGAAATACAAACATGAATTATTTTTATTCAGTTGGTTCTTCCTTTAAAAACGTTGATTGCAGTGTGGCCTTCCCTTTTTTTGTTTTGTTTTGTTTTGTTTAACCATCCAAGTTAAAAGACTGTGGAGAAAGTATCTGTAAAAGTTGAGTATTTCTTGTTAAACCACCAGCAGCATTTCTTGTAATGCTTAGGCCCGTAATCACAGTGGTATAATTTGATTAGTATATCTGGAAAAGAATTACTGCGCTCCTTTCTGTGTGTCAGGTAGTGTGCTAATTACTGGGGCTCCGGATCAGATTCGTGGCTTTCCCTGGAGGAGGGGTCTGGTTTAGTGGGGAAGGAACTAGGTGAAATGTTGCCACATAGTTATCTCTGCTGTCACTGAGGCCCGGGAGGAGGCCCTGCGAGGGCCGGGGGGTCGCTGTGCCCCAGAGCCTGTACATCGCAGAGGGAGCCGTGGTTTTCCATGTACTCGGAACTGAGATTTTTAGCTTGCAGGACACAGAGAGGAATACATAATTTTTAGCTCTCTTTCATTATTTTAGGAAGGATCTCAGAATTTAAGTCATTTTCATTTACTGGATAAAACAATTTCATGATAAATCTATTCAGTATTTATTTTGATACTTACATTTCAGTATAGGTCTCTTGTTGTCTTGGCAGTTGAGTGTAACCACACTGTTTAATTCGTGACTTAGCGAAAAACTGAAAGTATCTAATTTCTTGGGACTTCCAGTAAGCACCCCTTGTCTAATCTTGTGTGTGGTACCAGCACTGCCCTGACTGTTGGAAAGCGCCATCGTCTTTTTCTAAGATTGCCCAGGTAGTCACATCACCTGTGGATGGACAGGGGCGGTGATTGTTTTTGAGGGGGAGGGTAATAGTAAAGTGGGAATGGGAGGTATTCATGGCCCAGTTAACTCAATCAGGAAATGGAGAGTCTCCACCTTTGTGTCAGACATAAGAATCAAGCATTAGAAAACCAATAGGTTAAAGGCACATATGTTCCTTCCTCCTAGGATAACTTGTAACCCAGGGAATCTAAGTTTTTAAAAATAGACAAAGTTTAGAAGTGTATACCTACTTTATAGGTGGTATTAAAAAATCAAATGAAACTGCCTTTTTATATCTGTTTCTTTTTAAAATCCACACACACATTCATACAATCATTAATGTGTGTTATCTTTTAAATTCTTCCGTTTGACATTATTTAATGAGGATTGTATTGCTTTATACCCTCTCTTTCCCACCCTTCACCATCCTCCCAGTATAATCGCATCTCAACTTTAGGTTAAGACCATTTTACTGTTTTCATTACTAAATCTTTTTAACTTTGTTCACTACTGATATAAGTATTTCACTATACTATAATTACATTTCCTTTCTTGGATAACTTTTAGTTTTGCCGGGAGTTAAAGTTTGCTTCATTCATTTCTCATGACTTTTTTAAAAATCTGATTATTTCTTTCACCACCGCCCAATAGCTCAACAGTAGTTTTTCATGTCATAGCTGTCAGATAATTTTTTTCAATTACATTTTTTTCCCCTAATAGACATACTTTCTGGATGTCTCCTACCCCAGTTTTTGCAGTTCTTTATTTCTGTATACAACCCTCTCCTGGGATCCCCCTTTCATTTTTTTTGTGCTGACTCTTCTCTGTGCCTCTTACATATGGATAGATCCGCTGTTCCCTAAATCACTTGTCATTTGATTGTGCACATCCTTCTGTACCTTCATGAGAAAGTGTGAATAGGAAGTAAATTTTTTTAGACCTTGTGTTTTTAAAAATACCTTTATTTGTACTTTCACATTTGAATAGTTTGTTTGGCTAGGCTAGAGTAATATAGGATGGAAATAATTTTCTCTAAGACTTTAAAAAATATAACTTCTAACTTCTAGTATTCCTGCCTTCAGACTTTTCATGTTGCTGAAAAAATAGATGTCATTTCTTTATATGTGACCTCCTCCCCCTTCTCTACCCCTGGTGCTATTAAGATTTTCACTGTGTGTTTGCGTTTCTGTGGGTCTTTGTTTTTGGTTCTTCATTGTGCTGGGCACTAAGTTTGTGCTGTTCTTTATTTCTGGGCAGTTATCTTGTAATATTTATATACTTTTTTTCTCTCTCTGCTTTCTCATTCTGAAACTCCCGTGGGTTGCATTTGGATACTGAATTGATTGATCTTTCTTTTACTGATTTTTCCATTCCTTTATTGTTTTCTGTCTAAGAGATTACTTTGACTTTATCTTCCAACCTGACTATTATTTTTCTCTTTATGTTTTTTTATTTCAAAGTGTTTTTCTTTGTATTTCATTCCTCATTATAGCCTTCTATATTTCATTCATGGATGCGATATTCTTTTTTCCTCATTGAAATAAATGTTAGTTTTTAAGTGTTTCTTCTATTCCTTGCATTATCTCTGTTTCTTCTGAATTTCTCTCTTTCTAAAAGTTATGCCAAAGGCTTTATTCAGAAGTGTTCACTTTTAAGGGTGAAGCACTACATGCTGATTGGAAGCTCTCAGTGTGAGCTGGGCTTGTGGACAGGTCGGCATCTCTTCAGGGGCCTGATGTTATCTGCCAGCTTTGTCGTTGGGGACTTCCTCAGGTTGACATGTGAAAATCTTTTCTCTGGAGCAGTTTATTTTCTCCAGAGAAGGTACCTATAGTCTTCCGCTTGGAAAGATGGCGAGTGATGTTTAAGCCTGGCTGCTGACATTCTGGAGCTGAACTACAGAGAGAAAGGGATTTAAGTTCTCAGTGTTCAGTAATGACTCTGATTATGACTTAGCCCCATTTCACAAGCCGTCCCCTCTCTGGGAGCCCTGAGCGTTTCTGGTCCCTGTCTATAGAGAACCTCTCTTTCCTAATGGAATCGGGATGATAGTGGTCTGATGCTTTGGTTTTACAGACATTCACTTAATTCCCCTGATTTTGATCTGATGATCCCCAATTCCTGAGTTTCCGGGTTATAAAGGCCATCTTGCTTTGCCCCTTATTGATATCCTATTTCCTATGCCCCTCGGATGTTTCTGATTGGCCTGCCTTCTCTCTGCTCAATTGTTTCTTATGCCTCCATATGCTTTCCCATCTGCATATATTGTTAGTAACACTGTTACAGTTAACAAATCACCTCAAAACTTCATTTTATTAAAATAATCATTTTACTATCTCGCCTCTCCCCCGTTTCTTTGGGTCAGGAATTCAGGAAGGGTGAAATTTTGACTAGGCATCTGTCACATGGCTGCAGACAAGACACTGGCTGGAGTTGGGAGGAGGGTGGGGAGCAGCTGGGGACCGGCTGGTCATCTCTTCCCTGGGTGTCAGGGCAGAAGCTTAGAGACAGGAGAAAGTGTAGCATGGTTGTGCTACAGCTGTGGTGTGGCCAAGCTCCAGGAGCAGGAGTGAGCCGTGGGCGATGGGCCCCTTAGGGTACTAGCTTGGAAACGAATTCTCTTTTCAACTTCCTTTCGGGTCTCTTCACATTCCTATTTAAATCTCTGCTCAAAATACAATTTTTAGATTTTTGATTTTTGTCCCCCAGTGCTCTTTGAAGGTACCTGAACATCACTGTGGAAGAAAGGACATTCTGGAGACATGAAAAATGCCCCAAAGCAGTTATTTTCCAGATTGGGATTTGGATCTCCTTGGACCTGTTTGGTGTCTATTGGCTTATTGGGGATTTTTGAGGGATGTGCTGTAATGATTTGATGTTACTGGAAAACAAAAGTAAAGGCAGGGAAAGCAGCACTGTCTGAGTGGGAGGAAGTTGCAGGGTGTGAGGCAGTGGATGGATGGCGCAGGTGCCAGGTACACGCCATTGTGGGGGAAGCTTCAATATAGGGCTGGAAAGGAATCAGAAAATTTCGCTCAGGCTAAACGGAGTGTATTTCAGAAAGAAATGTTTTGCGAGCGAAAACATCATTTCCAAAAGAGTAGGCTATTATTAAAGACTGCTTTATTTTTTTACAGTTCTTATGGAAAGAAAGCTTCCACATACTTTAAACATTTTAAGATTCTTTCAGTTGTAGTTCTTAAGTGCATTTCATAACATACATCTTATTGACAGTAGTCCTTGAAGAAAAGAGAAGCAAAGAATAGTGAAAATATAGTGTCATCGTTCTGTAAAAATTAAATGATTTGAAATTGATAATACTTTTTGGATTGACCCTTTTCTAAATGTAATACTATCCTCTGCTTTCATAAACGTAATTGTTAAGGTCTTCTTATGTACAGTTTGTATATAGAGTGTAAAGGCAAGTTGTTAATTCAGAGAAATTGTTCATGTTCGAAAGGCTATGAATCTGGAAGAAGTAAAAGTAAATCTTTAAACTCGAATTGCAAGACTGTCTGCTCATATTTAATTGACACATTCAACATTGGTTGTAATGGATCATTTGCCATTTAACTGACATTAACGACCTCAGTTAGCTCATGTTTTTATATTACATTGGCTGTTTATTTTTTGTTAATTTACTTTAGTGTTCAGCTTCCTATTCATTAAAGTGTTTTTCTTTTTATAGATATGAAGAGCTACCATGCCTTGAATATCTGTCTTTTTTATTATTAAAACTTTTATACACATACTGGGTTTAATTAAATATATTTTTATAGCCTGAAAACATGAACCATATTGATAATAAAACTTAAACATCTGCACATTGCTGCAAAACTTAATTCTGCAAGAGAACTCAGACCAAGTGGCCTGGTACTGTCCCAGTCATCCTTGGAAATTGGTGCCCTGCCCAATTTGCCTTGAATCCGCTGTCCCATTGCACTGGGTAACTTTCAGTATTAGTATTCTTACCTCCTGTTTTTTTTTCTGTCAATTTTAAACAGTTTCTGCCAAATTTCTACTTCTTGGAAGGCTTTGTCTTTGATCTGTCAAGATTCACACTGGTGAGGAAGAGATTTAGGGAAGCTCGCCTGCCCTTCCTTTCAGTTACGTTTTCATTTGAATTGCTCATCTACCCTCAGGTGTGGAGGCTTCAGGGCTGGTGTGGTAGCCAGGCCAGTCACACCTGTATGGGACGGCATTGCATTTCCACTCATTAAGAGAGGAATGCCCCTCTCTCAGGTTCATGACAAATGTTTATTAAATACATAATTTTATTTCAGATCTAATTTCTGTTTAATAGAGAGATTTTTAAGTTTCCTAAGTGTAGATGACTAATAATTTCTGAGATCATTCAAAGCAAACCTCCTGTAGACAAACATCACCAACAGGAGACATAGCCAGGACTGGGGGTTAAGGCTCTCGGGTTTGCATTTGGCTCTGTCACTCACCTGGGCTAATTGTCTAGTTAGTTTGTGCTTTGGTTTCCTTGCCAGTCAAATGGGATAATAGTACCTGTATCTTAGGTTAAGATGAACATGTAATGCACTTAGAACATTGCTTGACACACAGTAATTATCAGTAAATGCTAGGTGTTGCTATCCCTATTATTATTAAAGACAGTAGCCAGCTTTTTTGAAGGCCAGTGCTACCACTTTCGAAGGAAACAACTCTCAGTATAACAGTAGTAAAAGTTATAAACATGATTGAAACACAAACTGGCTGCTTATTGTAAGTAATTTGTGAAAAATATAAAGGTGGGGTGGAAATACTTGCCTTTCTTCCATCCCAGAAAGACAATTACAGCTAATATTTTTATCTGTTTCCTTCTTGCCCACGCTAAGAAAACCTGATCTATGGGAAATCCGGATTTGTAGGACACAGTTTTGGGCTGAAGGTGGAGGGATTATTGCCCAAAGATTTAGCTGTAGATTCACTAAAGAGGGAACGTGAAGAGTAAGAAGGGAGCGCAAGGGAATAGAATAAAAAACTAACTGATAATGTGTCAAATAATGTAAACTGTTGGGCCAGTGACTTAATTTGCAGGTGCCCAGTTTGTGTAGAACCTCAAAGGAGAGCGTCTGTTGCATTACGTGAGCGGCTCACATTTTGTGCTCCCTTCGTCCCATTCGCACATGGCACTTGTGATGTGCACAGTTTGCTCCCTGCTCTGCTTACCTAGGGGCTCTGTGGCCAACAGCGGGGCGGGGGGGAGGGGGGGGAGAATGGCAGACGCACCCGTGGAGTCCTCTCATGGCTGTCTTCGGGCCAGCTATTCCCTAGTTGAAATGTGGGCAGCACATCCTCTTGTTTCTACCAGAAAGTGAATGGGTGTCTAGCAAGTGGTCAGGGACTGCAGCCGGAGCTCTGCAACCGCCAGTTCTGGTGGGTTCTGTGCGTGTGTGTGTGTTGTCAGTTACTGCATTCAACATAACTGATCTGTCTTTGGTTCACTGGGCTGCTGCAACGTGCTTCAGTCATTTTGAACACACTTCAACACATGGAACCATCTGATAGAATGGGAGATGGATGTTTTTCTTCTTTGTTCCTATGCATTTGGAGGCGGTTTATCCTTGATTGGCCAGTTCTAGAGCCATTACCCCCAACCACCACCTCCATTAGAGAACAGTAACCAATATTAATGTCAGTTAAACATGTGCGTTCTGATACTCAGGGAAATGTGCCATAAAAGTAGGGAGAATTTCTTCTTTTTTTGCTCGTGTATATTCTGCACCAGTGTCTTGGACCCATGTCCACATAAAAGCCATGTTGCCATAGGGATCTGACATAGCTCTGTTGGCTTTATGGTTCTCTCGCTCCCTTTCCCTGCTATTATGACATGGAGACCTGAATTGTTGCAATTTCTCCCAGTTCTTTCCTCTCTCTTTGGATTTCACTTCTTGGCCATGGTTTATCACATTTTGTCATCGTTACTCTTGATTCTCTTACCCATTATCTTCTATCCCATGTGCTCTGCAAACCCTCCAGGTCAGGGCACCATGCCATTCTGTGCTCCTATGTGTCTTTTTTAGCTCTGCTGGGGGCAGGACTTCATAGTGATGGTGATTCTGGTAGAGGATCATCCTGTATCCTGGAGGTCAAGGTGAAGTGAAGAGTATGTCTTTTTAAGTTATGAAGATCCCAAGCAAGAAAAAAGGTAATGATCTATTTTGACAGTCACAAGAAAATGCGTGTTGCTCTTCAACGACTGAAAGGTGCAGGAAGCTATCATAGCTGTCTACACAAAGCCAGTGCGTAAACTGAAGAAATAGTCAAGTTTTACTGATAGTGGACTGTTGGGTCTTAATCGCAGTTGGCCCACTTGATAGGCTGATTTACTTAACACGTCTAAACCTGTTTCCTCATCTGTAAAATGGAAACGCTAACCACATCTCAGTGGGATACTGTTTGCCGTTCCCGTATTAGAGTGCGCACAGAAAAAGGGCTCAGTCACGAGAGGGGGTGGCAATAGCTGGGGAAGTAGCAGTGTTTGTTTTGCGGTTATTTCCCATGTGATGGGAACCCTTTGCACAGCTGCCATGTGCAGGAGTGATGAGAAATAGCCATCTAATAGTTAATCAGAGGCATCTAAGCTTGTAGTTTATCCCTTTGGTATAATTCTTGCCAATTAATTTGATTTTTGACTTTACAGAGAGTAATGTAAAATTTCTTATACAAAAAGTATTTATTTAACTCTGCTTCAGAGAGCACTTGAAGAGCATGTGCTGTCTGGCCAGGCCCTGGGCAGTGCGAATGGGAATACAGTGGGCCTGCATCCTTGGAGGACTTAGTCTACTGCATTCGAGTCAACGGACTGGATAGCCAGCAAGGCAGATTTCCTTAGCTTTCTGTTTTATTTTATGTTTTTGCTCTATTGCCCTTACTAACCAGCCAATTTATGGTACGTAACTAGCCAATTACGAACCATAAATGGCTTTTCATGGCTAATCATATTTCACAGCCAAGATGATTAATAATTACAACTGCAATGGTAACAACAACTAACTAACATTGATTGAGGGTGTACTGAGGAGCCAGGCACTTTCTCAAGCATTTTACAGGTATTAGCTCATTTAAATTTCACAGCATTCCCTTGGGGTCTGTCATTAGTCCCTTTTTGTGTTCAGACTCTGAGGAGCAGCACCTGACTGGGTCGCATGGCCGGCGTAAACGGCAGGGACAGAATTTGGACCCTGGCAGTGTGGCCCCGCAGAACTTACTGTGCTGGCCTGTATCTTAGGGTCTTCATAAGCAAATGGGGATCCATCCATATATTCATCTAAGATTGTCCATTATCGCACCAATTTAGAATTAGAAATGTTAAGGGCAAAAGTTTATTTTTATATTTTTCTTAGATCTGTCTTGAATTTCAAAAATTTAAAGGACATTTTCATGACTACATTGTCAGGATACTGACGTTTAAGCTATTTTAATAGGGAAAACTTGGAACTTAACGTTTTCATTAACAGTAATTATTCTAAATGTCCTGACTTTTTTGCCCCAAACACGTTTGGTACTTCTGAAGTTCTATTGGAATTGGATGCAGTGTTTGTAAACTGCTCTTCATTGGGTACCTTAATGTGCTTCTCAAGTGTCAACATGTTTGTTCAAGTGTAGATTTTTAAATTCTTACTATTGAAAATTGTCAAGATATGTAACAAAGTTGTAATCCTAATTAAATAACAAAGAAAACAATATTTAAAACGGTCAACAGTTACAAAGCTCTATCTCTTGTTATGAACAGTAACCTTGAACATAGATTCTTATTTTTAATTTTAATTTTCTTTCCACATGAGTAGAAATAGTTCATGCATAGTATGTGGTGTATATGCTGTATATATGTGTATATGTAATAATGTATATAGCATATACTGTGTTTCCCTGAAAATAAGACCTAGTTGCGTCTTTTGGAGCAAAAATTAATATAAGACCCGGTCTTATTTTAATATAATATACGACTGGGACTTATTTTAATATAATATAAGACTGGGTATAATATAATATAATATAATATAATATAATATAATATAATATAATATAATGTAATATAACATAATATAATATGATAAATATAATACCAGGTATAATGTAATGTAATGTAATGTAATATAATACTGGGTCTTATATTTTTTGCTCCAAAAGATGCGTTAGAGCTGATGGTCCGGCCAGGTCTTATTTTCAGGGAAACATGGTAATAACTATACAAGATACAGTATAAATGTAAATTGCACTAAGCTTACATTTAGTTTTTGGATTTTTACATAAATAGTTAAAATTTCTATAGATATAAACACAAGCATATGAGTGTGTGTTTGGGTAACCCTTCACTTGGGAAAGCCGTTTGGTACAATGCCTGTTCCTCTTGCTCATTTCTAAGTTTGCAGGTTTGAGGGGAATACCTCATGTTAAAAGAAAGTGTTACATGTTAACATCTCATCATGATGTAAATGCCCTTTCTAACTTGTTTATAATTGTAAAAAAAATCATAGTCATAATAAAAATGAAAAGCCAATTACTTTTGTGTTATCGTCACAGTCATTGAATATAGAAGATGGTTAGTTTGTTTTCAGTGATTCTCCAGCTTTGTTCTAAGTGTGTGTGTTTGATTTGGTGTGCCTCTGTGAATTTTCTGTGTTCCTTACCGGGAAAGGAGCCTAGCGAGCAGGGCAGAAGGCTAGCAGGCGGGCCTTACTTCTGGAGCGGGAGGTGTTCAGAACGGGCTCCTCTCTGTTGGGCCTGCAGGCTGATAAACTCACAGCAGCTGTCGTGGCCCTGCAGACCACACATGGCCTGTTTCCTGCTCAGAGGCCACTGGACCTTGGCGAGTTGGCCTAGCTGCAGAGTCCCATTAGGCTTACGGGCATCACGGTGATGCAGTGACACAAAGGTTACTGGCCAGGTGTAGGACTTGAGTGAGCCGCCAGCCGGAAAAGATGGTGCAGAGCAGCAACTCAGTGTCATTCTTTTGGGGCCAAGTTTATGTTTTGGATTAAAAAATATCCATGGTTAAGAAAATAATACTCAGTGAATTAAAAGACAGATCTTAATGATAGGTCTTCAAATGCCTCTTGTAGAGGGTGGTATCTTCATCTTTTAAGTTTAACCATTTGAGGCCATAGGGTAGCATTAGATCTACTCAATGGTGGTAATTCTTATTGTAACACAGGATAGGGCTAATTTGTTCATACCTTCAGGTTTTTATCATAAGTATTCTGTTAGATGTGCAGTGTGGTAATTCTGGCCCACAAACATTTATTTCCTACGGTATTTTGTGAGATGTTTGTGAGACTTCATTTTATGTTAGTTTGGAGATGGACGTGATGCATGGGGATAAAATATTTAAGGCCCTAATATTTAAAAAATATCTCTAAAAGACAGATTCTTCAGAGCAGCCACCATGAAGTAGTCCCAAAGCTGTTTAATATAATTATCCCAACTTTCAAATTATTTTGAATGCCGTAGAAATAATAGTTATCCCTTTGACAGTGTAGGTAGGAACCATTGCTCTTTCATAAAAGCTAGAAACAAAATAGTCTTTTTTTTTATTGAAACAGTCTATTCACTTATAATGATTAACTTTTGAATTTTTGTTGGTAAACATATGGACAATATATTCTAAAATTTCTAAAATCAAATGCAAATTCCAGGTAGTACCTCTTTGTAAAATATATACTGTATTAAATATTTACTGACTAGCTAATATAATTATTGAATGAAACTTATTCAAATTATAAAATCAATATTTACTGAATGTCCAGGCTGACGAAAGGCATTGTACCGTGACAGCACGAACTGTGGAGAACGTGAAGTCTGTCTGGTGTGTGGAAATGCACGTTTTCACTTCGGGATATTTTCTTAAGGTGGATTTCTGTGTTTGCTTTTCCCAAAAGTATTATTTGAGAATGTTTGACACAGTGACAGTGGAAGTAGAGACTTACTCAAATTATTTTTTCTTTCGTGAGTCAGTTGACTTGAAGGAATTGAACAGCTCATTTGTTTGTATTCTCATCAATACTAGACCTCTGCTCATCATGTATGTTGGTCCACATTCTCTTTAAATAACAGACCTGATTATATACGTAGGTGGTAGGTAGTCTTAATGCAGAATGTTCCAGTGTGTTTGAAACCTTAAAACATGCAGTATCAGCAGTTTTGACTCCAAAGAACACCGTTTCATTGTTTAGGGATGTGCACAGAGGAGTTCCTGAGGTATCAGTATTGATGTACTCCCTCCAAGGAGGAAGTGATATTTAAACAAACACACAAACAGAAAAAATATATTCACAAAAGGCTTTTCCCAAGTGAAAACCCAGTACTGAGACTTGGATAATAAGAAACAGCTTTAAAAAAAAATTGTGTGTGTGGGTGTGTGAAGTGATTGAGTAAGGATAGCTACATGCCGTTATTTCTAACGATTACTACTCCTGGTACCTGTTTTGGGTCACCTTATGTTCTCTGTCTCTAATCCTCAGACCAGTCCCTTAAGCGTCGGTGAAGTTTAATAACCTGTCCAAGACCACATAGCTTTTAAGAGACAGAAGACAGCTTCATCGTCTGTGTCTCTCTCCATCTGTTCATCTCTCTCTCGGGAGTTGCTTGGAGAGATTCTTTCGCCCTGAGCCTGAGTCCTCACCTTGCCCAGCCATGCCCGGGGGATCCCAGGGCAGAGAAGAGGTCAGGGTAGACCGACTTGGCAGTGGGCCTCCCTGTGACAGCCCTCTGCTGTGCCGGATTGCGAGCACAGGAGGCTGCTGAACTCCAAAGACCCCCAACGAAGTGCCAGAGGAGGTGGCGGTGCCCTGTTCCTGTGGGCTTGGGGTTTCAGATGCACCTGGTGACCAGTGAGGTAGTAGGAAGCCCCAGCATCTCCCAGGATAGGCTGAAATGATTTACAAACAAGTCCCTGAAAAATTCATTTCATTTTCCTTCTCCTTTAATTTTTCGTTACTAAAAAGAACTCTGGTTGCCTCTAAGGTACAAAAAGGGCTAAGGAAAAGCAAGAGATTGTAATAGCTGTTGACTGTACCCTATTGTACAAACTGACGTACAGTGTGCTGACTAAGGAATCAGCTTATTAGACACTTTCAGGACAAAGATTGTCCCAAATGACTACCGGAGTCCTGGTAACTGATAAAGCAGCTACGTTACATCGATACTAACATACGTTAGTGAATGATACATGACCGCTTTGTGCCACGCTCAGGGCACTGTACTCGGAAATGAGCAGTGACTTGGCACCAGGTCCTGGAACCTGCCACTTAACTAACCTTTTGGAGCCTTTTGGAGTTTTTTACTTACGTGGCTAGTGCAGAGTTCTTGTGAAGACACGCTTAGTGACAGAGTGCTAGAGGATTAAGTTATGGTTAATGCTATACCAGCTACTATTCAGCAGTCACCAGATTCCTTGGAGAATCTGCTGACAACCAAGTGTTGGGTTCTTACTGTGTCACTGATGTGGAAGTAGGGTGGCCTGATAAAATACAGGACAGCCAGTTAAGTTTGAATTTCAGATAAGCAATGGATAATTGTTTAGTATAAGTATGCCCCATGTATTGCATGCGACACATGACACAAGACATATTACTAAATCTGGAAGCCCAAATGGTAGAATTCACTTGGGCAACGGGAAGGTCTCTCTCCCAAGAGCGTCCCATATCAGTTGGAACGCTTAATATTTATTAAGCTCCCCTAAATCTTTAAGCTCTTCCAAAGTCGGGACTAAATCCTTTAACCACACATCATACTTGGGCCCTGTGTGAATAACAGGAATAGCTCATATTCATAAAAATGTTCCTTAATTTTGTCCAGGAGCTTGGATAATGAGGAGTAGGTGACACCACAGTCTGGACGCTGATACTGTTCTCTGCAGGTGGTAGGAGAGGAGGCCAGAAGGAGTATCTGCAGGGCAGACAACACCCCTGGGCAGACGTCTTTTCCTGCAGGGGGGGTGGGGGTGGTGTCTTCCTGAGACTGTAAGATTCCCCCAAAGCCTCAGAAAGGCAATCTTGCAAACCCATCAGTAACAACCCACCACCTTCGTGGTACCCGGTCAGGGACAGGATAATACAGTGAAAGTGCGCTGAGCCTTGGAGCCAAAGCCTGAGTCCTGCCTCTGTCCTCCTTTCGCCGCGTGAGCTGGGCCTCACGCTGCACGTCTCTGGGCCTCGGCTGGTTCTCTGTGAAGTGGGGGTTTCTGCCCCAGAGAATTATTTGGGGGACTCAAAATAAAACACAAGTCAAAATAAAGTGTTAAGAGTGTTTTGTAAATTGTGGTGTATTTTAGAGATAGAGGGTGTTAAGGCTGTGGCTATTACTGTTATGCTGCATTTTGATTTTTGGAAGTTTTACCAAGGATTTTTGTGTTTGTGTGTGGTTTTTTTTTTTTTTTAGCAACATTTTTAAATTTATTTATTTATTTATTTATTTATTTATTTATTTATTTATTTATTTATTTTTAAAGAAGGGTGCAACTCACAGTGGCCCATGCAGGGATCGAACCAGCAACCTTGGTGCTGCTAGCACCACACTCTAACCTACTTAGCTAACCAGCCACCCACCCACCCCCAGCCCCAGCAACTGAATTTTAAGCCTTGTCAGTGCCTCATATTAAATTAGATTTTTGCTGCATAGTGTTGATAAATTTTGTGAATGGGAAATGTAGTTTCACAATGGCGTTAATGTCCAAATCAAATCAGCCTCCTGATTGATTTTTTTTTTTTTAATCCACACTTCTGCCTGAAGTGGCCGTATTCGTGGATAACCCTGATAATTTATTACAGTGACTGAAGAAGCATGGTGAAAATAGGATGACGTGGGATGTTGGGAGGGGGAAAAAGAACTATGTCATTAATAGAGAGAATGCGATATGGTAAAGTTGGCCCAGTAGACTGGATGATTACCGTTACTAAAGACAGATACATTTTCAATAATCTCAGTCTCCAGGGAGTTCATTTTGAATCTGTTGTTTTTACAAGCACATGTGAATTGATGTAGTCTGTGGGAAACACCAAAATAGGTGTAAAATTGGTCTCAAAAGTTGTGATTTTCTATGCATATTACACTAATTATTTGTATAAACATGATTTTTTTCCCTCTGACAAAACTTAAGGATTGAATACAAGGTGTGCACCTCAAAACCATTCAAGTTTATGTTTGTATTACAGATTCCTCTCTTGTTCAGTGTAAGAATCCTACCAACACTTTAATCTGTTTCCTATTTTGTAAATGGCTAGGGCTTGCAATTATACTTTTGGCATGACTTTTACTTTAGTATCAAGATACAATTCATTATCGTCATCATCATATAGCATTTTATAGCTTTTAGAATGTTTTGCCTTATTTTCTTATTAAATATTTACAATTACCAAGAGGCAAACGTGGCAGGCATTTTTTTTCTTCTATGTAACAGGGAACAGATGAAGAAAAAATTCTTATTTACAAAGTTCAGATGGCAAGTAGTAGAGCTGAGAGTTAAACACATGTATTTTAACTTCTTTTTTACCGTTGTTTCCATGGTACCACACAAGCAGCACCTCCCCCCATCATTTCTAGAATTTTTCATTTGTTTACATTAACATAAAGGAATGAATTTTAATAGCTAATGAGTCTTATTGAAAATTGAAAATGAAGTTATTTGACTCTTAAGTATACTATTTCTGAAAGATTTAGAAAATCTTTTAGTTTACACAAAATAAACTGGAAACATAAAGACATCGTTATCCCAGGAAATCATTTATCTGAAAATGTGAATATTAGCAAAGTCTTCATAAATTTTAACATAATGGGTGTGAATAAATTCACGTAGGAAAACATTTTGGGGTATATTCCTACATTTTTCAGTTTAATGCTTAAAGCAACCATGTCATCGTGGAGACTGCCACTTGGTGATCCAGTTGGTCACAGAATACTAGAGAGTATGGATTACAGGTCCGATGTAAAGTAATTTTTCCCACTTTGCTTCTGGGTATGGACAGAAAGCAGCTCTGGATGTGCTTGTGAGTGAATGTGTCGTTGACCTGGATCTAGCTTTTGGTTTTCACTTCCTTTCCCAATCTCTGTCTCTTTCGAAAGAAGTTGAGAAACGTTCAAGGGGTTGCAGGAGCAAGGAATGGTGGGAATGCTGAGCTGTCTGACTCCACAGTCTGTACTGACACTGTCTGGACTCATCCCGAGGAGAGGGGTTTGCTGTCTCATTCTCAGTTGTTGATTCAGGAAACTGATAGAAGCAACATGGTACTTACAAGTTTGGTGTGTTTAACTGTAGAATAAAAAAATCCACCACTGCATTTTCTCCGATCTTGTATTCTGTGACAAAATAATAACTCCAAGCTGTATTTACTCTGCCTGATAAAGAAGAAAAGAACATTCTTTACCTCTAACTGTGGTGGAATATGGCTCTTTAGAAAAGATTGCTGTGCCCTCGCAGCAAGCTTGAGTGGTGTGAGAATGTGTTCCAAGTTATTCAGCAGAGCAGTTGGAAGAAATTGGGGCTGGAAGAGGGCAAGCATTTTCCTCTCTTCAGTGATGCTGTCAGCCTCATGGGGCGTGTCCACAGAATTCCTGTAACTTCCAACCCAGGACGCGCAGTGTGGAGGGCCCAAAGCACGCACCTGTGTGTAGACAGAGTGCATCATGTATTCTGTGCTCGCAGGTACTGTGTGCTGTTCAAATGCAGGAAGTAATGACCGGTATATTAGGGCTGCATTGAGAAGCTTCACGTTACCCATTTATCGCTGGGATATGGTAGTTAAGAGCATGTAATTGCAGTCAGGTAGAGCCCAACCATGCAACTAACTAGCTGTGTGACATTGGAGAGGATTCTTGATTTCTCTGAGTTATAATTTCCTCATCTACAGAGTACTGTAGTAGTGCTTTTGTAAAGGTCACAGCAGCCTGTGTCTGAACCTGGCACATGAGTACAATCAAGGTTCGTTACTGTCGTTCCCATCTTTGTCACCTTCATTATTGTCTCAATCAGCAAATAGAGACAGTAGCTCTGGGGTGGTCAGGACAGTCCTTTATTTCTGCCCTTGGTTTCATACACACGGATGCTGGAAGCAGCAAGTCGAAGGAGCGAGCAGGCACCAGGATATGGGTTTCCCCCGCTGCTTTTCTCAAGTTTGCCTCTGCCATCTCACTTTTAGAAAAGACCAACACTAGTACCTGCTTTCCCTAACTGGAAGAAATACAAAGAGGATTTTAGCGTCTGCGAAAACAGGTGAAAAGTAAAAATAGTGTTCAGTGTTTGTTTGACGGGGAGCCTTGTAGAGGCAGCACCGCCCTGCAGCGGGAGTGGCCCCGCCAAGCTCCTGCCCCAGAGGTCCACTCAGCATGGTCCCCCAGAGCTCCAACTGGGTCTGAGCCTCTGTGCTTTGTGTCTACTTCTTCTCTGGCCCCTGCTTTTGCTGTATGTTAGTACTGTTTTTGTTCTCTGTTGCTTGGTAGATTCAGTAGGTTATTTGGTGGTCTGGGAATGCTCTAAATTTTTTTCCGTATTTATATTTCGTAATTGCTTCTCCGTTTTACGCTATTTCTGTTTACAAAATGCTTCACTGGTAGGCTCTGCTTTTGGATAGTGGAGGGAAACGTGTATTTGGTTGTGATATTTCCTGTTGGCTGCTTGTGAGCGTACAAATACTCCTGAGCCGCACCGAGGCCTGTCGGGATTCCCGGCAGGTGCTTACGGCCTGCTGCGAAGTGCGGCACTAGGAACGCAGATGGGAAAAGAGCAGCTCAGTTGCTGCTCTTAGGGAGTTTGTGTTCTAGTGGAGGAAGATGGGGTACACAAATAGGTACCCAAAGAAATGTCAGAAAGTAATGATTGCTGTGCTTGCAGTTAGATATGACCACATGAACATGAGTAAGCAGGTGGCTAATTTATGTTGCATGGTAAAGGAAGACCTCTCAGAGGAAATAAACCTTTAAGCTAAAAATCCGAAGGACAAAGAGCCAGCTATACAAAGATCCAAGGTTACAGCATTCCAGAAAGGGAATAGCGAAGAGAAAGACCCTGACATTGGAATGGGTGAGGCAAACCTGGAGATAGGTCCTAGGGGACTAGAGAGCGAGGCAGAGCTGGGGTCTTATTCTTTAGTTCTTACAGAATGAGTCATAGTTTGAGAGTTCCTATGTTACGTGAGATGGAAATGTTGGGCTGCTTTGCCTCTAGAAACTTTTCTTAGTTACAAGTGGAGATGTGTTTTGTGTCTGTGTGTGATAGGGCTATGAGAACAGTAAAGTATATGAAAAATGTCCTGCATACTATGAACCAAAGACACACTGAAAATAAATACTGTGCATTTTCATATTGTAGAGTAATAACATAATTTTAGATTTTTGTCCTAATTTTCTTTTGCATATAATTATTTGCTTGATATTTAGCATTCTGTGTAGATGTGGAATGATGGTCTCACGTTTTCTCACCATTGTAAAGCATTTGGGGGGAGGGTGTTGGTTTCTTTAGTAATTATGGTAGATTTCCCTCTTGCCCTCTTTCCAAACTGCTGTTTTCTAATAAGGCATGCTCAGATTCGGGATGAGTGTTATTGCAAAGGAGTGCCAGTTTCAGTTCTGATTAAGC
Source organism: Rhinolophus sinicus (assembly GCF_036562045.2). Lineage (NCBI taxonomy): Eukaryota > Metazoa > Chordata > Mammalia > Chiroptera > Rhinolophidae > Rhinolophus > Rhinolophus sinicus. The sequence continues at coordinate 175,321,349 of NC_133755.1, forward strand.
AGTCATCCTTTGGATATGTCCATGATAATACGTATTCTTAGTAAGCTAGTTACTGATAAACACAAAGGTTTTATTTATTTCAATTATTAATCATTTGGAAACTTCTGCAAATTCTTTTAACACTGGAAAGATAAGAAGTGTGTAACCAGGGCTGGCCCGGTGGCTCAGGTGGTTGGAGCTCTGTGCTCCCTAACTCCAAAGGCTGCCGGTTCGATTCCCACATGGGCCAGTGGGCTCTCAACCACAAGGTTGCCGGTTCAATTCCTCGAGTCCCGCAAGGGATGGTGGGCTCTGCCCCCTGCAACTAAGATGGAACACGGCACCTTGAGCTGAGCTGCTGCTGAGCTCCCGGATGGCTCAGTTGGTTGGAGCGTGTCTTCTCAACCACAAGGTTGCCGGTTCGCCCCCTGCAACTAGCAATGGCAACTGGACCTGGAGCTGATCTGCGCCCTCCACAACTAAGATTGAAAGGACAAACAACTTGACTTGGAAAAAAGTCCTGGAAGTACACACTGTTCCCCAATAAAGTCCTGTTCCCCTTTAAAAATCTTTTTCAAGATTTTTTAAAATCTTTAAAAAAAAAGAAAAAAAGAAATGTGTAACCAGAATGAAAAATATTTTAGTTTGTTGAAACTACTCAGTAACATGTAATATTTTTAATAAACTACAGAGGAGCCTGTGCTGTTATCTCTTCCATGAAGAGGCTTTTAGCACACAGCTACAATTTCTGAACTGAATGTTTTCATTTCAGAATGGAAAAAGAAGACTTGATTCACAACGAAGTCCCTTTACCAGAAATTTTTTATCTTTTTCCATGTTTAAACAATCCCAATTTATTGTACAAAAGGAAATGTTACAAATTATCTACAGAAAAATGCTGTGTATTGTGGGCACATGTGTACATACCGACTCACACACACACACAGTTTTCCCGCAGCAGAGAAATGCTCTCTCCTTTAACTTTAGTTCCACTTCTGAGAATCTGTCCTAAGGAAATAATGCAAAATGTTGGGGGCAGGAAGAGCTATGTGCACAAGACAAGTTTCTTGCTGTCTTATTTAGACTGGTGAAAAACTGCAAAGTACCTAAAGGACTTGTAGAAGGGACTTATTTTAATGACTTTTCACACATTCCCTCAAATGGAAATTTTATATAATTAAAGATAATGGTTGTTAAAACTTTCAGGAAGTTGGAAAATGTTTATTTAATGTTAAGTTTAAGGTTTTAGTAATTTTTCCCAGTTTTCTAAGTTTATGTGTTTGCACTTGTATTACTTTCATAATGAAGAAAAAAGAATCCCAGAATATGTTTATTCTGTTCTTACATTTTTTAAATAAATATTGAAGATTGCTGCCAGACTGGAGTCAACGACTTGAGGGAACCGAAAGCCTGACCTTTTAAAGCACACAGTAATGGTTTCAATACATTTTGGAAGTTTGTTTAATTTGAAATGAACCATTTAGCTTGTGTTATAGATTTGTTTTAGAATGAAATTCTAGAGAAGAGCTCTAGGATTTGGAGTATAAAGTAAAAGGAAAGTAGAGGATTATAAGTAATGAGTAATAACATTATTTTAAGAAGAGAATTGCAAGGAAGAATTTCTGGAACATCTCTATATTAGACGTTCCAAGAGAACTTTTGCAGCAATAGTTAAGGGAGGACCTGGTTGAGAAAAAATTAAATTTAAATTACACAAAGAGCTTATCAAAACATTTTAATTTGGGAAATAAGTGTTACTAAAAAGAGATATATTAGTTATATTTAATTTTCTTTTCATCCTCCCTTCTTCTCTTCCTCTCTTCTTTTCCTCTCACTTCCTTTTCTTTTTTTTTAAATTTAATTGTGGTAAAATACACATGACTTAACTGGTTTTTAACCATTTTAAATTGTATAGTTCTGTAGCATCATGGACGTTCACATTGTCCTGCAACCATCGCCACCGTCCATCTCCACGACTTCTTAAATTTACTTACACTGAAACTCTTTTCCCGTTAAGGACTGACGCTCCATTCCCCCTCCCTAAACCCCTGCCACTCTGCTTTCTGTCTCTATGAATTCAATTGTTCTAGATACCACATGTCATCTTTACTTTTTTTTAACCTGGATGCTATTAAGGATTATCCAAACTCAGTCGCTCATCCCAGTTACTCGGTACCATGTTCAAAGGCTCTGCTCTGGCTCATATGAAAAGCAGGAGCCTGTTTTGATTTACAGTCTAATTAGCATCAGTAAGTCCAGCCCTACACAGGTGACTACAGTGAGGGATGAAAAGTGATGTTTAAAAAGGCAAAGAAACAGTGTTGTACACAAGGAGCAGGGGAGGCTGAGGAGTGGCGCCGGCTGCAGTGAGAGGCAGGCCCCATCACCCCGGGGGTGTGCAGGCATAGGGGAGGTGCTGGAGCCAGGGTCTCCCCCAGAATCACATTTGATGATGTTTTTGTGGTGGTGATTTGCTTGCTTGCTTTTGTTTTGTTTCTTGGTAGCAGTGCCAGGTTGGGCTTAGTCCCTCCCTACCCTGATTTTTGTAATAAATCCCTGGCTGGCACTCGGCTATGGTACAGTGGAGGGGTTGGGGAATAGAGTGAATGCTCAGGAATCAGGGGCAATCATCTAGTCCATTGGGGAGGTTAGAAATCCCGTGAGCAAACCTGGATTTGCAGCCTGATCTGTTTAACTTAACTCAGATAAAATTTCCTGATGAGGACGGTGTGGGGACAGAGTCCCAGAGAGCAGTTTCCAGGCTCTTGGCCTCATGTGAAAACGTTATTCCACGTGATCGGTTATTAGATGGCCATCCGCTGTGGCTGGTTGGCCATCAGCTGTTACCGGTTAGCCGTCGGCCACAAATATAACTGCCGTGGCTGTGTTGGGGAGTTTGTTGGTTGACAGAGAAGCGGACAGCAGATTGCAGTTCCTGCTTCTCGTGTCTCCAACCCAGCCGCCAGCAAGAATATAGTGGTATGACTCCCCTACCTGTGGCTCTGTGGGTGGTCCTTTTTGGCCTCACCATATCCTGCGTTCTTCTGCGGGGAGCGGGAGCTGAGTTCCTGCGTTACAGGTGCTGTGACTGAGTTTTCATTCCTACAGCCCCTGTTATTAGCTGGAAGGATTTTAGGCAATGTCCTGAGCTTTTGGGTGGGAGACCGTGAGAAATCTTACCTAGGATTCCTGACTTAGCAGTGTGGATGCCCATTTCTCTATCATCTGGGAGCCTCTCCCAGATGACAGCGGGTGTCTTTTTCTGGTCATTCTTTCAGTGACTTGCCGAAGGTCCCACAGTTTGTAAATGGGTGGGTGCTGGGAGCTGACAGGTTCCAGTTTGACTCTGGCACCCCTGTGCCTGGTAATAACTATGCTGCCTCCTGTATTAGGATGTTTGGGTTTCTTCATTGTGTTTAAGAATATAGCTTAGGGCGGCCGGATGGCTCAGTTGGTTAGAGTGTGAGCTCTGAACAACAGGGCTGCAGGTTCGATTCCCACATGTGCCAGTGAGCTGTGCCCCCCACAACTAGATTGAAGACAACGAGCTGCCGCTGAGATTCTGGAGGGGCATCTGGATGGCTCAGTCGGTTAGAGCACGAGCTCTCAACAACAAGGTTTGCCGGTTCAATTCCCGCATGGGATGGTGGGCAGTGTCCCCCGCAACTAAAGATTGAAAATAGCGACTGAACTTGGAGCTGAGCTGTGCCCTCCACAACTAGATTGAGGGACAACAACTTGGAGCTGATGGGCCCTGGAAAAACACTATTCTCCAATTAAAACAAGAACAACATAATTTAGATACAGACGGTCTTGACGAAGGTCAGTGATTCAATGAACAGTATAACAATGAAGTCAGGTTTATTTAGCTTTTAGGCTTATTTGTGAATACCGGTCACTCCTCTTTACTCCGTACAGTGTTTGTGAGAGAAAAGACCTGCCTGTCAGTGAGCTGAAGGGGCTGTCACGTGCTGAGGCGGTAGTGTTCACAGGTGTTGGTTGTAGATAGGAAACCAGGCAAGATATCGTTGGAAGACTCATGACACACACATTGCTGTGCGGCATCTTATTTAAGGGACTTGAGCATCTGTGGATTTTGGTGTCTGAGGAGAGTTCCAACAGCAATGCCCCATGGGTACCAAGGGATGGCTGCAGTTCGGTTTTGACTAAAAGAGAGGGTACATCCGGGGAGTGAGAGGCAGGAAAGGAGTGGGTCGAGCAGGTAGGGGGTGAGGTGCCACTGAGTGCTAGAGAAGTGGGGTGCACAGGCCGACCAGGGCTTAGCAACTCTTCCAACAGCTAATTTTGTGATCAAAACGAGAGGACTAGAGGCAGGGAGGCCAGTTAGGAAACAGACATGAGAGTTGAAAAATTGGCCCTAAATTAGGTGACAGCATGAAATATGGAAAGTAGGTTTCTCTTAGGTGAAAGGACTAGTTGGAGACGCTGTAGTTTCTGGAGTGGGTTGTCTGTCTATATAGTTTCACTCAACAAGTGTTTATTGCTTGTCACTACCTTAGATATAAAAGCTTTATCTGTGTCAGCACCAAAAACATCTCATAAACTTCATTGTTGACAAGGAAGTAAAATGCTTTAGCATTTTAGGTGTTTAATTCATGTGTATTTGCTAATGATGTTACTCTTAGTTAATATACTTTTCTGTGTGCTTCACGTGTATTAATTTGTTTAATCCTTCACAGCAGCCGTATGATACTGTTACTTCTTTCTGTTATACCTGTTTGCAGAGGTGGGAAATGAGGCACAGAGAGGTTAAATAACTCTTGGCTCAAAACCGAGGATGCCAGGATTTGGATACAGGCCATCTGCTTGCACAGCCTATGTTTTGATCTACCTCTTGAGCAAAGAATATGATGTAGCCAGCCTGTTTACCATAGTTCTACAAAAGACTGTGAGGGGCTATTCTTTGTAATTTATGAAGCAGTCTTTTGATAATTCTTATCCTTTCTCATATAAGGGGTATTACAGAATCCTGAAATAAGGGAATCTCTAAAATGAAATACAGCGAACTGTTTGGACCTAAAGTGATCACACTCAACATTGAGAATTCACTGGTTTTAACTCCTATTTTCAATCTCCCACTCCCCTTCCCTCCCACATCTTTGGGTAGCTGTGAATAGGTAGAGATTCTAGACTGCTGTCTCTAGTTTTGTAAACATTTATATCTTTCAGCCTCATTGCCTATAAAAATAACTGTATTCGAATGCAGCAAGGCATCCTATAAGTTTTTAAACAAAACAACTTCCGTAAATTATCTAAATGGAGATACTGTACATACGTGAAGGTGAAAACTCTTTCCTCAGAGGGGTTAACCTTTCACTGTAAGGAGGTAGGTATGACCTCTTGTGCTTCGCTGTGAAATTGCTACTTCACTCTTTCTGGCTCTGCAGTCAATTTGTAGATTGTGATCAGCAATACCACCCTCTTAGTGAATTTAGTGGTTTGCCTTTGGAACAAAGGAACAGAGGGCAGAACCAGTGTTTACTTGCCCCTGGTTAGCAACAGCCTGAAGAAGGGCCAGAGGCCAGGATACCTCCAAGTTTCCATCTCTTTTTCACGATGGGTGTTTTTCTAAATTTTGTTTTGGGGGGAAGGTATGAAATGGGCAAAAGTGAACAGGGTAACCATTCTCCATTTCATTTGTTCTAGTTTCTTGTTTCCTTTTGATTGTAGTGCAGGTGTCTAGGCTTGTTCAAGCATTTTTGTTTTCTTATCATTGAGCATGTATATATTATTGATATTTAAAGAATTGGAAAAATGAACACAATTATAAGACAATTCGCTAGCTATTTGAGCATTTTGCAGTTCCTTTGTGCTCTAATTAATTGTGGAAAAGGTATTAAAGGGATATCAGTCATTTCCTTCCCTGTGAATTTTATACCTTTAGTCAGCAGAGCTAAGAACAAATTATGTAGTGGTTGTGGTTTGATTAGTTAAGATGAACTAAGTAGAAAAGTTGAAAAGAGAACTTAATAGGTGTGAAACATTGCATTGTTTTGTGCTGTGGGAACTTTTATGATGAAGTATAAAATAAAATGAAATATAAATTCATTTTGAAGTCTTTAAGGAAAAAATTATCTGTCATCAGAGAGTGGTCTTTTATGAACTATGCTTCATGAACAGCCATATCACAGTAGATATTGTGGTCCATAGTTTAACTGTAGTTGTGTTTTATTTATTTTTATGAGGTGTTAATATGGATGTTTTCAGAGAATTTGTCTTTCATTACAAATGAAATTAAATGCGTAAGCAGTACCATAAAATTTGTCTGTTGTCTTTCTCTACTGTCCTATCTTGGTTGATACCTGTATTGCATATTTCAAAAGGTATAGTTACGTCTCAGAATTTATGGAAATAAGGAATTGACAGATCCAGGAAACAGTGCATTCCAAGATTAAATAGGAAATATATGCCTAGACTTACCTTAACTGTAGAATGTCAAAGACAGAGTCCTGAAAGTAGCCAGAGAAAAAGAGCAGGTTACCTTGGAAGAAGTAGTTTTAAGACTAGCTAATTCTGTAGTATTGTGGAATCTAGAAGAAGTAGGAATTTAGAAAAATTATTGTACGTACTATTAAAGAATTATGGTCAAATGAAAAAATTTCGAGATAAATAACTGAGGGAGTTTAATCACTGAAAAACCTCTTCAGTTCCTCTAAGGGAACTTCTGTAAGAAGTAATTCAAGAAAAAGAAAAAGTATCCCAGCAAGAATGTCCAAGATGGAATAGTAAGCAGAAGATACAAAATAGGTAAAGCCAAGCAACATGATATAAAATAATGATTGAGTCTCATTTATAGAATTAAAAGAAGTAAAATATTATTCAACAAGAATAAGCTAAAATGAGGGAGATTACAACCAAAGTCCTTTCACTATCCAAAAAGGGAGATTTTTTTGTTTAGTCAAATATATATGGCAATATTTCAAGGGAAACCACTGAAGGAATAAAAAGGGTGAAAAAATTACAGAACAGTAAAGAACGGGGGAGAGACACTAGAGTGGGGCCCTGCTGGTCAGACAGTAGTCTTACAAAAACCAGATAAATGGTTCTCAACTAGAGCATCTCAGGGCTTTTAAAAATATCATTAGACCTATTCATGATTATGAAAAATCTATAAACAATGCAATCAAGTTTTTAATCTTAAGTAGCTTAAATTGTCTTAATTTGTTTATAATATTGATCAACTTAGAAAACCTTTATATCCAAGCGCCTTCCAGATTAATGGAGAATGAAGTTCCTGAGGCCTTGGTTCTCTCTGGGTCAGATTTCTGAGTCCCGGAGGGATGACTGACATATTCGGGGTTGTTAGGTGCTCACCGTATGAAGTGGGTGTTTTTGATAAAATGGAAATGCAGGTGGCTTACAGATTATGGTGGTTTTTCAGTAATAATTGTCACTGTGGATGCCGCTTATATTCTTTTATTTAATCTCTTTCTGTTCCCTACTTTGAAAATTTAATAATCGGTCTTATTTATTGAGCACTACTTCGGTCTGGCCTTTTGCTGTGGTTTTTTTTTCTTATTATGTATCGTGCTCACAACAATTCAGCAGACAAAGGTATGATTTTGTGTATTTCACACATTAGAAACTCAATGTTGCAAGAGGTTTTCCAGTCTAGGGCCCCACAGCTGCCCAATGGTGGAGGCAGAATCCAAGCCATGTTTGCTTCACTTTAAAGCTCCATATTCTTTCTAAAAACAGGTTTCCTCTCAGCTCTTCAGGTAGTCTTATAAAAATGAGTATCAGTGATACTTCCTTTTTGTGGTTTTTTTGTTAATCTGTGGTTGTCCCTCTTTCTGAGAGGCAATTCTTTTTGTTAAGAGAGCAGTAGGGGAAGGCACATGGAGAGGTGTGTAGAGTACCCGCACGTGTGCTTATGGTAAAGCTCGATTCCTAGATCTTGTATTTTATTGCAGAACAGCCAGCCTGAGAGATGATTCCAGAGATTTAGAAGCTCTGGCTAGCAGAACTGGTAGCAGTTACATTCCCCTGTGACAGAGAAATGTGACCCCTCAGAATGTCTTTGAGTCACCATCACTTGTGTTGAGGCCTGAAGCATTTGTGAGCCACAATTTCACTTCTATATATAGAAAGAAAAGAGCCTTTACACTGTACCATCAGTGCCCATATGGGGTGCCACTGGTTCCCCATCTAGGGGACAGAAACACTGGGTATATATAGTACTTCGTTGCTGTATTTGAAGGATACTGTTCATTAGGGTACCAGTTCTCAAGAGGTCGGGAATTTGGGGGTTGGGGAGCAGTGAGTGGCATGTGGCATTGAATTTCCTATAACCCAAATCTGCTAATTCTGAGGACACTGCAGTATAAGATTTCCCCGCAGCCGCAGGAGACTCTGGGCTGCCCTTGGAGCCAGTCTCCCACTCAGAATGCACTACCTTCTGTGCCCAGATGTTTCTCTTCACTGCTCTGCACACAAGTGCAAAGGTTTAATTTTGTAAAAGTTCCCAGTAATCGTAGGTCTGGTGAACCACATTGGTATGAAAAAAATGAATGTAAACTATCTCATTAATATATTTATATTGATTACACGCTGAAAAGATATGTATATATTGACTCAAATAAAATATATTATTAAAGTTAATTTAACTTCTTTTTAAAACTCTTCTTAATATGGCTCCTAGAAAATTTACAGTTATCTATGTGCATCATATTGGTGGCTTATATTACTTTGGATAATGAAGGTCTAGAACATTTTCCAACCAAATTCCTTTACATTTGGCAATGATTCTTGAAAATTAGCATGACTTACTTGGGAGCCTTAAAAACCCCTCATACCCAGGACACACTCAAGATCAATTAAAGCAGAATCTCTGGAAATGAGGTCCAGACATCAGTGTAGTACATCATGTGATTTTTTTAAAGGTTCCTATAAATCTATGACTTCCCCCCTAACCTCCATTTTTAGCTCTTTCAGTTAAATTCATTAATTGATCAACCCTTGCTGCTTTTCTCATATTTAATCTATTTTCCTTGTTACAGTGTAACCTCATTTCTTCTTGTTGGTGCATTCTGTAGAGTAAGAATCAATATATAATATGAATATATTTGAAAGAGACGTAGTGTTCTAAGAAGTGAAGACAGGGAGATACTGGGTTTCAAATTATCCTACATAAAGTAGGTCCCAGGGGAAAGGGTTGCAGCCTGACCCAGGCTGGAAAGAGGCTAATTCACTTAGTTTTAAGAGCTGGCCTCCAAGAAATGTACCCCGAAGTAAAATTTTAAGGAATAACAGTTTTCAAGAATGTTGGGGATTCTGTACTGGGTGGAAGTGGACCAGCACCATCCAGGCAGGGCTCTCTTTGTCATCAGTTGGTGGTGATACCTTGATTCCCAGAGAGAGGTGGTACAGGCTGAGGAACTCCACACAAGCAGTGTGGGGAAGACTGGAGAGGCAAGATGGAGCAGATCATGAGGGCTTCCCCATTCGCAGCAGACGGGTAGAAACCAGGAACGGTCCTTAAATTGCGAATACACTTTGGTGCATAGAAAGATTTATTGGAGGCTAACTGCGGGCACGCTGTGTGGACAGGCTCCTCATATACAACTGGCCTTGGTGGTCACTGATTAACTCCCGCCTAAAGATTCTTCAGTTTGTAGTTAGGTCTCACCAAATGTAAATACAAGACATCATTGGAAGGTAAAGCCCTCACCTAGCGTCAGTAGACCTGAGTTTTAATCTGATTTTTCTCAAATAACTATGTTTGTGGCCTTAAACAAATGGTTTAACCTACTGGGCTTGCATTTTTTCTCATCTATGAAATAAGAAGTACTCTCTTAATATCCAGTATTCTTTTCAAGTCTACAAATATCCCTGCAAAATACCGATGAAAGCAACAAATGTTCCCAAGTAAAGTGTGATAGAAAACCGTAAAAGATTGTGTTTCTAAATAGGGTCTGAAGCTTCGGAACTAGTCGTCTTACTGTTCTAACATTGCCGACAGCATGCTGTAACCTTGCAGAGCTAGTCAGAGCCTCCAAAGTGTGATCTCAGCTTAAGTTACTTGTCTGCCGAGATGATCCTGGGAGCCAGCAACTCTGTTCCCTGACATTTAGGTCCAGTGCTTTCTGAAGTGTATTGACTCAGCATTATTCATTTCACGTGGAGCGCTAGCAGGAAAAGCAGTCAATATCAGAACTGTTGCGCCCTGAACTGAGGCCTCAGTTGAGCCTAAAGATAACAAGTGAATGCTAGGAGCTCTGCACTGCTTTGTATCTGCTTCATTGGTCGGTCTAAAGGCGCTTACTTTCCAGGTTACGTAACGATCACTGAGGACGGCATCTGTCACAAGCCCAGAATCTCAGTGCTTTCTGCTCCAAGTGAGCCTGGTAGCCAACATGCACAGTAAATAGTACACGAGAGTTTTGGGTGAGCGTGTGTTGAAGGTTGCACACAATCTCATGAACTTATTGTTTTCTGTACTGACTAGAAACTGATTGCACTATACCCAAAGTGGGTATCAGCACAAAGGGAATTCAGTGGCATACCTGAACACACTAGGAGTGACAAGTGCAAATCAATTAAAGCAGCCAGCCACCTGGGTGTATTCAGTAACACAGGCCAGCACTGGAGGAATCCTACACTCGGTGCCGTGCTGGAGATCAATGCTTTGACTTTGTGCATTGCTAATACACTCAAAAAACCTTTGAGCATCTTGATATTTTTGATGCTAGTATCGAATATTTGCTGGATTTGTTCGTTTGTTTTTAATGGCTCAGTATGTAAACCTGCTTTCTTTGGGGAGCAGTCCCCCAAGGATGAAACTTGGTGAAAACAGCATTGTATTTTCCACTACTGAATCCCAAGGAGACCAGATCTTAGAAACTGTGGAGGGAGTGTGTGACTAAGGCTTGGCCGACCGTAAGCTCTTGCTGGATTAAAGCACAAAGAAGTCAGGAGTCCAGCAGTATTGGAAGCATTGTGTGTCCATTACTGGAAATGCTGTTGGTGACATTCTGGGTAGGTTCTTACTGTTGTGACGCATCTCCGTCTTTCTTACCTCTTTTCCAATCATGGCCTTCCACAACCAATTCTGTGAACTCACTCAGTACTTTCGTGAAATTTCCTCCCAGGATAAGTTCGCTAAACTTAAGTTTCAATTCTTTCTACGAGCTCTGATTGGTATAGTTGGTAAATTAGTTACTGCAAGAGTTGTAAACTAAGGGGACGTATTGCTGTGAGTCACTGGTACCTTGGGTCCTGCTAGATTACATGGGAACAGATGGTCTTTCTGTACTGACTGACCAGGTTAAAAATTATTCGTAATTATTGCTATGGAATATAAACTCCCCTTCCCCCATCTTACCCAGTACAGCTAGTAGGCTTTATAAGTGTAAAACTTCACATGAGAATTTCTAAATGTCTAGCAGTTACCTTGTGCAATACAGTGTGGGATGATGTCATAACTCCATTGAATTTAACAGCTTTTTGATAGAAGGGTGATCATCTGAATTCCAAATTTGAGGAAAAGATTAGCTTATAGTTAAATGAGAACCTTTAGATGGCATCACAAGTGGAACAGTTAGGTCTGCTTTGTAAACTAAAGGGTAATAAGCCTAATTTACATTTAATTTATTCCACAGAATTTATCGATTATCTTCTGTATACTAAACACTGTGTTGTCTCTGTATTGTGCCAGGAATAAAAAGATAAATAGCAAAATATATCATTCTCTGTCTTCTAGGAACGTGCAAGCTAAAGTAGAAAACAAACAATTGGCTCATTATAATTGAGGATTTTGAGGAGCTAGCTCTCCTGACTGAGATATTGGATTGGGAAGGAAAAGGTGCCATTTGCTACTATAGGCGTCTTTAGTATCCAGTGTTGGCACACGATGGTGGGCACGTGATAGGTACACAGAAGGTGTTTGTGAAATTAAATTTGAACTGTGTCTTGAAGAATGAGTTCTTGGGAGCCTGAATGTAAGGCAGAAATGACAGCGATACAGAGGACAGTAGTATGATTTCTGATTGGAACAATATAAAAAGACATGGGCAAATTCCAAAGTTTCGAGCTAGGCAGATTGGTGGTTTGACATTAACTGAACAAAGAGAATACAGAAGTTGATTTGACATCAGTGGAGTGATAAGAGAAAATCAGTTCTGCCTTTGACTTGCCTAATTCAAGGTTTTTGAGGGCCATCTTTATGAGACTGTAGTTGAAACGGTCCAGTCAGTCCTGCAGCTCAAGGGGAGAAAATGAAGATAAAGATTTAGAATTCGTCCAAATTAGGGTTTCCAGGCAGGAATTCCCACCTATTCTCAGGAAGGTTTTTGCTTTCCCGTTCCCGAATCCTGAGATAGAAACTGTTTTCTATTCTGAATTAATCATTTCCACAAAGTGACGGCGGATACTACCAACCACCTGGGTTCAAGGAGCTGATTTCCTGACCAGCTTTTCTCGGGATTCGGGAACAGGAAAGTGGAAAAAAAAATAAAAATCCTGAGAATGGGCGGGAATTCCTGCCTGGAAACCCTATTCCTCAGTATCTATGGGGCATTGGTTCCAGGACCCCAGTTCATACCCAAATCCGCGGACGCCCCAGTCCTCTGTATAAAATGACGTAGTTCAATCATACAGTCGGCCCTCCACATCTATGGACTCCCCACCATGGATCAAAACACTACAGTGTTTATTGCAAACCATCCGCGTAGAAGTGGGCCTGCGCAATTCAAACCCGTGGTGTTCAAGGTCAGCTCTAACTGGTTTGCATCTTTTTAAGAATCCAGCAGTGGAAAGATGGTTGTGTTATTTTAGGAATGAGTGTCATTCCAATCAAAATTCTAGTAAAATAAAAATTCACATTCTGCTGGATGATGCTTGCTCCTTATCCGTTTTTTGGTCTCTCTCCAGAGACCAGACCTCATTTACTGGAAACAAAGCTCTCGAGTTTGACAAAGGGACAGTCCATTAGTAACTCACATTCAGAATGCCTCACCTTCTCAGTTATGCTTTGAAGTTGAAAGTAAATAACCCCAGGTTCTTCTTCATGGGGCAAGTGTCTAGAGTCTAAACATCTTTTAAAATGGAATTTTACCTTTTTAGTAGGGAAAAATGTTCAAAAATAAATGGTAAATTTAACAAATGCCCCCTTGTGATGGTAAACCGTGCACTTCTGGGAGGTACTTATCTAAATTCAGCTATTTAATGATTGACTATCTACATGTAAGGAAGCGGACTCAGGTCTCCACCTTACCTCCTGTTTACTAACCTGCGGATTGGTAAAGTGGAGTATGAGAATGATTTCCAGCATTTCTCTTTGTAAAACTTTAAAAAATTTTCTGCTTAATTTATTACCTACTATGTGTAGCATACGCTCTAGGTGTTTAATGGGTGGGAGCGTATACATAAATACACAATCAAAGGAGCTTGCCTTCAGCGATCTAAGAGCAAAATACACATGTATATGGTTACATGTAAAATTATAAAATCATAGCACTCCAATCAGTGGTGTACAAAGTACAGTACATTCTGATGAAGAGATCAAGAAAGTCTTTCTGTAAGGACGCAGGGGGACTCCAAAAGGGATAATGGTAGGGAAAATGAAGGTCTCAATATGAATAAAGGCCTGGAAAAATATGGTAGGTTCTGCACACATGTCACCAAGGAGGGTGATTAAAGGAATGAGAGCAAGGAGACGAAAAGGCAGATCAGAAACAGGTCCCCAGGGCCCCTCATCCCAAGGTTAGGAGTCTCCACCCAACTCTTGATATTCTGAAGGATTTTGAGTAGAGTGACAAAAGTCATGCATCTCTTAATGACAGGGACAAGAGTCATGCATCTCTTAATGACAGGGATACCTTCTGAGAAATGCATCTTAGGTGATTTCGTCATTGTGCAAACATCGCAGAGGCACTTACACAAACCTCTGTGGTCTAGCCCACTACACAGCCAGGCTCTATGGCACAGCTCATTGCTCCTAGGCTGAAACCCGTACAGCCTGTCACTGTACTGACTAGTGTAGGCAACTGGACACGATGGCAAATATTTATGTATCTAAACACATTTAAACATAGAAAAGGTACAGTAAAAAATACAGTATAAAAGATAAAGTGTATACTTATGCTCATGCTTTGGAGGAGCTGTGGAGGGAGGCACCCTGGGGAGGGAGAATACAAGTCTGGAGGAGGAAGGGAAGAAGAAAAAAGGGAGAGAGAAAGAGAGCAGAGATCTAGAGACTCAAAGAGACAAAAGAGAAATAATGAAAGGAGGCGGAGGAGAGAGAGGAAGTAAGAGCAGAGAGACAGGAACAGGTCTGGGAGGAGAAAGATAAAAGAGAAATGGAGGGAAGGGAAGTGACTTAGTGTGCATGAGTGCACCTGTGTGCCAGCTCGGGTGGGCGGGGCAGGCTCCTGGGCTCCTTCCTGCCCGCCCTCTTCTCTCATTTCCTCCGCATCTCCAGGCTTGGCCCCAGCCGCAGGCAGGCACCGGGCAGGCAGGCAGAACGCTGAGCCTGCTTGTCTATTTAAACCAGCCAGAGCTAGCAGCAAATTCAACGGTATAGTCGGGGCCAGCCTTTTCTTTCAACATTGCAAACAAACTTTTTGCTTATAATCCACTGTAATCTTATGGGACCACTGTCATATCTGCTACCAATCAGTGACCAAAATATTGTTAGGTGGTACATGACTGTATTCAAACCTGTGTTTGCTGAAGACAACGCTGGGGCACGGTGAAAGATAATGGGTGGAAAAGAGCGCGATGTCACGGAAACCAGTTTCACAGTATTCTAGCGTTTAAAAGGAGAGCTAAGGACCTCAACTGAGGCAGTGGTTACAGGAATGGATGCTGGGGTGAATGTGCAAAACTGATTTAGGGAATAATTGGATGATGAGCAAAGCAAACTCTTTGTAAGTGCTATTTAATTCTCCTAACAACCATCTACTCTCATCGTTGGACTTACTTTATACATGAGGCAGCTGAGGCACAGAGATGCTAAGAAACTTGCCTCCACTGCTTGGAGGCTTTAAATTCAGTAATGTTGCCTGAGTCCAAGCTCTTAAAATCGATTTCTTCCTGAATATGGAGAAAAAACAATTCCAGAATCCTAACATTTCTAGCTTAGTGGCTGCTGTTTCCATCAGAGCAGGGAGGAACTTGTCCTTTACATGTTGGAACTCATGAAGGTTCTGTTTTAGGCTCTATTCTTATCTCATTCTGCATGCTTTTCTATAATAAGCTCAGTCATCCACTCCCATGAACTCAACTACCATCGAATTGCCCCTGACTCCACGTTCTTTAGTCTTTGGTACGGGTACCCTGACCTCTGCCTCCCACTGCCAGCTGGCAATCTCCTCCTTGGGTGTACCACAAACATGTCAAAGTAAACAGTCCCAAACCAAACTTATTAGGTCCTAGTTAAGGTCATAACCATGCTTTTATTCAGTCCACCACGTTGAAACCTGGGGTGTCTGTCATCATGACTATTCTCATTACAGCCGCCATCTTATTAGAACTAGAACCATCTGAAAATCTCATTAGGTCCCTTAAACAAGCATGCATACATGCAGAAATACGTACATATGTACATACATACGTACATACATACATACCAGTTAACACAATTTTGAGGACTAAAAAGCAAAAAGTAGCTGTGAGAGGGACAGGAGGAGAAAGGGAATAGTGCATATACAGATGGTCCCTGATTTACACTTATAATTTTTTTACTTCACGGTGGTATAACAGCCATAGGCATTCAGTAGAAACCATATTTCAAATTTTATATTTTAATCTTTTCTGGAGCTAGAGATACGCTTGGTGATAGTCTTTCCCGATGGTGGGCAGTGAGTGGCAACCAGCCGCAGCTCCCAGTCAGCCCTGTGATCCTGAGGATGAATAACCAATACTCTACAGCGTTACTGTGTTGCCAGCGTTTGGGGGGATACTGCGTTCTGAGCACGTTTAAGGTAGACTCGGAACCCCATCGTGGGTTCAGGCGTATCGGTATAACAAATTTACTTCTGAGAAACTGTCAATTATTTATGGCTTTAAAAAACCTTGAAAAAAATCGAAAACCATTTAGCAAAGTATGTTTCTAGGAAAATTAGTATTATTCAGAAAATAAGTGGGATGAATATAAGTAACAGTAAAACATTCCTTTGCTGATGAAGAATTGACCCAAAATGGATTTGAATAGTTCTCTTTATTCTTGTTTTTAAACCTTGCGTATAGCATTGTACATGTTATTCTTTTGCACCCTAATATAAGTTCAACATTTCATAAGGGATGTAATTTAAAGTTAAGCAATAAAATACACATGGGCTCATCTTTTTATTGGGAAAATGTTGTATAACAATGTAATTGTAAAGTGGGACCTAAAAAGGTCTTTGATCTAAAATAAATTTCATAAGCATGTTTTTATCAACCCAAACTTTAAATTTTTGAATAAGGATTTATAATCTTTGAATTCTTGGAGTGTATGCCACCTCGCATGTTCTTCTGTTATTTTGTCAGTGCTGTGCACAGTAGGTAGGACTGAAGGAGAAATGGTATCTTAGAAACAACGAAGCCTGATTTTAGCCATTTCTCATACTCAAATTGATTCAAAATATTACACAGTTGCGATTTAAAACTCTATTTAGCAATTTCCTCAAAATTATAACATCTGCCCTCAAAGGCGTGCTAACTAAGGCTGACCTTTCAGACACAGCCAGCTGCTGGCTAGTGCGGGGCTCATTACCCCTCGCTGCATGGCCCTCTTCCTTGGGCTGGTCCGACTCGGCTTCTCTCTGTGGCTTTCGCTCTAGCTTGCTTCCTCCTACTTGTCTGTCTTTGCTTGCCTGCCTGTCAGCTTCTGAGTTAATCATTCATCATCCTAACAGTTAATCTATTTTTATTCGTTGCCAGAGACTGGCTTTGGAGAGTATTGAATATCTGAAGGAGAGATGACCCCTTTCTATCCGCCAACCTTAATATTAACTTTTCATTTTTCTGTACATTAACACAACTCTGCTTTTTTTTTTTCAATAACCAAGACCTTACGTTTAACAATTTACACATCCATTGATTTGATTTGGCAATTAGAAACAGACAAATGTTTAGGAAAAAAGTATAAAAAAGGAACGTGAAATGGGGATGGTGGGGTGAATGATTAAGCAAGTTCAGAAACTCCCCCAGTGCCTAGAACCCCGGGAACCGCGAAGGAGTTTCTGCTTGGAGGAGCCATGGAGGAACCGCCTTGGAGGAGCAGGAGCTGGTAGGGCTGCGTGGGACGCGGTTGTGCAACAAAGCTCCCGGCAGGCAGTGCTCCCCGCCCACCGCCCCAGGTTTCCCGGCAGGCAGCCTTCGCCCCGCCCCCCCGCCCCCCCACAAGCTGTGTGCGTGGAAGGGGCACGGGGCGGGGGCCCGGGGGTCCTTCCAGCCAGACTAGCGAGCCTGCCCCTTCCTCCCAGGCCGCGCACCCGGTGCTGCGTGGCCATTTTCCCCGGGACTGGAAGGCACCCGGGCCCTTTCTTTCCGGGGGTGGGAGCTCTGGCCGCCTCCTGTGATGCTTTCTGCAAGCCGGAAAATTGGCACCTAGGCCGGAGGTGCCAGATGCCCTGTCAAACATGGTTTTGTAAAGTTCCTGCTGACACAGCTTAACATTAAATGAAACAACCCGCTGGATTGACAAAGGCCAAGAGCGTTTTTCCTGTGCCACTTTTAGCCCCAGTTCCACCCGAAATTGCTTCATTTGCCCCCTAACCTCCTCTTCCCTTTGGCTTGGCAAAATCCGCGTGTTGTTCCCCCCCTACTTATTTTGGTTCATCTCTTTTCACCCCTTCACCCAAAAGAAACACCACCGCCCAACTTCCAGGGCTGGCTGAGCTGCAACTCATTTTGCGTAATTAAAGCGAGTGCTTGATGGTGGAAAACAGAAAGCTGGGGAGGAAGGACGCAGGGTCTAAGTGGAGCCCGGGCCGCCAAATGCTGGGCGGAGCCGCCGCCTGTGGGCGAGTGGCGGGGCGGCTCGCAGGGGCGGGGTCGGAGCGGAGCGCTGGCCCCCCAATACTGGGCAATGCAAGTGGCAGAGAGCGAAGGGAGGGAGGTGGGGCCGGAGCGCAACCCAGTTGACAATAACAGGGCGGGGCTGGCGGGTGAGGGGCGGGGTCAGAGCTCAGCCTAGGCTTCAAACATTGGGCGGGGCCTTGCATCGGTGGGTGAGGGGCGGGGGTGGCGGGCAGCGGTGAGCTGGGGCTTGAAGCCCAAGCTTGGGACGACTCATCTGGGCTGGAGGCTGAGGGGCGGGGCCAGTTAAGAGGCGGGGCTGCCGCCTCCTTTGGCGGCTTCCTGGGCAGAGTTGCCAGAGCAGGACCGACTCAGGCTGGGGCTGCTTAGACAGGTTTCCATTTGTGTAATAAGTGCGTCTTGGAGCCAAGTACAGCATCATCAACCTTCCTTGGCGGGAAAACCAACTCACAGCATTTTTTTTTTTTTTTACAGCTGAGAAAAGTCTAAGCTTGTGAAATTTCTTCTCCTCCTGCCCGTGCTTTCTTGTTCTTAATTAAATGCTAAAGAGTCTTTTGGGAATAGTGCCTTCTGCTTTTCAGCCTTTCTCTGCCGTGAAGACTTTGGGATCAGTGGGTATTCTCATTGGTCTCCTGTAGGAGTTTTAAGCAGAGTGTTGCAATCCAGACACCTTTGACATTTTCAAGTAAGGTAAAGACACAAAACTATAGATTAACTAAGACATACATTTAATCCAACTAGTAGTAATCAACTGTGGCTAGTTGGTTTTTAAACTTCTTTTATTGTACTCTGTGGGCTATATATAATTTTTAAAGTCTTTATTTACTCTGTTGATCCTGCTTATGTAAATAACTTACTATTAAGTATAGGGGAGTTCTGTTTCCTCTCTTTCACGCAAATCAACTTTATTTTGGAGTCCTGGAAATTGAATAGAGGATCTGTTATGGGAATGTAGTTTTGAGTTAATCAGTATTGATGTAGAGGCAGAATCTAAGAAATGAGTGGTTTGAGGAATATAGAAAAATGGCCTTGAATAGGAGTTCTGAATATTAATGTACTTCTGTTTGCCTTTATGCCTTATAATGTTATAATTTTAGCGGCATAGATGAATATGTGTAATATTTTCAACTGTGACATATATACAAATGAGGAATTTTATAAAAACGATAGATTACAGTAGCAACATTTCTAACCTGATTGTTACTGCTCCCTTATGACACTTACCAGTTCCATTTTAAATTAAGTTAAATCCTTATTTGTTTGAGTGCTTTGTTAAAAAGGGTGAGTCACACACCAAGGTGCACACTACTGTACTCTCCTCCTCACATTAGCGTGAGTGCAAAGAGCAGATGCAGTATTAGGATAAACTGTCACTGGTGACTGTCAGTGGGCCAAGGTTAGGCAGCTCTTTTTAGGTTTTGAGCTACAATCTGTGTAATAGTGGTAAAATTGATTCAGGTCATTGAGTTTGGGGTTGACGAGCTCTTAACTCCCTAGCTCTGTAAATACTGAATTGATGCAAAGGCCGTGTATTTCAGAAATGACACATAGTAATTAGAAAAGAACACAGAACAAACTTTGACATAAGCTGATGGAATTTGAAAACAGTATAACATGAATTGAATAAACAACAGTTTCACTTCTCATCCTCCCAGTATATTCGACGGTTATATGGGCACCGCCCAACCCCATTGGTGAAAATGCATTTGAACTTATAGGTACGTCAGGCTTTACTTAAGAGTCACCATGCCAGTGTTATCCAGAAAGTCTTGGATTTTAAAATCGTAACCCAAATAAGTGTCTAGCATAAGACATGCCAGTTTGGACTGCCTGTTATGCCCACTCTCTTCAAGACGGTTTCTGTTTGTTCTGGGCCTTTGCCTGGTTTATGGCAAATTCTGACGTTGTACTTTGCCTACCAAATATCCTAGTGAGTGAGAGTCCTACACTCCCCCAGGTTTTTCAGAGTGAATCTTGAAATAAATAATAGATTCAAATGAGATTTTGAGTCAATATCTGATTGGACTAATTTTGCATTTAGATTGTAGATAAGATACACACATGAAAACACATGCATACACATGTGTTAACAGGTGTTAGTGATCTCAGATTTATTTACTTTCCACTTTTACCCAGTTCCCTATTTTTTAAAACAGTGAATTTGTATATTAATTATAGTAATTGGTAAAACTCCCCACCCCCTGTTTTAAAAATAAAATATGGCATTGAGCTCACATTTCATAAAGGTAGACTTATCCACCTGTGCAGAGTTGTCACTGAACTGAAGAGATTCTTTTTGGAGGAAAAATTTGTTTTGCAACATTTTACTTCAGTAGTTCTGCTTTGTGGAACCTGGTTCTATAGCCTTTGTACCAAGTACACAGTGATACCCAGTTTAACTGTTTCAGCAGTTGAGCTGCCTTTCATCCCAAACACTATATTCTGTGGATAAAATTATTTGAATCAAGTCTTAATGTGCTTACACTTGTGAATATTAGTAGTTGGGACTTCCCATATCTAGACTAGGGTTTCTTGGCTTTGGTACCGTTGACATTTTGGGCCCGATAATTCATTGTTGTACAGAAGCTATCCTGTGCATTGTAGTATTTGCCCACTAGATATCAGGAGCAGACCTCACCCTACCCCCCAACTGTGATGACCAAAAATGTCTCTAAAAATTGCCAGATGTCCACTGGGTTGGGTGAGGAGTATGCACGCAAAATTTTTCAGGGTTGAGAACCACTGGTCTAGGCAAAAATTTAATCCACTGGAAATCCTTGGCCAGAGTTGTTTATAAACTCTTGGTAAAACATGACATAAATGTTACTGCCAAGGACCTAGTTTCTTTTAAGTTTGGCTGCACATTGTTTATTTCAGAAACCTCATTTTTGTTTAAAAAGCTGTAAAGGATTTCTGTGAACAAAATCAAGTGTACTTAATGTAAAAGTGTTAAAAGTGCATCCTGAGACTAGAGGTATCAGACCAAAAATCCAGTTTTTCAACCTTGAGACTGTATTTCAAGCTTTCTGCTGCCTTCTAAGTATAAAGTAGTTTCATGGTATAATAAGCTCAGTAACTGAATTTCCTCATACATCTCTTAGAGTTATTGGGACTGACTTACCAAAGATATGTAAATATGTGATCCTTTAAGAGTTTTGTTTGTTTGTTTTTTAAGATCTGAATTTTAAAAATTGGACTTAAAACTTTCTGAGCAATAAGTGAAGGCACTGTTATGAAGAGGTAAGCGTCATGCTTCAGATCTGAAGGTTGTATAATATTTTCTTGTCTTAACTTGTACATACTACTTTAATGTTGCTGTAGTTTTGATTTGAAGGTTGTATAATATTTTCATGTCTCAACGTGTACATACTACTTTTAGTTTTGACTGTAGTTTGGTTTTATGTTGATTTCCTGGTTTTCATGTTGAAGTTCAAATTTATATGCAATTATATTAAATAACAAAGATTTTCATTAGACACGTAATCCCTTTCTATCTTCAAAAAACAACCTATAGTTCTTCCTAACCAAAAAATCCCAACCCCCTAGCCCCCATAGAAAACTCTAGCAATCCCCAAGTCACACAGGAAATCTCTAGAAATCAACTGAAAATTTCAACTTTATGATCTAGAATACCTTATCAAAACAGAACAAAAGGTATACTGTGCAATGAAAATCAAAGGTATTTTTAACATGAGAAACTATGGAATATTGTTTTAATTCTAGTCTGTATATTTAGAAAAGCTCACATTTTCTGAGTACCATGGATTACTATGTGGTGAAATGCAAAACAGGATAATATGTAAACAATAGTGTTCTAATGGAACCTTAGAACGTTTCTGATGCAGCGTTAGCAGCAGTCCCAGCACTTTCTCCTTGACCCTTTATAGTCAGCCCCTCCCTCTATACCCAGCTCCTGCCAACCACTGTTCTGTTTTCCTTCTTGTAGTTTTGCTTTTTACAGAATGTCAAAGAAATGGAATCATACAGTAGATAGCCTCTTGAATCTTGTTTCTTTTACTTAATAACTCATTCATGTAGTTGCTTATATCGGTAATTAATTCCTTTTTTGTTGGTGACTAGTTTTCTGTCGTATGGATGTGGTCCATATTATGTTTATCCATTCACCACTTGATAGACATTTGGGTTGTTTGCAGTTTTTGACAATTACGAATAAAGCCTCTATAAACCTTCTCGTGCGGGTTTCCATGTGAACATGTTTTCATTTCGTTCATGGTGGTAAATCCCTGGAAGTGTCTTTCTGGATCATGTGTTGAGACTACTTTTACCTTATCAGAAACTGTCAAACTCTTAATAAAGGGGTTGCATTATTTTGTTGCAATAGATTATGTTTTAAAAATCAGTTCTCGTATTTGAATCCCATGTTTTTAAACAAATTACTCCTATTTTCTTTTGCCACAGAATACTGTTTCCTATGGTAGAAGCAGAGAGTTCCTCCTTGGTCATTTATTTTTTAGGGGGGGTACTGTAATCATGTCACTAGCATTTTAAAAAGCGACTTTATTATTTCATGTCAAGACATGCCCCTTGATAGGTAGTGGTTTTTCTTAATAAAGCAGTTACAGATGAGTGTCACTAAGAAGTGTGGCGTCTGCCTTCTCCTTGGGGCCAGTCTTAGTTCCGTAGTCGTGCCGTTTCAGGTTTCTGTTCATTACTTCCAGTCTAACCTTAGCTTTGTGTGTCCACAGGCACCCAGCTCTCAAGTGAGCAGATGAGTGTAATTATCTTCCTATTTTCTATACTAAAATACCCATCTCTTGAATTACCAATATTTTTTGACTCTACAAGACTAGAGATTCTTTAGCGGCAAGGCGTTTATGGCCCTTTATTCTAGAAGATTGATACTGAACAATTTTAAACTCAAAATGCCATTAAAAGAAACTCAGTAGCAAAATTTTTTTCACACAACTGGTACTTATTTTTGAAGGCTTCCTCTTTTTCTTGTACAGTTTTTTTTTCTTTTCTTTTTTTTTTTTCTTTAGAAGATATGCTTATTTTGGAGAGAGAAAGACGGGCAGAATGGAATAGTGGTATGCTGACAGTTATTTGCCTTGAAAACATCAACTCTTTTTTCTTAATTTGCCTCTTCCAGAACTTCCTGTACTAGCTTCAGTTTCCTCACATACTTACACTCTTGGTTTAAAATTTTCGTTATTGTTGCCATTAGATAAGACTAATCTTAAACAGTTTATGTGACAAAACGAAGGAGGCCACACGATTGGTGTGGAGTCAGTTTAGGTGCTTTGGAAGAAAAGCGAGCACTTTAAAGAACTATGAGAAGTAACAAGCAGCTGCCTTCCTTGGACGTCTTAGTTTTGCAGTTACTAGTTTACTTAAACAAATAGATTCTTCAAAATAAGTCCCATCTAAAACAAGAATCAGTTTTAAGCCAAAAGGTAAAGGTTTATGGTTAAATTTAAATATAACTGACCTCATATTCTTTTTCTCTTTTACTGAGTTGTCCTGTTACAGTTGGTAATCAAAATAGTCCTAAGCAATTTAATTTAAACTTTGAAAGGCTTTAAAGGTGCACTGTCGTAAAAGTCTGATTGTAACCGCTATTTCAGTGTTTATAAAACCAGTATGTTTTGGTTAGAAGTATTTTAGGGTAAAACAGAAGTTTTTCATCTGTCATTTTTCTTTCGTGCAGACCCTGGTGATAGCTGGGGGGCCAGCGACGTGTGGACAGGGGAGAGAGCAGCAGAAAAAGAAATCAATGGCTCGGAATCAAATTAATACTGTGCAAACAGCCATTTGGGGGCAGTAATAGAAGTGTAATTTGTTGATCTAAAAATGTTTCTGTTTTAAAACACCTTTTCCTTCTCATCTAATAGTTAAAGTCATCTTTGTTGTACCTTCTACCCTTAGACGGTGATAACTTTACGTGGCCTTTGCCTGTGGGTCTCCACAGCCTGTCCACAGTAACTCTGCTGCCAATGGTGTATAACAATTTGCAGTTTGCTTTTCTGAGCGGACCTTAATGATGGGCGGGACTGGGAGAGGGGGTTAAGTGCATATGGCCAGATAGTACTTGAGCTAAATTTTCAAATTTTATTACCTTAGTAGATTTTTCCAGTTCTTTTTAAAATACGAAATTTTCCTCTTTATGGAATGTAATTAAAATTAGAAAACCAGGTTTATATGACTGGCTTATGTTTCTAGAGCATTTGAATTAATTGGAGTATAATATAGTAAATTTGTGAATATAGTATAAATATAGTAAATTTGATAAACTTTGTATATCATTTTACATATGAATGAGTAGATACTTGGGTATAGAGGGAAGTACTGCTTAAAATAACATTGAATTATAACAGAACTTACAATGTGTATGACGCCATGGAAGATGAGATAATAGTATTATCTTACTTTTTATAAACTTTAGGTAAAATTCCACCCACCAAATATTCAAAAGTTTTAAGCTTTTGAACTGCGTGGACTTCTATAACTTTTATATTTTCCTTCATCAACCTCTTAGAACTTATGAATAAGTATAGAAAATGTTAATAAGAAACAGATGTTAACTTGAATAAAGAAAAAGCAATCACACAGAAGTGATGATGTAATGAACAATTAGTGTTTTACCATAATATACTTTCTTTAATAAAATATGACTTACAGGAAGAGCTAAAGGTAAATATGAAAGCGTTGCTTTTATTAAAAGTCTGATCTGTTTTCAAAAGTTTTGTTTACAAATTTACATTATTTGTATATACATGATTGAGTTAGAAAAAACAAATGAAATCCTAAATCCATCCATACATATTGGTCTATATTTTTCATGGTTCCATACCCCATATTTCTTGATAAACACCGGCAGTGTACAAATGATGAACTTGCATACATGTGATTTCTTTAGGGCATTCTGAGTGCCCCCACATGGACAAATGTGTAGCCGACGGGCCTACCCTAGGGCTCCTCTCCCACTTTGTCTCCAGGAGACCATCTGTGGAATAGGCGTGGTACTGTGAGCGAGAAGACATGGGATTAGCCTTCTCAGTGCTGGCGGTGCTCTGTGCAGTGTACGTCCACCAGGGTCCTGCACAGCGAGCACCTGCAGCCTGTGAAGGGGCCTCTTACATCTGCTTGCTGAGCTGCAGTCAAGCAGCTGAGATACAGAACTCAAATCATTGAAATTGCCTTTTAAAAACTTTACTTTGGAAGGATTGTGAACCATATGTGTTCCTTATAAAATATTTACTGTAGTCATTCCTTGGTACAGTACATTCTAAAAGAATCATTATTATTTAATTCAGAAAAAAAGGGAGAAAAGATCTATCTGAGCAACATACTTCCTCCATTGCCATAACTTTAAAAAACCTAATCTTTTTAAAGGAATTTAAACTTTACTCTTGGCTAGAGAGACAAATGCATCCAATGTATATATATCACCATTAAATATAGCAAAACTGGGTTTTGTTTTTTTAAAACACTTGTATGTAATGCATGTGTGCATGTCATCAGCGAAATGGTACATAAGACTTTGACTTCCATGGTTACAACAGGTGGAGCGTGTTTTACACCTTGTAACATCTATACCTGTGGCATGATGAGCTGTATCAAATGGGTTAATAAACATATATTTATATGTTATGGTGTTAACAGCCCTCAACATTCATTCATGCACACTTATTCATTCAACAGTTATTTATTGAGCCCCTACTCTATTCCAGGCACTATTCTAGGTAAGAAACATACAACCGTGAATGAGACTGGTCCCTGCTGTTGTGGAGTTTACATTTTAGTAAAGGGATAAACAAGCAAATTTCAGGTAGTAATACAAGAGAGGGAGAGGGACTGTGTGGAGGCAACCTTTAAACAGAGGTGTGAGTGATGAGAAGAGAGCAGTAATAGGGAAGTGTGGTAGCAGAGTGTTCCAAGAGAATGGGACAGCAAGTGCAAAGGTCCTGAGGTGAGAGTGAGTCATTTTGAGGAACGGAGAGAAAGCCAGTGCAGCTGAAACATTGTACACAGTAGGAAGGGACCAGTGAGGCAAGCAGGAGCCACACTAGCTTCCTGTGGGCCATAGGAAAGAACTGAGATAGACTGTATGGTCTTGGAAAGTTTCAAATAGGGGGTGGAGATGGAGGAGGGACTTGGCTGTGTAGTTACTATAAGTGCTTTCAGAACTGCCTTTAGTATCAGTGTGTTTGCCTGCAGGTAAACTCTGCAGGTGAATGTAGGACATCTACAGTTCTTTTATTTAAAGCTGTACAACGTGTCAGTCAGCTTTTGCTATGCCACAAACCAACCCATCACTTAGTGCTCAGAACAACCACCATGTATGTAGCTCACAGCCCTACAGTATGACAGTTTGGCTGGGGACTGACGGGGTAGTTCTGGTTTCTGCTAGGCTCCTCCCTTTTTCAATCTTCTGTTCACCCAAGTGGCTCGACTTCTTGGAGTTGACTGGCTCTTGGGTAAGGTGACGTGGTGACAGAACCATATGTCTCTTTTCCTCCGACTAGCCTGGGCTTGTTCACATGGTGGCCAGTTGACTTTCAAGAGGATAATTAGAAGTATGCATTGACTCTTGAACCTTAGACTTGGAAGTGGCACAGCGTGATTCCTGTTGCTGCATTCTACTGACCAAGCGAATCACATGTCCAACCCAGATGAAAGGAGCAGAGAAGTGGACTCCCATCTTTTGATGGAAGGGGCCATAAAGTCATATTGCAGAGTGGTGGCTATTTTTGCACACTGTTCTGCCCTCAAGGTGTCTTCTCTCTGAATCACGTCATTAAGTCAGCCTATCCTCACTCAGCTGGAGAACATAATTAGAAAGAGGAGTGTGACCACAATGATGACAACCTTTGTGTTAAATCGAATAGCCTAGGATATGAAGACACAGCTAACGACATCCTAGTATAGAAGATAATGTGAGCAGAACACTGTAGTGAAGTATGTAATTAGCACATAGCCATTGTTTGTCTTGAAATGAAATACATGGTATTAACAGAAATGCTTTTTGGTTGTATAGATGAAATTTATCATTGTTACTAATATTTATTGGTGCCTTATAGAGGGACAAGTTTGTAGTTATTTTAAATTCATTGAGAGAATGGTTGTTCTGCACAGTAGCCTTTAACGGAGAAGATCCTTGTGTGTTCTGTTACCAGCTGACCAAACGCTGAGCAGTTTTAGCAAGCTGTGTCCTTGAGCTGTCATGTGGCGTGTACGTCCTAATAAGGAGAATGAGGAGAATTAGTAAGTAGGAGAAGAATGCTGGCAAGGTTTCACATGTTTTTTTTTAAGCGTTTATTTTTTTTAATGGACAACAAAGTAGGATAATGGTAATATTAGCAGTAAGAAATAACAATAATAATAAAAAGACAAGACAACTTGCTTGCTATAATTAAAACTTTGAATCTCAGTGTGAGCTCTAGGGGGAGAGACCTGGGAAGGGGATTGTCCTGAAATTTCAGTTGTCACAAATACTGGGACATGGTTTTGAGCAATTTATTTAAGAATCTGCTTCTCCTTAGTGTAGGTGAAAGTGCTTCATTGAATTGCTTCTAGTTGTTATATTGATCTTTTTGGCCCAACCAAAGCAGACAGCAGACACAGCAGTTTTTGTAAGGAAACTAGTATTTTAGTCCTTTTGAATTATTTAGGCAAAAACTGTTTTTCCCGAGAGCATCTGAATTCTTAGTAATTCGCTTGTGGACGAATGTTGTGACTGCAAATTCCATCAGGTTCTTGTTGATTATTCTCAGTCTCCTCCCTCTTACTCCCATCTCCTGTTGAGTTGAATACCTCACGGTAATTTTGCTTTTCCATCCCTACCTGGAATTGGAGGCAAAATTTATATAATTTTAATGTTTAATTATGGTGAAGACATGGTATTTCTGGTTACTGGAGAAAGTGAGGGATTATTCTGCATCACAGTTATTCAAATGGAAAATTAAAACTGAGTCACCTCTTCTCTTGTTATTTCAGAATAAGTTATAGATGGATCAAATATTTAAATGTAAAAATAGTATAATCAAATGTGTTAAAAGAAAACATGAATGGGTATTTCAGAAATCCTGGAGTGGGGAAGACACTTTCCAGAATGGCACTTATTCTAGAAGGCATGGAGGAAACAAATGAACAGATTTGAATATTTATAATATTGAATTTCTGTTTTTTATTCTACTTTTAAAATTTGAAATGTTATAAGCATTTTCCTATATTATAAAATATTTCCTGAAAACTGAGTTTGTATGATTATGTAATGATCTAGCATATAAATATACCATACTTTATTTAACCATTCCCTATTTTTGTACATTTTTCTGATCTGTCTGTTATTTCAAATAATGATGTAGTACAAATACTTAGCGTAGAAATAGTTGACGACAAATTAAGTCACAAAGATTTCTTTCTCTAGCAAATTGATTACTGAGTAAATGGGCATGAACATATTTGGGCTACAGATGTATAGTGGGAAATTGTTTTCTGGGGCTGTTCTTACTGACATACCCAGGCCAACTGTCTGGGAATCTGATTATACACACAAGCATTGACTACTCCGTTTTTTATCTTTACCACCTTGAAAGATAAGATGTTTACTTTCATTTCAATGACTACTGTTGACATTGAGCAATATTTTAAAGTTATTGTTGGCTTATTTTATTAACTAATTACTTTTAATTGAACAAGAAACACATACACTTGGCCAAAAAAATTCTTACTTTGTAAATGCAATGAAAAATGTTTCCCCCCTTGAGATAATCATTTATTTGTTTCTTGAATATCTTTCCAGAAGTGTGGTCTATGTATATCAAACATTTGAGTACAAGTATACCTACCCTACCCTACTTTCCTTAAAACACCAATGTTAGGTTACTCTGTAACTGTTCTGATTCTTTTCATGTAATGTAATAGCATAGAAATCTCGCCTTATCCACACACAGAGATTTACCTCCTTGTTAGCAGCAGCATAATATTCTATTGCTTGGCTGTACGATCATTTATTGAACACTCCCTTGTTGATGGACATTTGGTTGATGGACATTTGGTTTCAGCTTTTTACTGTTACAAACAACTCTGGTAAACAGTTTTATAAATCTTTTAGTTTTGCACTTGAATATTAGTGGACTTGGGTTAACACTGAATCGTGTGAGTGCATTGTGATGGGTACTGCCAACTTGCACTTGTTTTAATGTAAGTTCTCATCATCAGTGCAAGGCTATGGTTTCAGTGATTTCCCACACCTTTTTCAACATTGTAATCATCAAAATTTTTAATCTTTACTAAGGTGTTGTGAGAAAAACATAAGAATGTTGGGAGTTTTATTTACATTCCTTTAATTATGAATAAGATTATTTATATGTGATGATAAATCGTCATTTCTCACTTTTCTTTTTGTGACAGTATGATCCTGATATTAGAAAAAAAATTTTTATTAAAATGGGACATAATTTTGTTGCTGGATATTAGTATTCTCTGCTTTAGAGGTAAAAATAAAAAGGACTTTGAAAGTGATTCAAAAAAGAAAAATGTACAACCAGTTTTACTTCCAAATGCATTAATTCACATTTCCCCGATTTTCTTAATGGAATGATTGGAAATTAAAGTGGTTTGTTTTATTTTTGGCCAAGGTAGGGCTTATTAGAGTAATTGAGAGAGAGAGAAGCCAAATGATGGTTTTTGTTCTTGAGTGGAGTGGAAGAGCTGTGAATGGCTTAGCTGTTGTTGAACTACTTGGATTGAAATTTTACAGTGATTTTAGAAGTTTTCTACAAATGGAATTCTTTTCAGTATTTGTGTGATAAAGTGTTGACTGTAGCATCATTTGAAGCAAGTGTGATTTGCTGGAAACTTCCTAAGTCCTTATGTTGGACTTAGGAAGTCTCTGCTTTGTTAGCCTACATACACATCTCACACCTTATACCTCAGGACCCCTGACAAGTCCTCTCACCGCTGAGGTCAGGTTTGCCTCTCATCAGGGTATCAGTTATCTTTGTTTGTGTGGAGAAGGAGAACATTGTTTATTATGTCTGAATTTTATGTTTCATAAAACCTGTGACCTTTTTTCCTTTTTCTTCTTAGAGTCCAAACGCAGGGTTTTGGTTTTTGGTTTTTGTGTTTTTATTTTATTTTATTGGGGAATTTTGGGGAACAGTGTGTTTCTCCAGGGCCCATCAGGTCCAGGTCGTTGTCCTTCAATCTAGTTGTGGAGGGCGCAGCTCAGCTCCAAGTGTAGTTGCTGTTTTCAATCTTTCGTTGCAGGGTGGGGTGCAGCCCACCATCCCATGTGGGCACTGAACCAGCAACCTTGTTGTTAAGAGCTCGTGCTCTAACAAACTGAGCCATCCGGCCACCCCTGATCTTTTTTCTTGATGATTTTATAAAACTGTCAGTTTTAAATCTCCCCAAACTGAAGTTTAAAAAGAACAGACAACACCGTTAATACTCTCCTCCGCTCATTTCTGAATTTGAATTCATTTTCTAAATGAATGTTTAGGTACAGTTCACCTAGGTGTCAATACCTCAGTGAAACGCATCACTTTTCTCTCTTACAGCGCTAAGCACAGGGCATCCATTGCAGGTAGTAAATATCCAGAAAGGCTTGGTGATGGCTCAGGTAAATGCGCCCTGGCAGCATTCTGCCCTCCCACCGTGTTAGTACATCTTTCCACTGAGAATGTACTGATTTTTTCCAGTTGTACATTTTTTGTTATAACTTAAAATTGTGACTACTTTATAGCCAAATCAAATTTGATGGTGTTGGTTGACTAATAACTAAAATCCTATCAGGTAAATACAAATCAACTTCTAATTTGTATATAGGAATTACAGGTGTTTTTGGCTTGTGAAATATAAAATACTTATTGTTTTTCTTTTTTTTTAAAAGATTCAAATTTAGGGCAAAATGAACAAAAGCCTAACATTTCTGTTGATAGTTAAGTTGAATGACTACTACCTGTAAATTATGTGTGAAGGTTGAAATACTCCCTTACTCCCACTAGAGGGGGATTCCTTCCAACTTAGGTAAAAATGCTCTGAGATCCAACATGAAAACCTTTCTGTGACATTGATCTTTCGTTTTTATTAAATTGAGGTTAACTTCATGTTTGTAAAATCAGCTGTTTTTCTGTAGGTATCGAGATTAAAATTTTACAGAAACAAAATATAAAGGATACTGAACTAGAGTGCATATGTATTTAAACCATAGTGCTTTTGAACAAAACATAATTTTTTTAAGTTAACTTTAATTCAGTTGATTAATACTTAAGAATTTCAAAACACCTCTTCGAGCCCTGCTGGAGATAGAATCTGGGGTGGAGGTGAGGGTGACCTTTTGAAATTCACCTCCGTCCTCTGCCAAGGTCTGTTTTTGTCTTTAGCCACTGCCATGGCCACCTGGGAAGTCCCCATATTCCTCTGGGAAGCTTGGTGTGATGTCATCTCAAGCTGTTAAGTCAGTAAAGCTGTATCTTTAAACAGATTTCTACTTGCTATTGAATTTTCATGCTACTTTATCTTTTTACAATACATTAAGTGAATGCAGAACTCACTGTGGAGATGGTTTTGCAGATTTAAAGTTACATTTTTAAAATACCTGTATGTGTATTAAAATATCACATCAAGAATGAATGTACCTAACACTGAGGTGTGCAGATATGGTCTGTGTGTGTAATTCAGGTGTAAATGTCACAGTGGTCATAGTAGTTAAGATTCAGGGAAGTTGTTGTTTGTGCTTTCCCATGAACTAAAACCTGCAATGTTGATTAAAGACTGTAACGTAGGATATTGGAGGTTAATAACCTAGTGTTGTGAAAGGCAGGACTTTAGGAAATTCACACACATTTAAATTGCAAGTAACTGTTGTGTTTTTTTTCTCTTAAAAAGTCTATAATAAGATCTTGTTTCTAAATCTGACAATTAGCTTTGGAAAACAAAGTATCAACAGAAATGCTGTCAGTGAATTTTACAATGATTTTGTGCTAGAGTTGATTGACATTTCACTTTTAGCCTAAAGTCACATTTGGTATCAGCAGCATATGGTTTTCATCCCAGTGAGGCTGCTCGTTGTCTCAGTACTTACTCATGCGTTTCTCCTGTGCTGTGCGCCAGGCAGCTCTGTCAGGAACCAGGTGGTGGGTGAGCCTCACTTTCTGTAAAGCAGTTGAGAATATAATTTGTTCCTTATTTGTTTTTTCACCCCTTTACTTTCATACTGGATGGTAGTCTTACTGAAATGATCTTCCTTTCTGTAGTTCCTTCTCCCAAGAGAAGAGTCCAATTGTGTCACACCAAGATACATTGGATAGGCCTGTGCGCTTTCTACCTAAAACACCTACTACAAATGCTTGATTTTAAAAGCTTTAAAACTAACAGTGAAGCCAGCTAGTCTGTTACTGCCCCACCCCCACTGTCTTCCCCAGACACTCAAAAAATATTCGTATTTGTTCTGTTGCCTTCTTTCCTTGTTCTTTTCCATCATATAGCCATTTTGTACTAGTCAGTTAAAAGCTTTATACCAGACTGAATAATTATGTTTAAAAAATAGTAATTATCAATACACGTCTCGTTCTGTGTAGCTTTAAAAAGTCATGTTAATGAGCTGTCTTCTAATGCATGAGACTGACAGGCAATTTTGAAGTTTTGCCATCATTTCACAACTTATTGCTTAGACGCTGTCTGCCTTTCCCTGAGTATTGCTTTCAGGAACTCTTGCTCTGCAACATTCCAGAGGCTGAGGACTACCCACTGTGATGTGAGCAGGACAAGAAATGACTAGCTCCTTCACAAGTGTGATGAAACTGCTTTACGAAGCATAACTTTCCCTTCGCTGTCTGTCAGCGAAAGATCAAAATGTATATGCAACACCTTCTGATCTAAATGAGAAGGATGATTCTCCT
Source organism: Rhinolophus sinicus (assembly GCF_036562045.2). Taxonomy (NCBI): domain Eukaryota; kingdom Metazoa; phylum Chordata; class Mammalia; order Chiroptera; family Rhinolophidae; genus Rhinolophus; species Rhinolophus sinicus. The sequence continues at coordinate 175,354,183 of NC_133755.1, forward strand.
AACTTTCTGGATCATTTTAAGGATCTTACACCACTACTTCAGCATGATGGCAAATGTGTTAATTTGATAGAAGTTTGCCCAGTCATAAAGCTAGAATCCGGAACAGGGACCCGGATTTGTACCCTGCTCTTGAAGAGACTCTCAGATCTCTCTCTCTCGACACCTAACGTGAATTGAATGCCAGTTTTCTCAGAACTCTTAGTTCCAGGCCATGCCTGTGCTCTGGTGTCTGTGGCTAGACTCAAAGAAGCTCTCTGATAGTGCCTAAATCATTTTTTTCCTTATGATTTCAGGTTGAAGGCTTGACCTCGGAGGATACCGCCTTTGGACTCAAGGTGTGTAGTCTGATGTAGCTTATTGTGTAGGTTTCACCAGCTCCCCTAGGTGGATTGGAAGGCTCGACAGGCCTTGTTTATCAAACGTTGAGGTTCTGAAATCTTCCGGAGTTTAGGATTTCCCTTCTATTAAGATTAGACACAAGCCGGCCCGGTGGCTCAGGTGGGTGGAGTGCTGTGCTCCTAACGTCGAGGTCGCCGGTTCGATTCCCACTAGGGCCAGTGAGCTGTGTCCTCTGTAGCTAAGATTGTGAACTCCCTGGCACTGTGCTGCCATGGGCTGCTGTGGGCTGCCAGGAGTGACTGGTGGCCAGTGTGAGTGGCTGGCAGTCAGCATGAGTGCCCGGCAGCCGGCGAGAGCTGCCATGAGCTGCTGTGAGCGACCGACCGACCGGTGACCGGCGAGGGGCTGCCTCAGCCGGGGGAGCACAAGGCTCATAACACCAGCATGGGCCAGGGAGCTGTGTCCTACACGACTAGACTGAGAAACAACGCCTTGAACCGGTGGGGGCGGGGGGGGGGGCGGAAGAAAGAAAAGAAAAAAAAAGATTAGGCCATGGTAGCATTTTCTTTATCTTCTTTCTTTGTTGTGGAGAATATGAGAAATAGTACAAGAAACCAAGAGTTTCGTTTAGTAGTAATTGACTTTTAACTTTGAATTAGCCGTGGAACAGGATTTACTGAAATTCCACATCCCCCAGCTAGTTTGGGGGCGCTTAAATACAGCTGCTGAATATCATCAGAGTGTTGTTTGGGGTTTATAATTTAGTCATCCCTGCTTTAAATATTTATTGAATCCCTGTGTTCCAGTCACAACCAAGTTAAATCCCAGCTCCTGCCCTTACGTTGCTCACAGTCAGTTGGTAGGTATAGGCCTTATAAACAGGTAAATTCGCCTGGAAGGAGAGTGCACCCCTGGCCCCTCCGCCCCCATCTTTTAAACCAAATCCTAGGACAGCACATTAAACTTAGTGAGGCCTTTCCTTCAAAACCCTGTTGCAGGACCCATTATATATTTTGTTTCTTCCCTCCTACATTTTTCCTCTTTCTACCTTTTCCTGAAACTACATTTCCCTAGAGTCCTAAAATTTCATCCCTGCAAGAAATCTTCAGGATCCTTTGGTCTAGCCTTCCTCCATGTCAGAGATGAGGGAGCTTGAAGGCCAAAGGAGCCTTGGTTCTCAAGGTCGTAGCTCATTACCAGCAGAGGTGGGACTAGACTTAAGGACTTTAGTCTCATTATTTTTCCTCTTAACATTTAAATTAAAATATTTAATATTTCCTCTTAATATTTAATATTACTTTTTATCCTCTTTGGCAATAATGTTTAGTATTTGGTTTAGGCACCTAAAATTTATTGTTATTTTAGAGAAAAGTTTAAGCTTAAAATATCTAAAAATAAGGTTTTAAAGCAAGTACTAAATTTGTTTACTCTTATGTATAACTTTTTATCCATATCTCGGTTGAATAAATACCTTAGTGAAAAATAACATCAAAATTCCTACTGGTCCTCTCACCCCCAATGAGCACAGTCTCATAACTGTACTGAGCCCTTAACCCCCTTCTGAGCCTGACCTCTCCTGGAAACGCTTCCCCGGCCTCTTGTTGCATTTCAGGTTCACCCCACGCTCCACACTCAGTTCACACCCCTCGTCCTCCGTGATGTCTTGCCTCAGTATGGCAGACATCTGCACGCTCATTCTCTGAGTTCATGCAGCGCACCTGCTGCTTTGCAACTTATTTGGGATTTCTCTTCTGCCAACTTGTTTCTCTTTTCTTTTGTATATGGAAAACAGCATGATACGGCCTGGCCCAGCTCCATTATGTGGCATGTTTTCCCCCCCAGCAAGATTTGCATTTAGGGACTCCATGTCTCATCTTTTTATATCCATGTTGACTTGACTTGGTCCACAGTAAATAAGTATTGCTGGTTAGAGTTCTATAGATGGTGTAACAATTGTGGTTACTAAGAGCAAAAAACCTGTGATAACATATTACTACTGCGTTTTTTCCTATTCTGGGATTTTCTCCCTGATGTCCTGTTGTCTAGGGTAATGTATTAGCCTGGCATTTTATGTTGTAGCTCTGCAGAACCCAGCTGAAGGAAGACATTCATTGTTAATGCTTGTTGGGTAGTTGAATGGTTCTGGTTGACACCGACAACCAGTTGGGCCCAATTAATCTCACTGTTAAGTATCTTTGTTAACCAAGTTGTGCAGGTGAAGTCATTGATTTCATGTCTATCATTCGCTGCTAGCGGCTACCATGGAGGCACAGGGTATGTATAGGACACTTCCAATAGAACTTGGCCAGAGCTGGCCTAGAAAGTAGAGATTCCAAGTGTTCATATGACACAAGACATTTTAATATACCGTGTTTCCCCCCGGGAATATAATGTAATGTAATGTAATGTAATGTAATGTAATATAATATAATATAATATAATATAATATAATATAATATAATATAATATATAAAACATAATATAACATAACATTGTAATATAATACCAGGTCTTATATCAATTTTTGCTCCAAAATATGCATTAGAGCTGATTGTCCAACTAGGTCTTATTTTCGGGGAAACACTGTAATACATCTCACAATTAGAACAGCCTATTTTTTCAATTGATAGAAAAACGTGAGGATTAAAGCAGATACACGAGAACAAGGAATTTGCTGTTCTAGTAAAGTAATACAAAACAGAAGAGATGTTCTGTTCAGTAAAAATAAAAAATACACAGAGTTGGCATGTCTCATTGGATTTTGAGAGTTGAAAGGTTTTAAACAGGCTCATGAAATTAGGGGTCTTTCTGGCGGGGTCTTGTAATGGTTCATTCATTCATTGATTTATCTGGGGGCTATAATATAGTATTTCAAATTTAGAATGTTTAGTCTTGCATACTAAGATTCTACCTGTTAAAATATTTTTCCTTTTATCAGTGAAAGCATGGATTCATCTTCTTTTGAGAAACTTTTTTTTTTTTTCTCGTAAAGCTACATTAACTCTGGTTTTTCTCAACTCCCCTTACCAGGATGTGTGTTCTAGTGAATTTATTTGTCTAAACTCTAAGTGGGTGTGAATATAACTTACGTGAAACTATATTTAAGGTAACAATGTCATTGAAATGAAACCAGCAAACATTTTCTTTTTCAAGTACATAATCTTATCAACTCATATTACTTTTTATAGTATAAAGGATTTATGTTTGCATTAAAATTTTTTATTAATGAAAATCTATTAGAAATCCTGAGAGAAGTAGAAAACTAAGGTTATTCTTTACTGTTTCAGTGATTGAATTGCAGTTAAAATTATAGACTGTATATTGATAAAGCAAAATAATTTTCTGTTTTTCTGTGAAATAAAGATTTGAGGAGAAAAAAAATCCACAGCAGTTCTCAAGTCGTGGTTGGGAATCCATGTTGAGTTTTCTTCTTTTGTTAGAGAATTTCCCAGTCTCTCCTTCTGCCATCTGCTGGTGGTTCAAACACTTACATGTTTGACTTTAAAACAAATCTGCTTTATTCTTATTTAGGAAAGATTTGGGGGGAATGTTTTATTTATATTCCCCGGTAATATTTTGATGCCGTTTTGCTTGTCATGTTTAATTATCTTTTTAAAGGCTACTTTAGCTTCTTTTTCAACTGTGTCTTTAGAGAATACATGAATATAAAATTTAGAAAAGACAGAGACTGTGAAGGCACAAAGCATATGCCATGAAGAGAGAAAGAGACGCCGAATTACTGGTGAGAGGTCTCGAATGCTGTGAGGAAGTGTTACTGGGGAGTGGTTGGGGTCTTCCCTAATTTCTGAATTTGGATTAAATATGGAACAGCAATTCTCTCCTGCTCTTTTGTAATTAGGACGGCTTGACTGGAAGTGACCAGACCTATTTACTTTAAGTCCTAATACAAGGTTGGGAAATTGATTTCTTGTTATCATTAAGGTTGTTTGCAGCCCTCAGATGCTACAGGTTTTCATAGATTTATTAGGTCAAACCTTCAATTCTATCCTTATTTATGTTTCTGATTTCTTCCTGCTAGTGTTTACTAGTCTAAGCTATTCTCATCATCTTGGAAAAAGTATAAATATTTTTGTCCACAAACAAGTTTTTCCATGAAATAAAGACAGGCAAAATTTTTCAAAAGAGAGACAATGTATGGGAATTTTATTTTCTACCATTTTTAGTCTCCTTTACTAATTTCCTTTAGAGTTGCTGGGACTAATTCTAGACCCTTTGATTCATGGGTCAGTTTTTTGTTAATCATTTTTCTCAAAGAGGAAAAGTAACCCAACATATTAATTTCAATTTCTTTCTTCACAATGATGAAGGTTAAGGGAGGTAATGTGACTTATGTTAGGCCCAATTTAGTGGCAAAGCAGAATAAATATCCAAGTGTCTGCACCCCAGACAGGTGCCCTTTCTACAGAACTATAGCAGTGCCAGTCGTTAGTCCTCCCAGCACTGGAGCCAGGCGTTAGAGTGAATTTACAGAATTGTGATTTTTACAGCCCCAAATGGTCTGATGCTGGAAATTCCATGTGGTTCAATTCATTGTATTTGGGCTCTCCTACATCATTTTAGATCTATATTCGGTAGTGAAAACACTATTTTTCTTTAAAAGCTGTTTATCCCAATTGGAATGTGTATGTGTGCAGTTTGAAGTGTTAGGTGATCACAAGGTGTTTGTGGAGGGTAACTGGCATGAAAGTGCCCAGTAAGCCACGTACCCCTATAAAAATGATTTTTCCAGGACATTATATGAAAAGTCAGAAATACTTTATCATGACCAAGTGGTTCTTAGTGTGGTAGGAGCTCCGTTTCTTCTAGACCAAATGCTTTGTCAGGTAATAGTGGATGGCAGACTTTTTAGATGGATTTCCTGACTGCATGGCGTTGCTCGCTAGATCTAGTAAGTGCATTTTTGTCCTGAAATGTTTGCCCAAATTATATAGCCAAGTGAGTGGAGGGGAGCATAATACAGTACAATTCATGCCTTCTTTTGTCAGACTTATATTGTTTTCTTTTGTAGAAAAAGATGTTAGGAATTAAACACGGCCTCAGGTGCTGTGGATCTCAAATGATCTTTTTAAGGGAAGGAGGAATTATGCTGAAAGAAAGCTTATTTACTGGTATATTCTGGAGTTTGACTGACCCCCATTTTTTCCTGAGGACATTATTTTGGCACTATTTTTCAAGGACTTAATTTTCTGGTAATAATAAAAATGCATATATTCTTCTTATCCCCTCCCTCAAACACCTGTTCATTTGGGATGTGCACAAATAATTAGCGGCATGTTTCTGGGCTCGCCTATAAAATGCCTTAGCACAGAGTTACTGCAACCGTATTAATAAACATCACGCTGCTTAAGAGTTGTTGGGAAGGAGCAAGGAAATTATTCCAGGGAGGATGAAGGATGCTTCTCATTGCGTGTGGTTTAGGTTCTCTCCAATGCCAGATTTTGAAGCCAGTTTTGTTTCTTCAGATGGTGAAAACCCTCCTCCTCCCCTCCTACTGCCTGAAATCTGGCTTTTGCCCAAGCCATGTCAATTTTTGCAAGTCAGTTGAGAATGTCAAACTGACTAGTGTTGAAAGAGCCAATATGTTGCAAGATGCTTAAAGCCAACTAGAACATTTATATGAATTAAAGAATACATTAGGAGATGATTTTTATAAATGAGATCTGAAAAGAAAAACCTGTTGAATTAATACTTGCATACCAGATGTATCACTGATAAATACTTGTAGCAGATATTCCCCAATAAGCAATAAAATTAACATTTTACAACTGAAGTAATGTATCCTGTGGGTACATTTGCAAAGATATGCCAAGAAAAATACATGCAGAGTTCCTGAAGTAATAATGCAAATAAAACATTTCATATTGTAATTTTAAAATAACAGGATTTGGAAGCAAGAAAAAGTCTGGGACACTATTTGTTGAGTCTAAATTTTGCTTTTTCTCTGGTCTTTTGACAGTTGGCTTTTTGATGTTGTATAATTGCCTTAGAGTCTTTGTGTTTATTGAAGGACTGAATTGTCCGACAGAGTTGTGGTTGAAATTTTCACAAAATTCTAAATAATAAAAATAATGAATGTCATATCTTCTTTGCTTTGTTGCAATAATGGCATATTTTTATACTTTCCTTGGTTTCGTGGCTGCTACTGAATCACGAAGCAGAGGGTTTTGCCATGTAATTTATTCATTTGGCATAGCCAAAGCGGCCGTGCAGCCGTTGTGTGTCGCAGTGTGCCTGCCAGGTCACCGAGACTTGCTGTTCACTTTGCCCAGCTGTGGTGACGCTTCCTCTGGCTGAGCGGGAGAAGCCTTCTGTCTCCAGGCCAGAGGACTTCCTCTGGAAAAGGAGTGACAAACGTGTGGAAGGAGAAGGAAGTACAGGGAACAGTATGACTCATGCTGCACGTGATCGAGATAGAATAAATGAAATCCTACGGAAAATTTCATTTTCTTGTACTTACACATGACAGTTTAAAGCACTTATTTGTCTGCTTCGTAAGAAATCTTACATGTTTTTGTAAGAAATTCCTCTTAACCTCACTCCACTCTTCCCCAAATTAAATTTGCACTTCAGAATGATCTTTTGTGTCGTTGAGGAGGCGAAGGTGAAGAATGGAGTATTAAATGAATACATACTATTAAATGAGAATTGGATATAGGCCTACATAGGGCATTACACATTAAATATGGTAAAGTCAATAAACTCATAAAAAGTATTCTAAAAGTAATTTCAAACAAATTTCCTTACCTTTCTCAGAATTTAAAAAAAAAAAATTATTGTATCTTAAGTTTGGAATTTCTTCGTTTAAGTTTTTCACATTATATTCCTATTTTGTCTTATTGTTTTTTAATCCCTTACAAAAGTATAAGCTTCTGTTACATGTTAACCTGTACTTAATATCACCATAATTTAAAAATATATATTGTATGCTACTGCAGTATAAGAATAACAACAGATATTCCATTAAAAATATATTTCCTGTAATAAATGAATAATGTTGAAAGAAGTAGAGGAATCCTGATCTTTATGATACAGAAGATATCTTCATCCTGTAGACATTTGAAGGGCTTCAGTTTTGATAGTAAATGAGTAACCTTTATAAAAAGTTTAATATTTTGTTTTACCTTAAAATGAGCCATGAAATAGAACTTCTAGTAACAAGGGATTCATGAAATGCCTTTTTGTTTTCTGAACAGTGGAATTTTTCATTATGTGCTATTTAATAGTAAGTGCAAACATCTAGAAACACAGGTATTAGTGAAACATGTATATGCGTGTTGTAAATAGTTCCCACCCATGTACATGTATGTATATTTTTCTTTTCTTTTTTTCTTTTTTAACATGGAACGAATGGGTAAGTTGACCTCCATAAAAGGATAAGTTTGAAAAGGAAGGAAATGGAGATCTGCCAGGCTTGTTGGCTGGAGTCATGGACAAGAGCAAGGCCTGTCTGAACTGCCACTCAGTTTTTATTCTGCGAGTTTGCAGGGTTGGTGATTAGAGTGGCTTTCGCCCAATTATGCTGTGATTATTCTGCTGCACTGTAATTGACTGGGGAGATATGCTAATACCTGTCATTTGGGATGATAAAAGATGAGCGGGGGACGCGGTGCATTATTTAGCTGGCTGTGTGATAGATGAGGGATGCGCATAGCGCTTTAATTGCTGAGAAGAGAGGTTAAGCTGAACGAACGGATGAATTAGAAATGAGTTTTTTTATGGCTTGTGGAAAAGTGAAATAAAGGAAAATGTGCCTTAAACTGAAGCAGCAGCTAGAAATGAGCACAACGAAACTAGATCCAGGTAGCTTGCTTTATCAGTTTAAATATTAATGAAAAATGCAGTTTGGAGTTCAGTCAATACTAATCGGAAAGAGAATATACAACAGATTCTCATATTAAGAAAAAGAATTGTTAAAGGAATTGTTTTTATTTGAGGTGACAGTATTTGTGATTTGTTATCTCTTGTACTGAATTTTAGTTTATACGGAAATGTAATACGCAACAATTCTGGATTTCATGCTTTGTATCTTTTGAGTGTTGGCTTAGAGGTATCTAGATTCCCTGTGCCTGTGTATCTATCAATTAATGCAGACAGAGGAAGGCAAGGAAAAGAATGAATATTTATAATACTGGGAGAATATAATAATATAATTGGGGAGACAGTGTACAGACAATTCTTGAGTGACAGGATCTAAGGCATCGGTGGTACAGTCCTTATATGCCACACACTTAGTTATTGGTATTTTTATGGGGGGGAAATTAAGGAAAGGGTGGTATTTTTTGTTTCATATTGTTTCCTTTTGTCACAGCCATATATAATCTTGTATGTGTATTTCACAAAACTGTACTCTGTGGCTCTCTGCATAGTTATTGATATGATTTGATGCTAATGTCATGCTTTTGTTTTGATTTTGTGTATCTAATAGGTAATTATTTTGAAAATTCAGTCAGAACAGTAGTTTGCAGAAATGGACTGTTACAAACTGAAGTTTGAGGCTTTGCACACATTGTCAGCTTTCAGCCACATCATACTTTACCACATAATGATGTGGGAAAGTGTTGTCCCCAGCTGTGCTGTTTGGTCTTGTAGCAGAAGCAGTGAGAATACAGGTTGAATAACAGAAGTTGTAATTTTGAAAATGAAGAAAATGACCCTCATACATTGTTGAATTATCTCCCTACAGTCCAGCTTCTCAGAGCCCATGTGACTCTCCAGGATAGCTGAATTTATCAGGGAATAGCTTCCAACCAGCTTATTGAATGGTAATGGATCTGTCTAGAACAAAGCATGCCTGTTGGAATGGGTGTCAACCGCAGACAGAGGCTACACTCTGCTACTCAAATAAGTTTTGTTGGAGCTGATCGCTTTCTTTCAGTATAATTGGCTGCTTACTAGATGGCACTCATACTAGATGCAGGTGTGGGTGGTTAAGTGGTTCAAACAAATCATTTAAAAAGGGTACATACGTTATACATTTTATTTGAACACAAAACATACAAGTGTACATTTCCATGTACATCCCTCTCCAGCCATCTTTTACAGTTACCACAGACAGCCACACCCAATGCTGAGTGATGTTTTAGCAGTTCAGTCATCTTTTGTGTAGGAGGGTTTTTTCCAACACCCCTCCTTTCACATTTGTACATCACTTGGTTCCATATTTTATTCGGTTTTAAAACTGGAGCAATGTGTAGCATAAATGTGCCTAGAAGGAAACACAGTGAGCTGTTGGGGAGCATGTACCTCACCTGGCAGGAGCAGGAGCAGGAGGATTCCCCAGAGAGCTGCCTCCTCCACACCCACCTGCAGCAGGTGTGGGGAGGTGACCCAGGGCTTTGGGAGTGCATCCAGGGCAGGTCGGCGCGGTTCTGGACATGGAGACCATTTATACTGCTTTCCCTCTGCTGTCTTCTTTACAACTGGTTCATTTCCTTAAGAAATAACAAGTAACTACTAATAATGTGCCACTAGAAAAGATATGGGTCATTAATCAATATACTAGAGAATAATCATTAGTTTACCTATCTTATTTTATGGTTTTGGTAAAGTACTGTTTTTTGTTTGTGTCTTTGTCATGTAAATTCACCTGTAGAACTTGCACAAAGTACCCTAGGGAACAGCTGCTCGATTATTTTGCTTTAAGAAGAAAACATAAATGTAAATAATTACCTTTAATTTCAAGCCTTAGTGTTCACTGTAGTATCTCCTTGCAGTCTTTTTGTCTTTCTTAAATTTAATTATAATACTCTTGATAAAGACAGAAAACTAACATTTGAAAAAAGGAAAAGTCAAGAATCTTACAGATGCCCTCTGGTTAGATTTGAAAGGAAATGGAGGTTGCTAATGTGTTCCTTTTCTACTGCTGAATAACAAATTTGCCACAAATTTAGAACCTTAAAACCACACCTCTTCATTATCTCACAGTTTCCTTGGGTCAGCTGTCCAGTCACGGGATCCTCTGCTGAGTGTCTCACAAGATTGAGACCCAGGTATCGTTGGGGCTGTGGTCTCAACAAGCTCCTGCCACACTACTGTGTCCTCTTCGAAGCTCAGTGGTTGCTGGCAGAATTCACCTTTTTGTGACTCTAGTTCTGAGAATTTCACTTTCTTGCTGGACATCAACCATGGCTATTCCCTGCCACATAGCCCTCTCCACAACACTGTGCTGGCAGGAGATTGGCTTCAGACCTCTCCTAAGGGGTGACCTGATTAGGTCAGGCCCACCCAGACAATCTTTTACTAATTCAAAATCAGTGCTTGGAGACCTTAATTACATCTTCACAATCTCCTGCCCTGTAATATAACATAATTGCAGGAGTGTTATTTGTCACATTCACAGTCTTAACTCAAGGAGAGGGAATAATGCCGAGTGCATAGACCAGAGAACCCTGGGGGCCATCTTAGAATTCTGCCTCCCAGCGTTTGATTCACATTTGCTGTCGGATTTTAGGGATGAAAAGGTTTTCTCTACATGAATTAAAAGTGTCCTTAACTTTTTCTTTAAAAAAAAAAAAAAGATAGAAAAGCAGTCTGGAAAAATGAAAGTGGGATATAATAGAATGTATTTGGCTGACAACATTGAAAATAAATGATGAGCACCTGTAGCACAGCTGTCCATCGTGACAGCAGTTTTATATCTCATGTTGTGACATAGCTCTTGAGGCTTTGCTCCAGTGCAGGAGAAGGGATTGCTCACGAGACGTCCTGTGCCGTCCGTTCCATTCTGGGAGCTGGAGCATGCTCCGTGTTGCTGCTTCCCGGGCTTCTCGAGACGGTTTCATAATCTCAGTTTCTTCTTCCTTCTTCTAGATATGTTTGGTTAAGAGCTCAGGAATCTTCACAGGCATGCCAATTATAGAAAATGAAGTTTCCGGCAATTCTGGTTAGTTTTATAGACTTGAAGTGCTAAGAAAAAAAAAATTTCTTAACAGTTTTTAAAATCATCATTTTGAGATTGAAATTTGACTATTTTTGGAATATATCAAGAGAAACTGTGCTTATGAAATTCAGTTTTCTATCAATTTTTGAAGAAATTATAGGGGGTGGGAGGTGAGGGTCAGGGGGATCAAATATATGGTGATGGAAGGAGAACTGACTCTGGGTGGTGAACACACAATGGGATTTATAGATGATGTAATACAGAATTGTACACCTGAAATCTATGTAATTTTACTAACAATTGTCACCCCAATAAACTTAAAAAAAGAAATTATATATGTATATGTATATATATATATATATATAACAATTTCTGTGGATTAACCTCAGATATAATATGGTGTATAAAAAATCCAAACTATCTTTTGTCTTTTTTTAACTCAATTTTACTTCTTAAAATTATGCACCCACATAACAGTATTTTGAATTTATCTTTGCCAACACCGATTCTTTCAGAATTACTTGGAGAAGAAATAATGTATTTTACATAGGATTTCTGTGTACTTGTTTTGAGTCCTTTTGTGGAGGAATTCCGTTGAGCCAACAACTTAAATAGGCAGATGTGAAGCAAACCTAGTGATGTTTTAAATTTCCCCACATTTTGAAAATAGACAAATATTTTAATTTAAAAAAGTAATAAATATTTACCACACTTGATTCTAGAATCAAATGAAAGTTTAGAAACATTAATTTTAGAAAGGTTGTTGATAACAACAATATGTTCCATAACCGGGATGGGATACTTTTTTTAATTACAGAGGAATTACTGATGTTGGCATGAAAATTACTAATTTGTTTCTTTTGTAGAATTTTTGAAGTTTAATGGAGTATTTTATGGTTTCATACTTTTGGGGGGAATGTGTGACTACAAGATGAACTATACCGCATTTAAGAAAAGCAGTGGCGTAGAATGGCAGGACAAGCACCTACCTACATGCAAGCTAAAGCGGCAATGTCACTGTCCCATCTGATCCCATGGCTTTCTCTACCCTAACCCTCACTGTGCTTCCAGTAGGGTTAGGAAGTTAAGATATGCTCAGATGCCTGCCTGAATGACAGCAGGCTTTTTTCTAAGGTATTATCTGCAACTATCTCTTAGAGACTACTTTATCGTGATCCCTGCGCTAGGCTGTTTATTTCCTGCCACTCTGAAGGCCACCCTTTTTGATGGTGTGGTGGTGTTTGATAGGAGCAGGCCTTGTGATCTAAGAGCAGACAGCTATTGCACACACATTCTTGTCTCAGCCGCCCTGTGCTGGGTCGTGAGGACACCAGGATGAGTGAGACGTGGTTCCAGCCCTCGTTGAGTTTCCAGTGCAGTTGAAGAAATGGGGCCATGTAGCACATGACAAGTGTGCAATGGTTACTGTGACACAAGACTCCATAAGGAGGAAGTGCAGTGTGATCTGGGGTGATACGGCTTTGAAGGACAGTAGACTTAGTGCCATGGAACAGGAGAGGAGCATCAGACAGGCAGGTGTGAGGAGGTGCTTTGACTGGGCTGGTGACTTTTGTGGGAAAGAGGTCGCAGGGTCCTAGACACCTGGCCTGGATGTCTTATCATGTTTGAACATAATGAGCTATAACCAAAGGCGCTGCAGCTTAGAAACATGGTTTTGCGTTAAAAAAAAAAAGAAAAAAAAAATTATGTGTCTACAGTATCTCTTGGCGTAAGAAAGACTAAATTTTAAAAAGATATTGATTAGTTGTATATTTTTAGCTTTTTAGAATCAAATAAGAAAATGTGAGTTCTTGGAAAATAGTAAATTGTATAAATGAAAGTTTTACATTATCATTTATAGTAGCTGTTATATAATAGATTTATGTGGTATCCAATATAAAAGAAATTGGTGAAATTACTCCATTAGCTAGAAAATGGTTTAAAAGATAAAAGAATCAGCCAAACTAAGTCACTGCTTTTTAAAGAGATAGTTTAAAAGTTATGCATTTGTTTTTGCTCTCCTTCCTAAAGCCTTCATTATTTAATGAATTTGTTTGTAAATATTCAGTAGTACACTGTAACATATGAGATTTGGTTGAAGACAGAATCTAATTCATTTAATGGAAATAAGTCACATTGGTAAGTGAAAGAAATGTTTATTCTATGTTACAAAAAGTTTTCTGGGATTAGAGTGTTAACAGGTTCTAAGACTTGTTCAGTCAACAATTATTGCTTTCAGTGGGCTAGGCCCTGTGGAAAGCCTGGGGACATAATGATTAGCAAGATACAAGTGACCCTAAATTTTCTTCATACCCCCACTCTGCTGCCTGGCTAGACCTGATGGCCTTGAAGTCCCCTCCCTGTCTTGGAAAGATTTTGTGAGGAAAAAAGCAACCTTTTTGGATATTAGTGATTGTGCTTTTGCCTGTGCATTTCCAGATCCACCAAATGATTTGTAGGAGTTTAAATGAGATAATATAATGCATTTGGTTTTAGGGCGAACAATGAGGGGAGAAATTTGTTTCAGTGCTTGTGGCTTAATCAACATCTACACCGCCACTTCACATCAGCGTCTGTCTTTTCCAAGTGAATTAGGTCTTGTGGGCAGCACATCAAGAGGATGTGTATTATTCCTGGCAGGGCACTTGAATTTCTAATTACCAGATTCCTGACTTAATTGCAATTACCTGGACACCCAGGCAGGGTGAACTTTTAGAAAAGAATGTAATTAGTGAAGCAGCAACTTTGCTGCCAACTCCTTGTCTAGATACTAACACTAAACAGAACACTGATAAGCACATCGTAAAGACAACCCATCAGTTGATGAAAACAGTTCCTAAGGTGAATTATGTATCGTACATGTCAGCTTTAGATTCAGAAACAACTGTGATGTCAAAGCAGAAAATGTTCGATTTTTGCTTTATAATAGGGTACAGTATGCATGTGTGTATCTTTTGAGATTGAAAATTATCTGGAGTGAAGAATTATGTACCGAATACTCTATACAAACACATACATTATATACTCTGATTAATAAATGTGAAAATCCTGAGGTCTGTGGTCAAATTGAAAGAAAAAAACCATTTTCCAATATTCAGTTGCTTCGGTAGTAATTTGTCTTAAACAATGCTTTTTATTAAAAACAAATTCACACACACAAAGTTTCAACCTGGTTACAAATACAGATTTAAACTTATTTTAAAAGCATTTTAATATCTTTAAGGCAAAAACGGAAATACTTGCTTTCACATTTCTCTCATTTTCTTAGCCCATTCAGTAGCACCGCCGTGCCGCACGCCTGAGCACAGGTTTACAGTCCTGAGATGGTCATAAGCATGTACTAGCTTATTTTACACATTTTTGAGTCAGCCCTTAACCCCCTGCCAGTTGGCTCTTCTGAGCTTCTCTGAGTTCTGTCCTTCCTTTCCATCTCAACAAATTCTTTGTCCACAGCAAGGTTAATTTTCTCCATCTATGGTTAGTTAGCTCATAAATGATATTTTACAGCCTCTTCCCCATGGAGTCGCTGGTCCTTTTAATTCTTAGCCTTCTTGAAAATGTTAGCGTGGAGCCCCCAGTGTCCCCTGCTGCGGAAACCTCTGGACAGCAGAGGGGTGGTTCTCTTTTCTTCCTGTAGCTCTTCTCAGGCTGTGCTCCAACTGAGACAATCGTACCTATTTTTAACCTAATCTTATTCCTTCTAATTCTAATAGTACTAAGAACATCTCCTATTTGTGTACCTTTTCACATTTATCATAGTTTTATTTTTACAGAAGTAAATTAAGAGCATAGACTCGAGCCTGGCTGTGTTTGAATTTACATTGTTAGCTGTTTGAATAGAATATATCATAGTAAAATTTTAAATGGGAGTAATAATTGTAAATACCTCAAAAAGTTGTAAAGATTGAGAGAATTCATCCTGTAAAGCACTTAGAATAATACCCAGCAGGTAATAAGCTCCACGTGTTTGCAGCTAATGTGGTATTATTGTTATTTGAGTCTCACATCAACCTGCAAGGCAGCTGTGGCAGGTCTCGTCCCCATTTCATAGAGAATGACCTGGAAAAGCCTAGGGGGTAAGTCAGCAGCTTAACCTCACACAGTGGTGGCGAGTCCAGGCACTGGGCTTAGGGTTTGAACTCCAGGTCACCGTGACCTTTTCCATCCATCTGCCCAAGGGTTTTCAGATTCAGAAAACAAAACAAAACAACAACAATAAACACAGATCACCCAGTTAAATTTGAATTTCAAAGAAACAATGACTAAAATTTTAGTATAAGTATATTCCAAATATTGCCTGGCACATACTTAATACTAACAAGTTATTTGTTGTTTATCTGAAATACAGATTTAACTGGGATCCTATGTTTTATCTGACAACTCTAACCCATCCATACAGAATATCTACTCTCTCCAAGTCCTTACATGATAGTCCCCAAATTGAAAAGATAGCTGGTTAAACCCTTTACACTTTTTCATAGCATATAAAATCTGTTTGTTGCCTTGCAGACAATTCAATTAAGGACAATTAAATTGAAGTGTTTATGTGTTTATGCTATAGTCTTCCCAAACCAGCAATGAGTTGTAGGCGGGAAAATATTTTTGAGAGAGTCACCATAGTAAATTTTTCCAGCAGCTAATACACGCTGACTTTGCAATGGGAAAAGTGAGACAATAAATATGAAAGGAGCTAAAGCTAGCCCACGTGTACTGTCACTTTTTGGAGATACCCAGATGTTTGCAAAGCAATCATGGTGAATTGACACTTCTTTCCAAGTATGTAACCACACCATTCGGTGCTTTTGCTTTCTGTTGCTGTTGTGCTTGCTCCGTTTCTGTTTCCTTCTTCTAATTGCTGTCAGTTACTATAGATACGAGCTTGGCTTTAGAGCTTTTTCTGCCACATTCATAGAAACTATGCGAAGGGGTACTGTGCGAAACTGATAACCGTGTCTGATCAGGATTCTCATCTTGTTCCTTCCATGATGTTTGTCATTTTATACAAAGCATCTGTTAATCTGATAATGTTTTAAAGTATATTTTAAAGCAGTAAGTTTCATTTCAGAATGAGGACAGATGGGTCCAGCTGGACCACCCTCACCCTAGAGTTTGAAGACTATAGAGAATATTTGATACGGTGGCTCCTCCTTCTTTTAAGTTTTTGAATCTTAACAGATTACACTCAGGTGCCCAAGACTGTCTGCTGGTACCGGTGAATGAGCCATCCCTCGTGTTTTTTCATGCCAGCATGAAATACTGGATAAGGATAGAAATGGGGAGAGAACTAACATTTATGAGCACCATGCAATGCCAGACACCTTGAAAAGTACTTTACATGTGCTTTTTCTTTTATACACTACCTTAAGAGGCAGGTGGTATAATGCACTTTTACAAATGCCGAAATCGGCTCAGAGGTTAGATAGCTGATAGAGGTCACGTGGCTAGTAATAAAAAGCCAGTGCTTTTCTGCATCACCAGCGTGCTAATCATAGAGACTGATCTGTTTTCTGTTAGAGATTTTTTTAGATGGTTGTGCTATTAGTGATTTTCTTGTACAAAGTACATTGAATTCTCTTTTATTGTGACAGTTGAGTCTATGGAAGAACAATGTATTAACATAAAGTGTGTATGTTAACAAAATAAAAGGTAAAAACTCTTATCAAATGTACTTGTAATAAGTCAGACTCCCTGTCGTTATTTATGTACAGAATTAATACCAGGGGTAAACCTAACCACTAGTTCCTGCTAGAACTTGCACATGGCCAGGGAGTTACCAAGGAGAGTTTTAGTTCTTCATGATTCATCACAGGGTGACATTACCTTGCAAATGTTTTTGGGTCCAGGGTCTGATTCTCTATCCTGCGAGGCTCGGAAAGCAGTTTAAGTAGGAGGATACCGAGAGGTGGATGAACTGTCTCTCCGGAGAAGACTCACTGACCACCCCGCTTGGCAAGGCAGGGGTTTCCCTGGTGGCAGACTTAGGCAGGAAGAGGTCGCTGTGTGAGTGTGGCATCCGAATGTAGGACGGTGACACAATTTGCATGTTTTGTAGTATCAGACTGGGATAGCTAGAAACGTCTGTGTCCACAGTAGACGTTCCACAGAGTTACCTTTGATACCCGTTGGCCTGGATTCCTTCTCCCATTTTCAACTTTATCTTGTAGAACCTCTGTGATTGGCCCCTTGTTTGATTGATGAAGTTTTCCTTGAGTTAGATCAGTGTAACTGTCTGGTTATAGGCGAGTATGGCTAGCCTAGGAATTGACCTTGCTGTTTAAGGTAACTACATATATCTGTTGAAGAATAATAATCATTTTCACGTATTTATAAACATTGGGAATCTGAAACATTTCTGCAGAAAGCTTGTTTAGCTGTGTTCATCTATAATACTAAAGAGGAAAATTAAACATTTAGAGGCTCTGGTGTGTTTTTCTAACAATGTAGAAACATTCTTCTTAGCATTTCTTCCGTGTGTTGAGTATATTGTTGCTCACAGTAAAAAAGTCATTTGTTTTAATTTTTGCTCATCCAGATCTTCTCATTCATGAGTACTTGGAACCAGTCCAAAGTTAGTCAAGTGGAAAATGTACGGGGCTCGGCTGGATTCATAGGAACAACTTCTAAATGCTTCCTAAGCTCCTAAGTACCCTGAAGAGTGTGACGCCCCACTGTCCCCTCATCCTCACCCAAGCAGTTGGAATGAAATGCACCGTAGAGCTATGACCCGGGCATGATCTAACCTCTGGTGTTGAGTCCTTGCCTCCTGAGTGCAGGTCTCCATCTTTCGCTATAAGCTCGTCTTCCTCGTGTCTCCTCTTCTTTTCCTCCTCTACCATTTTGAGCTCTCATTCGCCTTCCCTTTTTTCTTTTTGGCATCTTCTCTCTTTCCTTCCTTTTCTGTACAAATGAACACCACTAGAGGGAATTACATGTCTTTTGTTCTTTATTAAGAACTGAATTCAATTCTGAAAGATTACCTTCAAGCCCGAATAGAGCTTTTGCACCAACTTACTTATACTCCACTAAAGTCAGTGTAAAACAACAGAGACGTTACTTGCAAATAGTTCTAGTTAAGTATGTGTGAAAGGAATAAAGTAGTTTAAGCAAAAAAGATTACTAAAGCAGCATTTTATCATGTTTGGGGAAATGTACTGCTCTGAGTCCCTATCCAATCCACTGTAACCGTGTTGGACCAAGTCCAGAGGAATGTAGGTTAAAGGGAGTTCAAATTCATGAAAACTTAAGGGAAAATCTGTGAGACAAAAGGAAAGTGCTCTCAAATACAATACACCAAAGGTAATAAATTGTCCTTTATTTAAAACTAGAACTATTTTAGCTTTGGATAGTATTAGTTCTGTACTTTAATCGGGATGTATCTTTCCATACGTTTACGCCTGTGAATTTGTTCATGTAAATGATGACAATACTGTGGTTTATATTCCTTTTACTTTATGTTAAAAAACCATCTCTGATTGATGAAACGTACCTTTCGGGTACAGTTGTTTTCAGATGCATCAAGCGTTGCTTCCACGGACCCTTGACTTCATGGGCCTGTAGGTCTTTGACCCAGAACTGGTAAATGAACCCTGCAGGCAAGTCCCTGGAGAATGGCAACAATTGTGGTAGTGGGGTCAGAGGTCAAACATTACCTGCCCAGAGGAACTGCCATTTAAACTGGACCCCTGCTTTTCTAAACGCAAGTGGGGGATTCAGGGAGCGCACTGAGGAGAGTTTGGCCCCTGTTAGTGCTGAGCTGTCCTAGCAGGGTGAGAGCAGGCTGCAAGGAGTCTGGAGACGGCTGGTTTGTGTTTCCGTTTGCTTTTTTTCTGCTGCATCATGATAAATGACTGTGGAGTCATTGTCTAGAAGTTGATTTTTTGACTGTAAATAGTGTAGAAATATAACATAAATACAGCAAAGTGCACAGATTTTAAGTGTGTGGCTTGATACACTTCACATGAACGTACTTGTATAATCACAGTTCAAACCCCCCCCCCCCCCGCCCCGGACTCGGGAAGTGCTCTTGTACCTCTTCTGCATCATTATTCTATCCATCCCTCAGCCCACACCAAGGGTAACGTGTCCTGAATGAGTCAGTGATATTTCAAAGAATCAGTGGCCAATAAGGGTAAGCCATGTTTTAGTCTCGCTACAGAAAACAATATTATCTCTCCACTTTAAAATGTTTAAAAGTTTTGTACTAAGAAAACAGCAAACCTCATTCAAGGAATTTACATCAATATCAGTTTTTACTTTTTCATATAGTTATTACAAGAAATTCTAAAATTGATGTCACAAAAGTATTCTTTCCTTTGCATTGGAAATGAATTACTCAACAGTTACCTTTTAAGAATTACAGAAAAGAAGGAAGTTATAGTTCAATTCTTTTTAACTTTGTTTCTACTATCCTTTCTTACATAATTACTGTTTTCTGAGGACTGTGTATAATCTCAGAATTTCAAATTATCTCCTGACAATTAAATAATGCATAGTAGTTTTAAAATATCTTTCATTAAATATCTGACTATCTAAATGAAGGAAGTTATAATTTTAATGACATTTTTAGGCCAAAAAACCATCCTGCTTGCAGGATGTTATTACGGTCTTTAACAGGTAGCTTATGTCTGGATTCAAGGTTGTCTTTTATTCTGAAGAATGGATCACATTTAGTCCTCAGGTTAGCACATGGGTGGTGGTGGTTTGCTATTTTCTGTTCCAATGGAGGACCCGGAAGCATCGGGGAAGATTTTCATTTTCCATCAAAGCAAAATTAAGAATTTTTTGCTTGGAGAAGAAGATAGATTTGGATTATTAATGATTTTCAGTCTAGAAAAACCAGGAACCTTCTGGAAACATTGATAGACTACACTTTTTCTTTTACCCTGGGTTTTATTTTGTCTTTTCCTTTGTTTGGCATGGAGTAGGTATAGTAACAAGAAGAAAAACATGCATTAGAGTAGTGGACATAGTGTGGACTTTGAAAGTCAGAGACTAGACTGGAATCATGGCCCAACCGCCTCCCCCTCTGAGACCTATTTCCTTATGTGTAAATGCATTTAGCCATTCCTACTTAATGAGACAGCTGTTAGGCTTACATAACAAATGGTTTGGATAAAAAGGTCATAATAGCTGTCATTTAGTGGACTCTCACTATTTGCCAAGAGCTGTTCCAAGTCCTTTCTTTTATAGCATTATAAACATAAAGTTAGCAACACTTCTACCTGTTTACTGAAAAAATTGAGGCCTCAGAGAGTCTATGTGTATAAGACTGAATGGCTAGTAATTAGCAGAAATTAGAAGTGGACCAAGGTCGCACCACAAAGCCCTGACCACCAGCTCCTGACCGCTAGCCTTTACTTCTCCTCCTTACCAGGTAAGCAGTGCCTGCCGGTGGTGCCAGGAGGCTCCCTGTCACCGAGCACCTGGTGCTCACCTCGGAGGACACAAACGGGTTTGGGACCCTCCAGGTACCTCGGCCAAGGCAGAGTCTCCCTGCTCCCCGCATTCCTGAAAAAGGGCTGCAGTTTTCTTCCACAGGAGTCCGTGGCTCTGTGGGGCTGCATCTGCCCAGAAGGCCACTTTTTTTCTGCTCACAAAGGTGCTTCCTGCCCTTTGTGTATGTTGAGTTTTCCATACTGTTTAGTTCAGCAGTGATAGGTTAAGATCTTTAATAATATTTACTATGTGTCCGATCTGTCCAAAACTTTGTCTGCTTTTCCTGCTGTGTCTCCCACATGTAGCCGTTGACCTAGTCACCCATTCATCCAGGAACTAAACACTCCTTACGCATGTGATGCCATGCTTATATTTTCTTGTCTTTTGTTACTTTCTCCCATTTTATTTCTTTCTCTCCTTATTCCCCCTTTTCTTCTGTCTTTGTGTCCTACTATATGTAATTGTGTATTACACATGGTCGGCTTTTCCATAGGTACAGTTAATTCCACTGTTCCCAGGAATTCAAATTCAGTTTGTGTGCTGTACCCCATATGTTTAAGACCGAAAACAATTACAGATACTTCAAAACTCAAAACTCTATAAAATAAACTATTTATCATAGCAAATTGCACTGGGGATCCATTGTAGGTTGAGAACTGTGCTAGATCACAGATGGTGTACTTCATGGAGTATGATTTCACAAAACAGTCGGTCTTCACAATTTGCTTCTTATATTTCGCTCTTGTGAATCCTGTGGGTCGTCAGCAGACAGAATGAAAATATCAGATGCTTTGTCAGTTTCAGTGATAAAATACATTTTCCTTATTGCTGTTTGGATTCCCCCTGAATTTAGTCATGAATTCCTTTGCTGTGTTGGAGGTGGGCATGGTGCCCGGATCGGGATGCAGGCTAAGAGGACGCGGGTATTCTGTCTGTGGCTGTGGGAGTTTGCTGTCCTCCGGTGTGCCACTTTATGGTCTCTTGGTTTATAGGCCTGCGTGTGACAGCTGTTGTGACTCACCCACAAGGAGATGGAGTGAACACATTTATACATCCAGGAAATTGGAGAAGTAGGAAAAACACCGTGTGAGACACACCAAAGGGTAGAAATGAGAAAATAGAAGATCTGTTTTCAATTGCCAAAAGATCTTCTAAACTGTCCTGCTGTTGTCCATAGTGGGACATCTCTGCTATATGGATTTGCATGTTGCTTGTTTTATCACTTACAAGGTCATGTTCTTATTTACTAAATGAAACGAGATTTTGAGATACTCATGTGCCTAGATACATAATGTGAAACGATAACTGTTGGAAAATGCAGTTAAGTAGATAAATGTGTGCTCTCATATGTTCTCTCTTCTCTCTCTCTCTCTCTCTCTCTCTCTCTCCCCCCCTCCCTCCCTCCCTCCCTCCCTCCTTCTATCCCCCTCCCTCCCTCCCTCCTTCCTTGAACTCTCAGATAAGGCTATCAGTATCAATGCTAATATTAAAGAAAATACTTAGAAAACTGCATTCTCATGTAATCCGTGTCCATACAACCTGTGCATATCTTTGATAGAAATGATTTAGCCTCTCTGGACCTCAGTTGTGCGTTCCAAAAGCACAGGATGGTACTAAATGTTTCTTGTGCTCTGTTTTACTTCTGAAACATCTGTGCCATTCCTAACAATTCATCGTGTTTCTCTTCCAAGACTGTCAAACTTTGCTCTCCCCATTTTTTTTGTTTTTTGTATTTTTTTTAATTTAAATATAATATAATCGACTTATAACCTATTAATTTCAAGTGTACAACATAATTATTTGATATTTGTATATGCTGTGAAATGATCACAATAAGTCTAGTTAACAGTCGCACCATACATTTACATACTTTTTTTGTATGATGAAGTCTTTTAACATGTTGTGTACGGCGGGGTTTAAATCCCTCGTGAAGATTCTCGTGATCCGTACGCAACATGTTAAGATCTATTCTGTTAGCAACTTCCAAATATACAATAAAGTATTATTAATTATGCTTACCATGCTGTACGTTACATTCCCATGACGTATTTATTTTATCGCTCTCCCCAAGTTCTAATATTTATCTTCTAGCATGTTTCTACCTGAAATATGGGTGGGAGCCCCATTAACATCTGCTAAACAACTCTAAAAGTTGGTGTGATCTAATTTGGTTAATCCTAGTATAGGTTAGCTATTGAGGTTTAAAAATAGCTCATTTTATTTTTTATATGCCATTCATGTCTTACATGTGTCAGTTTCGGGAACTTTGTTTTGACTGTTTATTACTGTTGAGGACATATTCACTAGTAAATTCTTAAGGACTTTTTATGGCCTAACATTGTCAATCATGGGCTACCTAATTTAAAGCTACTAATCAAGAAATGTAATAATATGATGTTTGCAGCCCATTGCAAATTGAACTCCGCAGACTTCTTGTACAGGCTGCAGTTGATGCAGTTAGTTAGCTATTTCAGAAATGTTCTCTAGAAAAACCGACTTTTCCCCATCAACGTAAAAAATAAGACCTACGTCAGTTTCTTACCGCTCTTGGACATTTAAACTCCCCTCTTTTCAGTATTTATTCATGTTCCCTATGCCATAATGTTATGTTATTCAAGGGCAATCCTGCTTGAATGCTGAGAACATAGACCAATTGCCAGTATCTGAAGCAAACATGGAGAATTTTCTCTGTGAAGAATTCAACATCAGCTTGACCCTAATAATCATGAGTGGCAGGTAATGAAAGGCTGCGATCCCAGGACAAGGAATTATGCAAACGTACCTTTTTTTGTGAGACACACACACCAGCACCTGCTATGCTAGCCCAGTTTCTGTGACTAAGTAACTACACAAAACGCTGTTCCAGCATCCTAGCCTGTGAGAACAGCATTGTTCTCTTAAGGGGGATAACGTGGACACTCATTATATTTTTTAAATTTATAATTACATCAAAAATGTATAAATTATAAAACTAAAAATCATCTGGGAAGCAAAATGTTCATTTTCTTGATAGAGGATGGCAAGTAGGTCCATTGATGCCCCATTTATTTTTGCGTAGATATTATGATTTTAAAGATATGCTGTTTTGCTACATTTAAAAAAAAAAGACTAGAAAGAAATGTGGCAAAATGTTAGAATTTAGTTCGCTCTGACTCTGGCATCACTAAGGATTTTTATTTTCTGTTTTTTCTGATGTTTCTCATTTGTTTTAAAGAATACTGATCTATAGTACTTTAAAATATTAATTTGTTTCTCTTTTTTAAAGGAAATAGATGGCACCATGAAATATGTTTTTCATGTTGCTGAAGAAAAGTACATTTTTGTTTTAAGGTAGTTGTAAATGAAATCAAGTTTCTCAGCTCTTTTCTCCTTTTAATTAATTTCTGTATTGGAATAATTGGAAATTTGATATCCTGTACTCCTCTTAGAATACAGAGACATAAAATTGAGAAAGAATTGAGATTTGCATCTTATTTTTATGTATTATAAAACTAATTATATTCTATTAAGAGGCACTGATAAGAGCTCAGCCATGTGCATCTGCCTAATGTGGAATGTAGTGTCCATCTCTAAAGACCCAGTAAGACCTTCCTAATTTTTTAATAGCTAAAACGCAGCATCTCTTCCTATCATTAATAGAATTGTACCTGTTTTTGTTGTTACTGGTTAAAAAATCTTCACTAAAATAAAGTTAACACTAACTGTCACTTCCTAATTGCAGTAATGATCACACAGCTGTGCTGTCCTCAGTTTATAACGCATGTCAGCATCCGTTTAGGAGCTCAGCTTCATTTCCCGCCCCGATAGAATTCTGCAGACCTTTGTTGCAGGGACAGCGCAGACACCGCCCGCCATCGCTGCTGGGTGCGAAGGCCTGAGTTAAGGCATTCCTGTTCTCCCAGAGGCAAGCCTGAGCCCTGCGTTTGCTGGGCCTCTGCCCTTTCGTTGGTTTCCTTGCTTACTTATTTTCTTACTTACTTTTCAAGTATGTTTTTTTTTTGCTAGATGAAGAACCATTTTTATTTATGAGTATGTGAATTTTTGAGGAGGAACTCTTACACTTAAATGAACCTGTGAAGAGCCCATAGAAAAGCAGGTGCCTGCAGCGCTAATAATGAGAACTGACAAGGCAATCCTGCTGGGTTTATTTATGACCTTCTGCCTTTGTTAGCTCTTGTGAGAAATTCCTTTCTAACCATAACAATACTGGTGGAGTTTGGCACTGTACAGAGGAATCCTGCCGTGCCTTGAGGCCGCACACTGGCCCTCATTCAGCTCAGAACAGATTGCTCTGCGTGTTGTCCTTTTGCATTTTCCTCTTCTCGTCCTTTATTTAATTCATAAGTAGTTCGCACCAATCTTTACATACATGCCTTTAAAAATACATTGCTTTTATTCTCAGAGCCCAAATCCGTGTTTTCCTTTACTCCAATGTCTTATCTACTTAGCAGAGTTGGGGGAAATTCAGATGAGGACAGGCCGTGGAAAGGCCAGAAGGGACAGGCAGATTCTGTGGAGGACAGATCATGGAGTCACACCGCGCTCTGCACGCTGTCGGGTGTGACGGCGCTCCTAGCCATCTCCGGTTTACTCGTTCTAGGAGCTAAGTGAGCTCCGTTCAGCAGCTTTACCTGAGGCTATAATTGTATAATCCTCCGGTTATTATGTCAAGTCCATTTCGCTATTTTAAGTCCCTGTTTACTCTGGCTTGTTTGCTTTCTTCTACAATATCCAAATGAAACAGGAAATTTCAAAGCATCAATTCACAAAGAATTATGTTAAAAATTGTAATTTTCTTTGGAAGTACAAGAAAATCGATAATGTTGAACATGTAACTCTTAAAACGAGGCCCTTGACGGCAGTGTTCCATATGGAATTACGTAGCGCACAGGAGCTTACGTTTACCTAAAGCGGTGGAATTCAGTATTTCCAGCAATTGGTTCTATTGTTTCAGTGTTGCAACAGTGACATACCGTGTTTCCCCAAAAATAAGACCTAGCCGGACCATCAGCTCTAATGCATCTTTTGGAGCAAAAATTAATATAAGGTGTAATATAGTATAACATTAATATAATACCGTGTCTTATATTAATTTTTGCTTCAAAAGATGCGTTAGAGCTGATGGTCTGGCTAGGTCTTATTTTCAGGGAAGCAGGGTAGTAACAATTTGTATTAGATTCTATTTAAAGAATGGATAGGCATGTGTCTTCTGTTTCTTCTGAGGGTCTTTGGGTTCACGATGCCAGCTACTGTGGAGAAGAAGCTCGGTAGGATCCACAGCTAGAAGTACCTGTGTCTCTTGGCTGAGTGTGCGTCAGTTTGAGAGGGTTGGATTGTTGAGCTGGGACTCGCTATAGCAAAAGGCCATACTATTAATATCAGTATTTATATTGTTGCTTTGTTCTGTTTACATCAAATCTGATTTTTTAAGTTTTCTCAGCCACCTTAAGTATGTACAGACTTGCTAATGGAAACTGTGAGGAAAATTTTATTAAAAATCTTAGCCTAATAAAATGTGAAAACTATGCATATGAGCATAGTTTTTTATTTGTCCACTTTGTCTTGTCATTTCATTACCATATACGTTTGCGTTGTTTTAACATGTGTTCTGAAAATACTTACGATTTCACGTGACTACTATTAGTGTTCTACATCTTTTGAAAGGGCTTGTTTTAAAGTTCATTTATGTTTGCCTTAGAGTGGACAGTTAGTATGCTGTTCATTAAGTTGTGCTATGGTTTTGTGTTAAAGACTGTTAAAATCTCCAAGGTGCCCTTTTGTTTTATTTCTTTTACAAAAAGTCTTCAGCATTTATTAGAATAACTGCTCAAGTATATAAAGAAAATCCTCCCAAATCCAATCACCTAAGTTAACCACTGCTAAAATTTTATTGAGCATCAGTTGATACCTCTTATGCATTAAAAAAATACATGCACATGCATGTATTTTATATGTACACGTAAATATATATGTTCATGTAATATTTTATACTCTTTTACATAAATGCGATCATGATATGCACTGTTACCTGATTTTCACTCAATAATCTTTTCAATAAAAATGACATTATTTTTAATAATTATTACATCTTTTTAAATAGCTCACTACTAAATTGACATTTAGGTGGTTTCTAATTTTTTTTTGCCTTTTTAACATCTAGTGTTCTTGTTTTAAATTTATCTGCATACTTTGTGACAATAAAAATCAAAATTACGTTGGGTAATATTTATTAAATGGATTCTTTATTAAACTCATTTTGTTCTCTCAGCTTCTTTGAGACAGATCCATTTTATCGGTGATGAGGCTTTGGGGTATGAATTCACTTGCCTCATTCGCGCCAGTAGGACGTGATGGAGCAGATCTGAACAAAGGCTTCAAGGGTTGCTGACCTTTTCCAGTCAGTAAGCTCTTTGGCATACTGTTTATAATTGGTAACACTGACTATAGAAGTGCCAGAGGCTCTTAAGTAGTTGTGTTAACAATCATTATTGTACTCGCTGCCCACTGCCTGATTATCTGGTAAATATTTGTTAATGGGAACGTGCATTCATGCCCTCCTATTTACTCCTCCAGCTTTATAAGTGAATCTTTTTAAGAGATAGTTTTCTAAGACATTTACAAATTCTTCATCCTGTGCTCCTAATGTATTTTACATTATAAACAGTGTTAAGAAATCAAGCTATATATCTGATATGTGTGTCTGTAGACATTTATATACATAGCAACTGTAGTGAACACTAATTGTATGCTTACTACTTCTTCATAATTTTATTTAATCCTTACCATGGTGTGAGTAATATTTTCCCCATTTTTGGATGGTGAATCTGTGGCTTAGTGAGGGTAAGTAACTGGCCTAAGATTGGGAAAGAAGTGATGGAGCCAGGAATTGGGTTCAGGCTGTTCCTGCCCCAGAATTCATGCTTTTATCTGCTCTGTTATCGCTGTAAACCTACATTACAGTAACTATTTAATGAGCACTTATCTGGTGCGAGACATCATGCTTAGTGATTTAGGTACAGCAACTCACTTAATTCTCCCAACAACACTGTGAGGTCAGTACTTTTATTGTCTCCGTAACACATACAGATGAGAAATGGAGGTTTATGGGCTCCTTTGCCCAAGTCCTCAGCGTTGGTCAAAGGGGAGCTAGGGTTGGAATCAGCTGTGTGGCTCCAGCGCCCAGAGGCTTTGTAACCGCTCACCCCACCCCCAGTGACAAAAAGAATGCTGTTACGATCCAATACCAATGTTAAAAATAAAACGAACATCTAATGAATGCTGTTTAAAAGCAGGTTTCATTAGAGGAGGGGAGTAAGACGCAGAAATTCCGAAGGAGGCTTCACGGCACTTTCTAGGGATTTCAGATTGATGACCAGTTTAAGTCCAATTTATTTTGAAACTTAAGACTTACTGGGATAGAGAGGAACTCGGCAATGTGATGGACTTGCGAGTCAGGTTACTGAGGTCTCCCTGTTCAAAGGTTTCAGAAGGCACAAGAAATGTAAATTTTACCCTTCTGCTTTCTGGAATCCTGTACCTCATTTGTTTATGCCATCTCCGAGCCGCCGTATAGTGGACTAAAGCAATCATTGGAGAAAACTTGATTCTACTCGTGGGCCTGGGAACATGCTCCGAGCAGCAAGGCAGTGCCTTTTAAGTGTGAGGTACTGGGATACCCTTGCATGGCACACAGGACTCTGTCGAGAGGTCGCGTGGTTCAGTGTGAAACAGGCTGGACATCGAGACCTAATTCAGGCCCTTACTGATATCATCATCACCATCATCATCATTATTGGTGTTGAAAGTTTCTGTCGGAAACCCTGAAGAGGTTTATGACCACCTCCTTATTAGAAGTAGTGTTTGAAGTAATATGTTATAAAATGGTTACACGCTCTTAGAGAAAATTATTATGTAAAACTGCACTCAAGTGTTGGCACTTGAGGTGTTAAGTGACCAGCTGCCCTTGTATAAAGATGAAAAACAACTCATTTTGAAAACCTCTTATCTAAGTAGTCTGTGAATCATAACTGAAAATAAGAAAAATGCATATTTTTAAGTTTGACTTTTGGGAAGTATTGAATGTGTTGAATTTCATGTTTAACTATAAACTGGAAAACATTTCTATCTGTAATCTAGTCAGGCTAATCGTAAAAAAATTCTGCATTCCCTACTTTTTTCTAAAGAACTCAGAAGTCTTAAAAATGATTTCTATGAAAATATAAAAATTTCAGCCTTTTGTATATTGAAGCCATTAAACTGTTTCTATTTTTAACAAGATAATTTTAAACTGTCTTCAAATTTTTTAATACTGAAGCAATGAAATAACTCTTGTTTTCATATTTTCTTGGCAGTATTATAAAGGGAGATACGCATTTAAGGAAGCAAATTGTGATTTGAATTGATGTGGCCTTAGTATTTATTTCATTGTTATTCTATTCTATTTCTAACGTATTCTTTAAAATAAGCATGATTTGAAGTGTGTGTCTAATACACAACTTAGCATCAGGAAACAATATCATCTTATATTTAAAAAGTGATGTCTCCCACCATTTCCATATCACTTGCTTTATTCATTATATTGCCCCATTGACAAAATAAGCATTATAATCCCCATTTTACATCTAACTGAATAAAAGGTTAGATTGTCTTGTCCACAGCTGATGAATGACGGCACCAAGCTTCCATCCAGCACTCTTTCTACTATGGCATAATAGTCTCTCTGGGGTAACATTTTACTTGTGATTCTTAAATGGTGAGTAATTTGGGGTGTTTTTCTTATCATTCTGCTGTTGGCTGTTTTCCAGTACTAGAATATCTGTTATCATTTCATTGATAGAAATATCGTTGAAAACCTGTGTTCATAAACAGTGCAGCAGTCCTCGTCTTATTAAAGAGCCTCTGAATGATTGATCCAGCTAGGTCACCTGAAAAATGCAGCCGGGGAGCCTGCCCCTTTCATGCAGAATTTCCTTTCTCTTTTGGTTGCTGCTGTCTGGGGTTCTGGTCTTAACAGAATTCTTATCTCTTCCTTGACTTGTTTCCAACAGGCCCTGCAGAGCCTTTGTGAGTATCCACTGGGGTTAGGAAAACAGGGGGAGTTCAGATATCCCTTCTTCACTGTCTCAGCGCTCCCTCTTGATACCTCTGCTTTCTGCACTGTCGCCAGTCCCACGGGGCTCTATCCCACAGCCTCTCCCCGGTGGTTATCATAATAGCTCACACTTACCTGAGATCTTGCTGTACTGATCCTTTTACTTGTCATTTCTCACTGAACTCTCACAACAACTCTTTTCGGCAGGGACTAATAGTTGCCCATCTTACAGATGAGGAAAGTGAAGAACAGAAAGGTTAGGCGTGTCTGCTTCCCACGGTCCATTCATAGGTGGCAAAGCTGGGTTTGAATGTAAGGCGTCGTCCTCCAGAGTTTGCACGGTGGCGGATGGCACCAATTTATTAAAACTCAACACGAGAAGTTCTGTAGTAGATAAATATGACATGGGATCATGGAGGAAGGGACTTTGCAGCTCAGTTTGGTGGCTGGTGTCACGGAAGACCTTACCCAGATATTACCAGAAGACTCTAACAGGGAAGTAAGGCTTCCTGGAGTGAACAGTGTGAGGGTTCATTTCCTGTTAGACCTGGCCGCTTGGGCTGTAGGTGCCATGGTTGCGTGTTGGCTGTGGGGAAGGTGGTGTGGACCGGGAAGTTGTTCTGCTCTCTTTTCTTTCCCCATCTCCCTGCCAATCCACAGTGTGGCTCCCACTCTCCTTGTCTCTTGTCTTTGCTTCTTGCTACTGCTCTAGACTTTCTTAATTTATATGACCATGGTCCACTCCTGTCTCGTGCCTTCTTTCCTGCATTAGCTACATACTGCTGCATTAGGGTTTTTGTTTGTTTTCTGTCAACATTGGTAATGAGATTCATATTAATTTTAGTTCTAGCGCATTCAGTTTCCTGCTGTAGTATCCTATTTTCTGAATACATGTCTATTTTATATTGCTGGAAAATTAGATTGTCCCCAATGTTTTGCTATTACAATACTGAAACAATGCTTTTGTGCTTGTATATGTCTCTTTATGTACATGTGCCAGACAGCAAACTTAGGAGTGGACTTTGTGGGTCATAAGGCAAATGCTTCTTCATCTTCCGAAGATGCTTACAGATTGTTGTCCGAAGTGGCTATATTAAGTTATATTACCACTAGCTGTGTGGGAAATACATATCTTGCTCCAATGTTTTATAATCATGGCATCTCAGTTGGAAGTATCACTATCATTTAGTGTTGATAAGGGTATCACCTAATCATCTTATGAAGGAACTTAAGTTGCACCAAAAAAAAAAAAAAATGTAAGGGAAATAATTGTCTTGACCATGTAAAAATGAATGGAAGCAGGACAGCTCTTCCTTACAGAAGAATTCCAAATAATAAATGTAGAAGGGGTGAAGGAAATAGAAAATCAACATTTGAACACCAGAGTAATGCTGCAGGCAAGATCCACTGATAAATACTAAAATCAGCAGGCAAAACAGCATAGCTCCATATGTTCCCCCAAATATTTATTAATTGCTGTATGGATTTAAGATGGCTTTAATTTCCACAAATTCTTTGATATTCCTCCTCTAGGAGGTGGAGCTTAATTCCCCTGCCTTTCTCATGAATAGAGTAGGGGAAGGGAAAAAAAGTAACTTGACAGTGATGAAAACTGGCAGAAACCATCTTAACCACGTGACCAAAGTTAATACCACCTCTACCATGTTTCCCCGAAAATAAGACTTAGCCGGAGCATCAGCTCTAATGTGTCTTCTGGAGCAAAAATTAATATAAGACCCGGTCTTATGTTATGTTATGTTATATTATATATATTATATTATATTATATTATACCCAGTCTTATAAAATACCTGGTATATTATATTATACCTAGTCTTATATAAGACCCGGTCTTATTTTATTAATTTTTGCTCCAAAAAACACATTAGAGCTGATGGTCCGGCTAGGTCTTATTTTCAGGGAAACACAATAATAAGTCCTGTTGATATCACATGATACGGTGCTATGTAAAGGACACTTCGCTTCTGTGGTATTCTTCCCCCAAATCTATAAACCCAGCCTAATGATGAGAAAACACCAACACAAATTGAAGTACATTCTACATGTGCCAAGGTTGTGAAAAACAAGGAAATATTTGAGAAATTATTGCAGATTGGAGGAGACTAAGGAGACCCATGAATAAATGTAACATGGTATCCTGGGTTGGATCCTGGAACAAAAAAAGGCATTACTGAAAAAAATAGGTAAAATATGAATTGTCTGTAATTTCAGTAATAGTATTGTACTGATGTCAATTTCATAGTTTTGATAAATGTGCCATAGTCATTATGTAAAATGTTAACATTAAAGGAAGCTGGGCATAGGGTTTGTCGGGACAATTAGTATGGTCTTTGCCACTTTTGTGTAAATCCAAAGTCATTCCAAAATAAAAAGTTTTTAAAATTCCAGTGAAAGATGTAGAACCAATATGTATGTTCAGATGGTTCATGTGACTGGGGGAAATGTCAAAATAACAAAGTTTTAGTATTGTTCTACAAATAAAACTTCCCTTTATTCCGTGTAGACTCAGTATAATTTGTGAGTTGTATGTTTTTATGGTTTTGTATTTTTGAGGTTGCTAATTTATTTGCAGTTCCTATATAGGTCTTACTATTTTAAATCATTGCTACATACTGAAGAAATAAATGTCTCCTGAGGGTTCCTGCCTTTTCGTTTTTAAGTTTTATTCTCAGAATTTTTACGTGCTAAGCATTGTACTTTCTAAGCTAAACAGTTTTTTTGTGTGTTTTTTTACCACGAAAGATGCAAAAGGTGGTGTTGATTGCTTTTCTATTATAAAGATTTATGATACGCTTTCAGCAATAAAAACTGGTAAGGTTTAGACAAACTCTAAATCTCACATATTTACAGATCTTGTTAGCTTGTCAATTTGCTTTCAGAGCACATGGTCCAGTCATACTTATAGTTTCGTACCTGGCATTGATATTTGTAAAGCACCAACCCATAAACTCGTATCCCTCCTCCGGCGTGTCATTAGCTGGTATTCCCCTTGATAAGTGCCTGTCTCAGGCGTCATCACCGGCGGCTTTGGAGTAGAATAGATAAAGAATAGAATCTGTTAGCGGGAAATGTTAGTCCTAATTAGTGTGTAGACGCTGTTGTGCTATTTTAAGGGTAACATATGTATCCTTCACCTCATTTTATCCATTAATTCTTACATGTAACCGAAATGATAGGATCATATGTAGACTCATGAAATAATTGCAATCTGGAAAGCACACTCCTATCAAGAGTAATTTTAATCATGTTTAAAGCATTCTTTGTTCATACACACTTGAAAACGAGGTTGTTATTTCCTTTACAATGTTTAGCATTTCTTACTTGGCACCCACTGCCTCTTTTTTCCTTCTCTGGTAATATTAAAACTTTTTCAACTTCTGTTGGCTGCCTACTTCCTAAAGATGTGAACCTGTGTTCCTTGGCCTGGCGTATGAGGTCATTCACAGCTGCCCTCAGGCAGCCGCTTCAGCCTCATGCTCTCACTCACCTGTTTCCTAGCTCCCTGGGAGGCAAGCCCTCCCACGGTTCTTCCTGTCTTCACACCTGTTCTCCCTGCCTCCTTTCTCCTGCCCTCCACCTGTCCAAAGGGCACACCTTGCTCCTAGCCTGGGCCCAGCCCAGACAGCAGCCCCTGGGGACACGTGTGGTGGCTGAAGACATGCCATTCTGTCTTCCACACCCTTACGGATTCACCCTCCTCAGAGAACTTTTTATTAGAAGTCATCTGTTTGCTGTTTGTGTCTCTTCATTGAGACTCCACAAAAGAAGGACATTGAAGTGTCCAAAGTCACATATTTCAGGCCAACTTAAATATAAGATGTTGCCCACATGAGAAAACTGCCCTCCACCTTCTTTTCCACCTCCTCCCACCCACCCACCCACCCACCCATCCCACGGCTCCATCTGCAAACTTTGTTTGACAGGGCATGCCCTCTGAAGGGTAACACGCAGTGCCAATATCTCTCCCCAGATTATTCAACATTCTCACTTAATTATACAGCTTTAATTTCACCAGTAGTCTGAAATTTGTATTAATAAGTATAGTCTTTAAAATACCATAAAGGGCCAGCAGTTACATGTGAGTCTTGCTGGTGTTCTCAGCACTGACTTAGGCCTTGACCTGACGTCAGGAAGGGTCTTGTCTACACTGGACAGTGACATTGGTCAACAACCATTTGGGCTGGTGGGACCCAGGGACTGGAGCTAACGGGAGCTGTAGTTTCCTCCTGTAAGGAGATGTGCCCAGTGTCCCTGGCACTTACAAGACGCTAAAGCACAGGTAGCCGCAGTTGTGTGAGGGTGGTCCTAGGAGCACAACCCAGAAGGGTCATGTTAGTTCCAGACGAAAGTTAATCCCAAATTCCATACAACCAAAAGAAAACTATAAATTTTCTTACCGAACCGTTTTGAAGCTCAAGACTGCCCATCTGTGGTAAAGGGTCTGTTTGTGGTTTTTCCTGGCCTACATAACGTCTCCACACTGTTGTGAACACTGGAAGAGCAGAGGCTCCCTGGGCAGAGTTCAAAAACGGGGTAATTTAGGATCCCCCTGAGGCCTGTACAATGGGAAAGAATTCCCTTACATGATGCATATTTCATACTTATATTGTTTACCACTTCTAAATTTAGACTGGCAGCACATTTTATATTACGTGACTTAACTCAAGGACCTTTGAGGCTAGCTTTTAGTTTAGGTTCTGATTTTTAAAAATCAAAGGGAATGTAGCCATTATTATAACTTTTGCTTGCGATAGTATGTTTAACTCTGAATCCTGCTTTTGTAAAGTATCAATCTAGCTGATTGTCCTATAAGTTTCCCCTTCACATGAGAGTCACCCATACTGGGATGTTTGCTCGAGGAAGAATGCAGGTGAATCAGGTGAAAGTCATTTCCCCAAAAATGGTTCTTGGCGCCTCACTTAGAGCGAAGTTTGACTCATTGATTTTCCTTGTGTCATCCTGGCTTTGGATATGAGATTGTCATTTGTGGAGCTTATGAATTTTTATATTAACATGAAACTTTTTTTTCCAGTTGACCTCATACATCTTAAGGCTATGCCTTGCGTATATTGTCAACTATAATGAAGAGCTAAATATTTGTTATTTGCATATGTTTAAATAGAAAATAAGATATGTATGATTATATATAAAGCATCTTGGAAAGAAGGTGTTTTAAGGCCAAATTAGGGCTTCGAAAGATTTTCTTCATGGATTCTGTCTTTCTGTGCGTTTGCATGTTTTTTATTCATTTAAACAGGAAGTCTAAGTTTTTAACTCATTTGTCATCTAGACAAATGCAAGCAGCGGGACTTTTGTGGGTGTCTTGAAATACACTATTTACTACACATAACGTACATGCTGAAAAAAAGCCTACAAACATCATGGAAATTAAACAGTCATTGTGAGGTTTTTCCTTTTGTGTATGTATGTCAATCAAATTATTGGCTCAATTCTATTATCAGTTTCAAGGTGTATTTATATCACATGTGCAAAATGATAGTTCTGAAATAAGGTTGGAAGGTATGAAGTGATTTTACCATGTGTTTCTAAAGAGCTAAGTATCTAATCAGATTGGATGCTTAGCCTCTGGGATGTTAATTGGAAACAGAGAGCTGAAAATTCACTGCTAAATTTTAATACGAAGTCAATAGTTTTCAGTAGAGTGTTTGTGGTAAATATTTAGAAATATTTGCGTGCGCTGGCTTGCTTTTTATAGTGTTTGCAGCTGTATTTTACTCTAGAGCTTATAAATTCAGTGCCATTCACCAGTGACCAGTCTAATCTGTCCTCTCTTTAGCACCACACCTGGCACAAGGAATCCCTGCCTTTAAGAAAGTTACGTCTAGGTGGAGAGAGAGAAAAAAAAACCTACATGCCTGAAAGTCATACTTACTATTCTAAAAAGGACAAGAGACACTATTTCTGTTTTGAAGAGAACTGAGAGATTTTTCTAAAGATCATTGAACTGGCATTTTAACCTGAGCTTCAAACCCCTGGGAAGTCACAGGGAGAAATCATTAACTGTATCCTATTAAAATCCTTAAACAAGAGACCTAAACTGGTCTCATTGATTGGAATATCTCCTCTGTTTCTAATTCAGTGTTTATCCTTGTGCTCTCTTGGGGCGCTCCTGAGGAAGAGATGCCCCAATGTGTGCCGTGCTTTGCAATTCTCTGTCAGTGACTGATCCAATACCGTCAACTAATTGTATTGATGTTGATTTGCTTTTTAAAAAAACCACTTATTTAATTAAGCAAGGGAGTAAAATTTTCTAACTTATTCCCAGTTCTTTGGGGCAGTAAGACATCCCCAGCAGTGACTGGTTCTATCGTTTAATAAGCTAACTTACTAGACAAATTGAATACCATCAAAACCAAAGATGTCTTTTGAGGTAGTAAGTCATATATATAAATGTAAATATTTTTAGGGCGGATCACATACAATATGTAGACATGAGAGAATATTTATACTTAATGTTGTGTGTCTATTTTATATATACAGAGGGTGCCAGAAAATGTATACACATTTTAAGAAAGGAAAAAACTATTACAATTGTAATACTCAATATATACCGATAACAAAAGATGAATACAAGTCACGTTTGACTTCTGCAATGACAAGAGTTGCTCAAAGTGGTTACCATCAGCGTCCAGACACTTCCGATTACAGCGAACTACTGCTTGAGCAACGTTGACCAAAGTGTCCACTTGTGTACATTTTTTTGGCACCCTCAGTATGTACATGTAGATCTCTAAAAGCTCTTCCGTGTTCCTTCCTGGTGGCGTGTTCCCACATACGTTCCTCTGTCACTGCCCTGCCCGACCCTGTCCCATTGTATTGAATCAGGAACATATTTCTGCTCTGTGTTAATTCATAAGTGTTTCTCTTGTCAGAGTCTGATAGCACTGTTATGGCTCCCGGTGGCATTTCATTCTAAGTGTGCTGAAATCTCTTCTACTTGTCACTTGGGTTGAATGAAAATTTTCCACGGTCAGAGGGTGGAGGGATGGATAATTGTTACAGAGAAAAGTCTTTGCAGGGAACTTTCATTTAAATTAAGTTTTAAAGTAAAACAACCTTTTTCTTTTTTTTAAGGCACTGATTTTCTAACAATAAATGAACCATTGATAGGAGTTATGTATTATTTTTGGTGTGCTGGAAAGTATTCAGTATTCTGAGTGATGTCAGACATTGAAAACCCAACTTAATAGTGAGATTTTGCCAAATCAAATTGTCATGGCAAAATACTGAATTGACTATGCATGAGCCCATGAAGCCGTTGCCTTACCCGGCCTTCCATCAATAGAGAGGAAGGATGTAAGGAACGCTGTGGGCAGGGGGACTCCAGCCCCTTAAAAGAGTTCTCCCTGCAATTACCTTACCTGCCAGCTTTCCAGCAAGATAAATGGAAGCACTGTAGCTTGAAGGTGCCTTGGTCCGAATGAGATGCAGTAAGGTCTCTGTTCTTTACAGGCATCATAGATCTGATAGTACTTATAAAAGAAGAATAGAGTTGGTGCCCTGCTGACTAAATTGTCCTCTAGAGGAGTATTAGTTACAGGGCTTCTTTGTTAACTAGGCTGAATGTTTAAACCACTGTTGAACTTCTTTTATTAACATGTTTTAAGATAGCTATGCATACGGCTTCCTTAAGCATCTGCAGGGGGAGAATATTTCGCTATAATTTACATATAAAAGTTACATGTCTATAACAGTAATATAGAAATTATATCTTTTTATTACTCTTCTGTTTCACTGAGGTCTAGTCAGCACTGAAATTCTGATGACATGTGAACACTAAGAAAGCCACCGTTTTTATATGTTTCTCTTGATACTTCCTTGATCAGCTTGTTGAATAACAGAAATGTTTTTCATGCCTTTGCAGCTTGAATGAAGCTCTCTTAACACCCATCCGTGTCACTTTTTCAACCATAACGTGGAATTTTAAGGGAGGACAGGGAAGGAATTTATAGGTCATGCAGAGAATTTAAAAAATCTCAACGTAGCAATTTGTTTTTTTATGAAGAAAGATTTGCATCAAGTTATTTAACTTCAAATAATGGTTTTTTTAAAATCGCATCTATATTGTCTTTTCTGTGTTTAATTCCATATGTGGTATAATAGAAGATAATGGCTTTATATGTAGTTATCGACCAATTTTTTTTTCTCTAAAGAAGCACATAAAGGATTTCCTTCCAACTGATTTTTGTCTGATTGACCCTATATTTATTGGTGATACACATTCATTAGATATTAGAGAATGCATCTCTTTATGGATGTAGCTGCGTTCCAGTAAAACATTACAGACACCAAACTTTAAATTTCAGATATTTTTCAAGTATCAAAAATATTACTCTTGATTTTTTTTTATTTTTTATTTTTGAGTCATTTAAAAATGTTTGGGTGGTGAGTGGAGCAGAATCAGGTGGGGTCCAATTTTAGCCCCAGGCCACACACAGCTTGCAATGCCCTCATTTAAAGAGCCATGCAGGTGTGTCTCTTTGCACTTTATGAGTTGGCTACATCTGGTTAGGAAGGGCATTCCTTGGGGGCGGGTACTTAAGAGTTATTCCACACCCACCCCAGCTCTGAGGCTAAGCACAGTGAGAAGCCAGCCATTGAGCCTGGGGTGGGAGGGACATCAGTTTGAGTGCATGTGTACAGGTCTATTAGCTTAAGTTTTGTTTCCAGGAACTCAGAAAATTGCCTTGATTGCTGAAGTGTGAATACTTTTACATTGTATGCAGCATGTTACTTGCTTAATAACCTTCCCCTGTGTCTACCTGGCTTCACAAATTGTGTTCAGTTCAAAAGTCTGAATCTACTAGCTATTCTGGTCTTCAGGTTAAATACAACATTTTACCAGCTGAATGTGTGCAAAATCATGCATGGCATGTGTCCTGAGTGGAAATATTTATGTAGTTTTTCTCTGAATTCTGAAGATACGATTCAGTTTATCCCCATTTTAGAGATTTAATGATAACTTTTCTTAGGGTGATATTTTCAGTCTACCCTGTTACTGTTAATTATAAGCTCAATTACATGGCATTGAAGATTACTCTCTATTTAGAAAGATGTTACTCTTTTCAATGTAAGAAATTTCTGTTTTTCGAAAACCTCTTTTTGTGAGATTTTCATCAACTATTCTTCAGAATGTATTTTTTAGTTATTGGAAATTTTGATGTTAAAAAAAAAAGAACTTAATTATATAACAGATGATTAATAGATCAACTTGACAGGAGACGAGGATTTTAATCCTGAACTTTCTTTGTGACGTTTTGGGGTACTCTGTAACCAGCCCTCTCTACCTGGCCCCTTTTGTACTTCCTGCTCTAGATTCATTCTTCAAATCCTAAGCGTCTTTCCTCCACTTGTTTTCAAAGCCCTTTTCTTAGAAGGTCCAGTAGTAAGCAGTGAAGTAAAATTAAACACTAATAAAATTGAGTAAATGGAAGGTGTCCATTCGGGTGAAAGATGCTTTGTAGATGGTAGTAGTTCTGATCTCATTCTGCAGTACTTGATCCTAGATTATCAAGACAAATACCTTGTATACTGGAACTCAGCCTTTAGGACTCATTCCATACCTGGCTCTCGGCCTGCACTGGATTTGCAGGCTCAGTGACCTGGGAGTCATTACAGCAGGCCAGCACTGATTTGCCGAGCACCTGGGTGGTGGCCTCTGCCAGGCCCAGTGCCACCACACAGAGGAAAAGCAAACTACAGCTCTGCCCGCCTCTCACTCGGATGAGTGTGCCGAAGACAGTTTCCTCCTTTCTCTTCTCATCTTTCCTTCATCATCTTTAGCAGATGCAATCTGTCCTCGGTAGGGTAACCTTCGACAATAACTGACTCTCTGAGCCTCAGCTTCTTACCTGTCAAATGGGAATTTTAATAACTGCCTTGCAGGGTGATGTGATCAAATTAGGTGGCACTAAAAGTTGTTTGGTTAGCTTAAAATTGTTATAAAAGTAAGGTGTAACATAAGGATTCATTTCTACCAACATAACTCCAAAGAGATTTTTCACAATATCGTATAAAAAATACGCATACCACTATTTTATTATAATAGCACTTTTGCAATTGCTTAAAATGTAAGAATTTTACACCACAAGGTTTGTTTAAAATTTTGACTGCTTTGTATTAGAATATCCTGCTTTGAAATTCAAGCAGTCTTC
Source organism: Rhinolophus sinicus (assembly GCF_036562045.2). Classification (NCBI taxonomy): domain Eukaryota; kingdom Metazoa; phylum Chordata; class Mammalia; order Chiroptera; family Rhinolophidae; genus Rhinolophus; species Rhinolophus sinicus. Next base: position 175,394,143 of record NC_133755.1, read on the forward strand.
CAAAGTTGACTTCTAGTTAAACGGATCCAAAGCCTGTAGTTTTCATTTACGGAATTGATCCTTTAAGAATCAGGCATTCCTTTTCTGACTTACTTCGCTTAGCATGATATTCTCAAACACAGAAACCTTAAGAACCGTATGGTTTCACTCATATATGGGCTATAAAACAGAGAGCCACCAATGAATAAGACACAAGCAAACAGACTCATAGACACAGACAACAGTATGGTGGTTGCCAAAGGGAAAGGGGGATGGGAGGGAGGTACAGATGGTAAAATGGGGTCAAGTATATGGTGACGGAAAGACACTTGACTTTGGGAGGTGAACACCCAATGTGGTGTTCACAGATAATGTATCGTATTATAGATTGTACACTTGAAACCTAAATAGTCTTATTAACAAATGTCACCCCAATAAGTTTAACAGAATTAAAAAATAAGAATCAGACATTCCATTCAGATGGTAAGTCACCACCTACACTTGTTTCCTGTGGCTCTGAATGCTTTGTTGGACTAGGAGCTGACAGCTTAAAGTTAAGCTGTAGGATGGTTTCATGTAGTACAACTGTACTCACTTTTTAGGGATAGATCAGATTTTATGGGTTCGCGTTATGAGAGACCTCATTAAAGTTTTCTAATAACAAGTGGACATGCTCTGAATTTTGGGTGTTACCCAGAAAAACATCATTGTTGAAGGGGGTGTTGTTCTGACTTACAAATCGTCTTTTGGTCAGGTATTGGTCCAGTCATGTGTGACTCTATAAATATACGCTATTTCTTTCTTTATATTGGTCCAATCATGTGTGACTCTATAAATACGTGCTATTTCTTTCTTTATATTGGTCCAAACATGTGTTACTCTATAAATACACGCTATTTCTTTCTTTCACAGGACCTGTCTGGCTCCATTGATGACCTCCCCACGGGAACGGAAGCAGCTCTGAGCTCAGCGGTCAGTGCATCCGGGTCCACGAGCAGCCAAGGGGATCAGAGCAACCCAGCTCAGTCACCTTTCTCCCCACACGCATCCCCCCATCTCTCCAGCATCCCTGGGGGCCCATCACCTTCTCCTGTCGGCTCTCCTGTAGGAAGCAACCAGTCACGATCTGGCCCAATTTCTCCTGCAAGTATTCCAGGTACTCACTTTCTTAATCATTAGTTTTACTCTGTAGTACAGACAGATCCAGTGTACCCCAGTAGCAACATGCGCTCCATTACCTTTTTTTTGGTGTTTAAAAATCTAGTTATGGGACCATGTATCAGGAGCATAACTTTATGAATTAACACCAATGCATACAAAAGTTCCAATTCCTAAAAATACTCAACTGTGAATATAACCCTGTTAATGAAATCACCAGTCCTTCTGATATCTTCAGTTTGCACGTTTACCTTAACATATTCCAGAAAATTATTTTCCCCTTGCATATTTTTTGTGATGATTCTGTTAAATAAGATCCTCTGTTAAGTGCCGCCAAGGAGAGATTGTCGACTACTGTTGGCCTTAGATTTTATGGTTCTATTTAATTTCTACCATGGCAGTTATTTTCTTAAATATTTTTTAGTATTTATAGTTATCAGTGTCTTAATTTGCCAGCATGCGTTCAAGGCCTTGTTACTAATACAAACATCACCTTCTAATTTTGATACAAGAATTTTATGTTCCAATTAACTCTTGTGTTCAGCTGTTTCAGTAGTCATACTACTTCTGTACCTTCTGCTTCCTTTATTGTGTACTTGGGATTATTATTTTGTATTGGTCAGTTGCCTCATCCTCATTCATCTTTCTTAGATCGAACTTCATCCATTCAGACCCACCAAGCAACTAGCTTTCCTTTGTCAGCAAACTAGATGTAATTTTTTTCTGTGTAAATTTTGCTAACATCATATGGGTGGATTCCAGAAAGTGCTTTTTACTAACCTATCAGAATTGACATTGAATTGCTGATAAATTTTCTGATAGGTTTTTTTTTTCTATTATCTTGAAAGCATGATGGAGTTCTGCCCCTTTTTTTCATTTTATACCTTTTATATTTTAAAAAAAAATGTTTATATATGAGATGTATATAAACATCCCATACATATATATTATATACTTTATACGTATATGTATAAAGTATATATACATATGTAACATGCTAATTATGAAACATAAGTGTCAAATGAGGACTCACCCATGCGCCCACCGTCCGTTTAACTGGAGTTTTGTCACTGGTATTGCATCTACCTGTGTGTTTTGCGTTATGTTCAGCCCTGTACTTCCCTCTGCCTCAGATATTCTCTGAATATTTTTTTTAATCCTTCTTTTTGTTTTTTGTTTTTTTTGGGGGGCGGGTTTAAAGAAATGCATTGCATTCATTCCTAGAGTATATATTGTTAGTTTTATTTAGTTTTGAGCTTTATAGAAACATCATATTTAGAATGACTGTATAATTTATCATCCAAGCTGAGACACTTTTGAGCATGTAAGGGTTGCTGTTAATAATTACAGTGGGACAACAGGTGTAATCCAGGAAGATTCTGGGCAAATCAGGAAATATGGTCACCCCAGTCACATGCTGTATGTGGCCTTCTACAATTGCTTTCTTGACAGAATGTTGCATTTCTGAAATTCATCCATATTTTGGATAGAGCTATAATTGTAATGCATGTTGATTAAGGTAATATGTTGGCTTATAAACAACAGCAATGTATGCCTCACAGTTTCGGAGGCTAAGCCCACGATCTAGGCCCTGGCAGTTTCAGTGCCCAAGGAGAGCCCACTTCCTGGTTCACAGACAGCCATCTTCTTGCTATGTCGTCACATGGGGGAAGGGATGAGGGATTTCTCCAGGTCTTCTATAAGGGCACTGATCGCATTCGTCAGGGCTCCACCCTCATGGCCTAAGCACCTTCAAATATTTGGTGTTTAGTGATTAACTCATCTTGATGTTACTATTCTTCCAAAACTATTTGTCCTCATAGTGGTTGTAATAAAAACGGGATTTACCTGCTTTGAACATTTTTAAAGCTATGACTACTCTATATTTCTGAATTCCTTAGGCAGTTTTTGGTATTGAGATGGATTTTGAGGCATCACCTACCTAAACATTGGAAAGTCATGTAAAATATTGTATTTGTTAAAAAATAATTCACTCCTTTCTGAATTGGATCACAAGGACTTTTCTTAATAACCTAAATGAAAACTTTTCTGAGGCATAAAGATATTATAGTTTTTCATTTAATATCCCTGATATGGGTAGTGCACAATCTAATGATTTTCATACATGTGTTTATAATTCCAGATGGGGATTTTGAAACTTTTGTTTCACTGTTTGGATTTTGATGTGGTAAAGAACTCAGAACCCAACCAAAGAGCTCACTTTGGCCACGTGCTGTCACATCTTACAGAGGAGGTAGCTAGGTCAGCTGATGAAATTGGTCCCAGAGTCTGGTGCTTAGTTGTGTTTTGTGCAGGGTGAAGGTGGTCAGTGGATTTCGCTCCACGGGACCTATTACCACCATCACAAATGAGGCCCATCCTTCACAGTAACTGAGGGAGGCCCTGAATGTGGTTCTCTCTGCTGACTTTTCGGGAACGTGAGTTTTTAATAGAAAGTGTTCTGCTTTCTTGGAAATGCTGTTGAAAGCATATAGCGTATCTTTTAAGCTTGTGTCAGACGTGCTAACTGCCAAGGGCCTACATTTTCATTTCACCATTCCAAGTCAGCTCTGCTGTACCTACGGGATGTCTACATGGTACTTGATAAAACCATTCAGTGAAATTGAATACGGAGAAGAAATTACACAGCAAATGTCCACTTGTTTTGGAGGCATGCTGTTCAGGTAAATCCATAACTCTCTTTGTGGAGTGGAAAGCTGTATAGTAATAGAATTATGTAAAACGTGGTGAATAGAACGTTTCTTAATGTTAGTGTTATTCTAAGAGGGCTAACCTCTTAGAAAATTTGATAAGCAGTTTGGGCGTTTGTTCACCTTTCTCCCAAGTGGTGTTACAAATGGCATTGAGCTGTATGGACTTCTGTAGTCATCTGATCTCACCTCCTCATCGCATAGCCACTTACTAGCTGTGTAACCTTGGTCAGGCCTCTGAGCCTCTCTGTGCCTCAGTCTCTGCATCTGTAAAGATAATAACCACATCTCAGAGGTTTACTGCAAAGACTACAAGGTTAATACACATGAAGCAGGTACATGGGAAGCATTCACTGCATGTTAACTAACTATTGTTGTGATTAGGGTTATTGTTACTGTTCACACTGGACCTGGACACATGTCCTGGGTCATCACTGTCCAGACGGCAGTCTTCTGATTCTTAATCCGGCGGCTGCCTTGGGCAGTTCAGAAGATGTGTACAGCAGTCCCCTTTTGTCCACGGGAGACATGTTCCACAACCCCCAGTGGATGCCTGCAGACAATACCAAACCCTTTGTACACTATGTTTTTTCCTGTGCATATGTACCTTTTCACTTAAAGGAAGCACTTTCCAGCTTCTCTGAGGCATATATGAATTGCCAGCATCACTACCCTTGCACTTTGGTCCATTATTAAGTAAAATGAGGGTTATTTGAACACAAGCACTGTGCTATCGCAACAGTTGATCTGATAACCAGCTACAAGTGACTAATGGGAGTGTCTACAGTGTGGAGACACAGGACTAAGGGATGATTTGCTTCCTGGGTGGGACAGAGCATGGTAGCACGAGATTTAAGCACGCTACTCAGAACGGCATACAATTTAAAACTTATGAATTGTTTCTGTGTCGAGTTTTCCATTTAATGTTTTCAAAGCATGGTTGACCACAGGTAACTGAAACCGTGGAGAGCGAAACCACGGACAAGGGAAGACTACTGTATGTGAAATGTGCAGCGATGATTTGCTGTGTTTACTGAGGTTATTCAGTAGGATCGCTAGAGCTAGTTGTAGAAGCAGAATATATTTTCACAAAGTGGAATCCATTTTTCTTCTAACTTGGAAGAAAGATAGATCAGAGGTTGCTCTTCTTGGAGTTTGAGTTCTGAGAAGCTTAGGAGGAGACCAGAAGATAAGGGGAGGACAGGAAGCTAAATCTTCGCTTCACTCAGGTCGTGGGCAAATTGATTCTGTGTGATGTGCTGCTGGGCAGGCCGTCTAGCATAAAATTCCCTACCAGACGTAGTTCAGAATCCTCACACTTCTTGCTGTATTGAGACAACAACAACCAAGACCACGGCTGTAGCCAGGGCTGCACGTGAGGTTGAGCAGGTTGCTCATTGGACAGGGACATGGCCCGAGGGGTAAATGGGAGCAAAACTCGGGCTGCCCTGGGCAAAGGGGGCCCTTTCTTGAACCGTACGAAGGAACCGCGTCCTGGGCCTCTTGGTCATCATCATCCATCGTTTGAGTCCCCGTATTACCTATTTCTCACTCCGTTCCTACTACAGCTCAGCCGAGGGACGTTCAAACATACTCGTCAAAATGTTTGTTCATAGATGTTCATCAAAAATTTTATATGGTGTTATATTAAGGGGATTTGTTTAAAATCATGCAGGTTTTCGTTGAAAAAAATTTTTTTGTCTTCTGTTTCCCTCCACCTAGTTTATATGCCCTCTTTTTTGCTTGTTTGTTTTTTAATGTATTTTTGTGAACTTGGTCATAGGTAGTAGAACCACACTTGAGAGATGTTTATAAAGTTGATTTTTTTGGTTTTTTTATTTAACTAAATGCAAAGACACCTTCCCGTAGAGAATAAGTAGGCCCATTTCATAATGTCACCTCCTCCTTTTTTCATCTCTAGTCCTCATGTTTAAATTTTGTTAATTTGTACATTAAACCCTAAGGTAATTTACAGTTTACCATCATTCGCTTCTGAGTCTATACCAATGAAATAAAAATGTCAGGAAGAAATTGCATGGTTTCCCACCCATGGAAAGATGCTCAGACTGCTGCTTTAGGAACATCTGTTTGGAATTTCTCTTTATTTTTCTGTATATAGCCTTTTGCTTTCTTTTCTTCCCTCCCTTCCTCTCATTCCCAGCACTAACTTGTTTTTTCTGACCTCACTTCTCTCCCATTACCTCCCACGGTATCTTGCTACTGCCTCTCCGTGTGTCACAGATTGGCTCTTTCAATCATTGTCTCTCCAGTAAGTCATTGTTTAAATGCGCAGCTGTTGTGTAGCTGATAGCCGGGATGAGGTAAAGCCAGAATGTTGTTGGGGGTTCTTCCCAGTGTTGCTTTCCCAGGGTTTGTTTAAAAAGAGCAATCATTTTTCTCCATCTCGGCCCTGGTAAATGAAATTGACAGCTAATGAGAAGTCTCACAGAGCTAGATAAACAAAGCCCAGGAAAGCATCCCGAACGGCGGACTCTGTGTCTTGCCTGTCAAACGGTTTCTCCACCCACTGCACATGTGCCCTCCTATCATGCTGCTCACAAACATTGTGAGTGTCATGGGAACAACTACTGTGATACACTGGCACATGGGCCCTGGCACATCCCTAGCTCAGTGGGCTTTTCCTTCCTGCCTTTTTGCAAAGCAGGACGGAGCTTTTCTATGGTAAGTAGCCACATGGATTCTCTCCTTTCATTTGCACATTACTGAGCTCCAGCATCGTATCTGTAGTTAGAAGGTAAAGAAGTCAGCCCTGGTTGTGTAAGGTAAACAAGCATTTGAGAACAGAAATGTATATGCTGCATCTGCCCCGAGTGCCATTATAAATTTTCTTGTTTTTTCTTCTCCCTCCTTTATATTGATGTATTTATATTTAGAGAAAGAAAGGAAATATCTCCATCTTTTTAATTGGTACTGTGCATGTATATACATATACATTTAGATCAAGAAAATCTAATGTCAGGTGCAGCTGATGCAGAAATGTATGATATTAAACATTTTGTTTCACTTCTAATAACTTATCTCATCACATTGTACTTTTGCTGCTTCCTGGGTTACATCCTAGAGTGACTTACCGTGTTTTAAGGAGAATAAACTGTTGGGTCTTGAATGTACCGTGTGGGTCTCACCCTGGGCCTGACTTGTCCTAACACGCAGTGGAAGCTGACACAGCACAACATCAGAACGCATCGCTGCGGCCAGGAGATTTAGTGGATGTTCATTTCACTGTCTTGCCTCCAGAGCCAACCATTCCAGTTTACTAACAAAGCAAAAATGTAAATAAGCCGAAGGGTTTTTTTTATTTTTATTTTATTGGCCAAAGGCTTTTGTCAGCTTTTTCCTCCATGTGCTGTAAGCAGCCACAGTGTTTAAATATTAAGTAGGGTGAACATACGCGGGGGGACGCTGATGGGCAGGCACGCATTAACCGTTCATCGCCTGACAAAGATTTTTGTTTAGCAAAACTTTGAAGTTCAGACTGCTGAGCGTAGTTTATCCGTTTTGTTAACAGAGATCTAAGGAGAGCGACTGTAAATTCCTGAACAGAATTTTCCCCATTCTGTTTTTCAGCATTTGACATTTCTACCAAGTCCAGTTTTAGGTGGAGTCAGGTCACTTTCATTTGACAGCAGGACTGTTGATTACAATAGATTAGGACCAAAGATACAAAATTAGGTATTCGCGACACATTAGTGTTGCCATGAGAAGAGACATGTTTCACAGCTGTGCTTTACCCTGCACAGTACTAAGAGTTTATTCTCATCGATGACATTTGTGTAGCCATCGTGGACCAAAATAAAGTTTCATCAAATACGAAAGAAAAACTCCCTCTCTTTAAGTTGGATGGGCTTTGCTGTTTGAGGTGTCTCGCCTCCCACCTCACCCCTCCCCAGCCTGAGTGCTGGACGAAGGAGAGTAAGGCTGAGGGCTAGGGCAGCGTAGGAGCTGAGAACCCACAGGAAGGAGGGTGAGGAGGAGAAGTCTTCCATTAATCTTTCAAGAGCTGCCCTCATCGCGCCGATCTTTTTCTATTCCGGCCTCCCTCCCCCAGAAGCTCTCTGTTCCTTCCCTCTCCAGCCAGCTGGAGCGTCGTCCCCCATGAGAAGCTCTGCACACTTGCCTCCCAGACAGAAATGTTTTCCAGAGGCCCCCACCGTCCGCAGCACCAGGCACTCTGGGCCCCTTTCTTACGCAGACTCATACCTGGCAAGTAAGTTTCTGTCCTCTGAAAAGGATGACAGGTTTTAAAGCGTGTAGAAATGGCTTTGCCAGAGATAGCCCTTCCACATTCCTGAAGCCTCACTCTACAGTGAAGCCTGATTCTCTGGAGCTTGAGCATGTCGCTTCCTGGACGGTGAGCGACGCATCCAGCATACCAACCAGCCATGATGACCTCGTACCCCTCAGGAAAATCTTAGACACCAAGAGAACGAATTCCAAAACGGGTGGCACATACTAAATTAAATAACTAGTGGAAAATAACTCTCTGGACAGCACTGTGGTATGTTTGAGGGTGTTCTATGTAAGCGCTCCCCCACTTTAGCCTCTCCTTAGTGAGTGAGAGCAAGGAGTCTTCTTTCTATAGGAGCGGATAGAGCTGCAGATACAAACAAGATGTGCTCGTCAAAAAGCTCATTTTCTTGCTTAATTTGACATTCAGACAAGCAGATTCTGGACGGAGGCTGTAATGGGAAAGAGAAAAATGAATTGCAGGTAGGAGTTAGTCATAGGTTGGAGTGAACAGAAAGGATTTCAGAGAGAGGAAATGATAGTTCCTGGTCTAATTTGTCAAGATTAGTACCTGTGAAATGAACACCAGAGGGTGTAAACCAGTATTTCTCTCTTTTTTTAATCCATCCCCCTTGGATTTTTTGAACTCTTAGGGGTCAAGCCTAACCCATCCTAAATGATTAAATTTTCCACTTTTTAATTTCTCCTTGCTCAGTAAAACTCAGGGTAAAATGATGAATTTGTTTCTGCATGTACGTGGTTCTAAACCAGTTTCCTGCCATGCCAGCATCAGTAGATTCTCTAAAATGGCACTGCATGCAATGACAATCTTTTTTTTGAAAGTCTGCAGTCACCCTACCTGGTAATCTTATTTTAAAACATCTATCAAGTGTTCCTTTTTGGCTTCTCGTGAAGTAGAAATCGTGCAACAGCTTGTTGCAAGGAAGATGCATGCTGCTTATTGGCAGCTGAGCAGGAAAAAAATTCTTAAACACAAAATGCCATTGATACCTCCGTGGCAGCCCAGAAAACATCAATTCAGCAGTTCTACAAACCAAAGAGAACTTCAGCCAGTTTTTTTTTCCCTTACAAAGTAAAATATTTGTATGTTATATGAAACAGTAATTGCAGATCCTTTCCAAATGATGCTTAGCAACACTTAAGAAAGCAACAATATATTTTGTCTTTTAGAGAGATGTGATTGCAGCTCTGTATGGTTTAGTTATTAGCGCCGCCCCCTTTACGATCCTCATTTAAAATTCAGACCAGGATCCTGGTTATAGAAACATCGTACTTTGGTTATGAATGTTCCCCTGCTGTTTCTAGAGGGCAGGTTCCCCATTGCTGCACACCCGTTCCGGTATTCTGATCTTTGGGGAAGGAGTATTTCTTCTTTTGTTCAAAGGCAGAAATCTTTTCAGTTCTTCCATTCCAACAATTTTCCAACTAAGCCTTTTCCACTTCTCCTTCCCCCACATTCAAAAATAAGAAAACATTAGAATTTTATCAGAATAACCCATCCCAGTTGGTTTTGCGCCCCCTCTTAGTCACAATTAAGTTATGCAGTTCAGATTAAACACCCCTCTCATTTTCCATTCTGTTTCTTTGGTCTTCTGCATGTGAAAATCGAGGAAAGCCTGTGTCTCCAAGGCAGTATTTGTGCCTTGTTCTTGCTCTGTGGGATGAGCAGTGACTGACGTGTTTACTGATGCAGCTGTCCACACCCCCTTCTCCCATAGTTTTTACACTGTTCACTGAGGACGCTCTTCACACTCCCTGCTTGCTGTGTGTTTTCCTGTCCTGAGCTGAGCAGACTGGCATCGCTCCTTGAATCTGCAGTGCGCCCCACTGTCACAGTGCCACCGGCATTGGCCTGCTGTATTTTCTGTCTGCACTTTAGAGGACGACTTGGAATGGAGGGTACAAAAGCTGTAGGGAACAGATTTTAGCATAGACGTAAGAATTTCAAAAATCATTTGGAAAATGGTGATCAAATAAATAGTACTTACAGTCAAGATGTTCCTAAAGGTGATTTCCCAAGCTTCTGATGTGTGTTACTGTATATTCTAAAGGGACTAAGTAGCAGTTGTGAATGGAACAAAACTGTTTTACAGAGAGGGTTGTGTTTATTTCCCTATCTTGGATAACCCTGGAGCCAGGATGGTTATGATGTGTTGATTGATTATAGCCGTTATGTCTCTTACTAATCAGTTTCATCGCTTATTCTCAATTCACACACTTGTACCTTTGATTTCTCTCCATAACAGGGTGATAGGGGTTGTCATTGACTAATGAAGAACAGAATTGGTTTCGGCATGAGACAAACGGAATGCCGACACCAATCCTAAAATGCATTAATCTTTAATAATCCACATATGCATGTTTATAAATGATAGAACCAGGGATTGTTAATGTTGATATTCTCCCTTCCAAACAGAAAGTGACATAGGAGTTTGTACTTGCAAACTGCATCAGACGCAGATAGCTGAATGCCAGCTATATGACCTTGCTGAGCTTGCCAAATGTATTAATTCACTGATTTTTTTTTTTTTTTTAAGTAACATGTTGTACTTTTGCTGTTGGATAAATCAGGTGATTTCCTGCGGAAGGCCAACTACCCTTATTGCTCATTTTTATCCTGTCTCAATTTACTGTTCTCTTCTTTCATTCATTAATTGAGCAAAGTACTTAATGCATATTATGCTGCATGCTCGTTTCTAGGAACTGAGGAAAATACACTAGGCATAAATGACAAAGGGCCCTGTCCTCATGAAATTTAAATTCTAGTGGGAAAGACAGGAAATAAGCAAATAAGTATTTTATCATTAGGGAAAAGAACATCAGGTTGCTTCTTTAGAGAGCAGTGATTAGGGAAGGTACCTCTTAGAAATTGATACTCGAAGTGTAGACTCAGCGAATGAAGGGCAGAAGCATGCCATGAGAATGTCTGGGAGAGAGGTAACCAGGCAGAGCAAATGCAAGTACAAAGGGCCTGAATCAGTAATGTGTTTGGTGTGCAGGGTGGGGGACACACAGGGACATCAATGGGGCTGGAGTATGGTGGGGAACGGGAGATGGGGACAGACTGGACAGTTAGATTAGAGGGTAACCAAGGGCCAGTGTGCATAGAGCTTTGTAGGTTATGATTAGGATTTAGTAATTTACGTGTGATGGGAAGCCACTGGGAGGTAGTAAAGGCAGGGAATGGTATGATCCAGTTTAGGCTCTAAAAGGACATCCTGGTGCCAAATGGAGAGTGTACTGTGGGGGCCAGACAGGAAGCAGGGAGATGGGTTGGGAGGCTCCTGCAGTAGCCTGGGGAGGGTTGGTCCTGGCTGGATGTGTGGGTAGCAGTAGTGGAGACGGAAGGGTTTTGGTCCAAGAAATTGGTAAGTGGTAGTTGTGTATAGTGGAACACGAAGGAAGCAGCCCATTCTTGAAGGGGGGATCAAGAGTTTGGTTTAGAACATGTTACATTTGAGATGCCTACCAGGCATCCTAATGGAGAGTTTGAATCAGCAGCTGGTTATAAGAAGAGTGTGGACTCGGAGTAAAGATCGCGGGTAGCGAAGCAAGTCGGTGAGCTATGGGATTCTAGATGAGATCGCCTAGGGTACCCAGCCAGCATCATACTCACCGGCAGGGCTTCGGAAATCCTGGATGGCTGGGCCCCACACCCAGTTTCTGACTCAAGGTGCGGCTGGAGAGTTTACATTTCCAGTAAGTCCTACCAGGTTTCCCCGAAAATAAGCTAGAGCTGGACAATCAGCTCTAATATGGTTTTTGGAATATAAGACCCGGTCTTATGTTAGCTAAGACCGGGTCTTATATTAACGTAAAATAAGCCCGGGTCTTATATTAATTTTTGCTCCAAACGACGCATTAGAGCTGATGGTCCAGCTAGACCTTATTTTGGGGGAAACATGGTAGTTGCTGCTGAAATTGCTGGTCCGGGCACCACTGACCTAGGGAATGAGTGAAGGTCAGTGGTTCTCAGCAGTGGCTGCGCAAAACGTCCTGAACAAGGACTGGCGCTCCGTCCCCCCAGCGCTGCTGACCTCTCTGGTCACTGAGACACTCCATCAGGACTTCTCAGAAGCTCTTCAGGTGATTGTCATGTTTGGCCAAGGTTGGGAAATACTGAGAGAGGAATTCTGAGGACTGAACCCTTGAGCACTCAAAGATGTAGAAACCAGGAAAAGGGACAGCTAGTGGAGTAGGGGGGAAACCAGGGAGAGTGGCACTCCAGAAGCCAAGCAAAGGAAGTATTGCTAGATATGGACGAGACCAACTGTGTCCAGTACAGGCTAACACTTCCCGTGAAGTGTTCCAAGGGCATGTTTTAAAAGCAAGCTTGTGTGCCCAGTCATGATCATGTATGTATAGGTCATAGAAAAATTTAGGGATAAATGGCTAATTTGTTTGCTTTTTTAGGGCAGCATTTATTGCCATATTTTCTTAGCTTTCTATAAATAGGTTGTGGTTCAATTGAAATTTTAATGTCACGGGGGAAAAATTGCTGTGATAAAATAACTGTTATATTCTTAGGCCTAATCAGTTAGTAATAAATCCCCTGTTTCCACAAGTGTTTTTAAGTTCATTTCACTCAAAATCTAAGAATCTAAGAATCATTTAAATTGTGCATAAAAAAAAAGACAAAGATATTTTTAGAGAGCTGAACCTGAGTGTACAGTTTTTTGTTTCTTTGTGTTTTTTTATCATTGCTTTGCATTAGAAGTGGACAAAGGGAACTCATTCAGTATTCGCTGTTTTCAGCACTACCGGTCATCACTTTGTGTCAGATCTTTGCTCCTAGAGCTGAATTCCCTTTGCCTGGAATACCCATCCCTCCCCTTGCCAGCCTGGCAAACTCCTGCTTACTTTTCAAGACCCAAGTCCAGTGTCTTTCCCTCTGCAAAGTCATACCGATCTCTCCATACCGGGGAGTCCAGCTGCCCTCCACCTGGCCCAGGAGCCTCTGCAGGACACTGAGCATTGCTTCCTTTTCATTCCTGGTGCCAAGAGCAATGCCTGGCGAGTAAGCGACAGTCCATAATGGTGGCCAAATTAAAGAGCTCACAGTTCTCTGGGAATAAACAAGAACCCAAGAAAATAAAGTTCTAAAATTGATTACTTATATAACCTTTTCTTCTGCGGGCTGGGAGCCATCTTTCTGCCATTTTGTTTCACAATTTATGGGATCATTCTAATTCCCTCCCTCCTGAAGGAGAATCTACTATGACAGATCATTTTACTTCCTTTCCCCCTAAAAACAGAACCTGAAATAATGGTCCTAGTCTCATCCTGTCAGTCTGATCCACATTTCTTCATGTGTAGCCCCTGCCTGAGTCTAATCCATCACACACAGAAATGGTGTCACATAAATATTGGTGCAAAATTCTGGAATTGTTTATTTTAATATCCAATATTTTCATTATTTCGCTATTTTTAATAAAAAGTCTTATTAATAACTAACCCTGTCTTCAAAGAAAATGGTAAATTAAGAACAGGTTGGCCGTGCGGAGAGTTTTGTCATTACCCAGATAATATTCCCATTTTGCAAGTAGCCAGTGTCAGCACTTGCTAGATCACATGGGGTGGTGAGCTATGAGCGAGTGACTGGAATTTGCGCTTCAGCAGCACATGAGTAATATGCTCCAGGTATATGAACGTGACAAGTCGAAGAAAATGAAAACATGTATTCATGAAAACGATACATTTCAAAAATATACTTGCCGAACATTTACTTAAACTCTGATATAAAAGAATTGGTAAGGAATATATGAGGCCGTGGTCCGGAATGCCTTCTTCGTGTCACGTTGCCACAGTCTGTATCCTGCACTGTCAGGTGGCCCCCTGTACGTCAGAGGCTCCTATGACTAGGGCTCAGCCCACCTGGCCCCTCTGCCTTTGGCTCCCAGCGCCTCGCTTGGCCGGGAGCCAGGCCCTGTCCTGGCCACTCTGCTCCTAAGAGAAACCCTGAAAGCATCACTGCAGCCTCCCGCGTTGGCCACCCTGATACCTTTAAATTAAAATGATAAAGTAAGGAAGTGTTGACTCCACCTCTTAGAACATAGGGATTTCAGGTAGAACCCTTGCTTGGACTGCTGCTTTCAATTTTTTGGCATAATACAATGCTTTAGCTTTCTGTCTCTTTGCTTTTTTTTCTTAGTTATTTTTATATTTTCTTCTGCCTCTTTACTTTTAAAAGTCGTTTTATACCAAAGACTTAGAGGTCTAAAGTTTTATCACAAAAATAAGCTCTCAATATTTAATGTAATTACAAATAAGTGAATTTTTAAAGCCTTTAAAAGTAGTGTATTATTTTAGTGCATAAATTGACTATTCTGTATCTAAATAGAAAATATATAGCAACCGCATTGCCTATAATGCCAGTATTTTATGTGTTGGTCCCAAAGTTACATATTCTGTGCTTTTTTTCTCCCATTCCAGTATTTCATTCCCAAACCGTGTATCTTTTCCTGCCTTATCTCGCATCCAGAAGCAGCACAGAAATGCCCGTGGACCGACGGACCATGGGTACCACTTCGTCTGGAAAGCATGCCCTCGTCCCTGCAGGGCAGACAAGCACTTCTCTGTGTGTTTCTACTATAGAAGCAAAATGACTCCAAGCGAGTCCTGCTTTCCATAACTGCTCATGTTTACAGCCGAGAGTTGTCGTGACATGTTGGGACCCAGAATGAGAAATTTGTAATGCGAGGATGGAGGCCAGTGCAACTTTTATTAAAGGAGTGAAAGTGCCTGGGCTTTAAAAAGGCCTGTCTCTGTTAGGCAGTGCGGAGCAGCGATCAAGTGGGAAAAGGGGGCAGGCAGGCACCTCATCTAATCTTTCTCCTGGGGGCCCAGGTGGACAAATTGGCAACCCTGTTCACAGCTTTTTTCCCCTCTCCCCTTTGTACTGTAAGAACTGCTAATCGGATCCATGCTGCTGCAACTGTGGTTAGTTATTAACAGAATAAAGGCAGATTTCTTCAAAAGAACGGGTGGGGGAAACGACTATACAAAATTGCAAGGTTGTTAGAATCTTAAATGCACAGCAGTCGATTTTTTTCCCTTATTCTGAATTATACAGTGAATACAAGTCTTTCATCTGTCACTATACCCATTTCTTCAGAAGGCAGCCAAATATTAAGCTTCTCCAACACAAAAGGAATCTTAGAAAGAGGAAAAATATTGAGGGAGGAATAAGAATAGGTTAGAGTGGGGGGAAATTAGGTTTTGTTTTTATTAATTTGTCCTAGTGAGAGAAATATAAACTGCCTGCTCTATTTGGCTTCCCCTCCCCGCCTCTCACATCAGAGCAAGGATTAGAACAGATTTAGCTGGGAGCTATCCTGCAGTTTCTGCCTGAGCGACGTTCAGAACCGTCAGCTCTTGTAGAGGACAGATTGCTATGGAGCTAGACTTCCAGTGGAGGGCAGGTAAGCTGTGTTATGTCAAACACACGTTACTCCCCCAAAGAGCTCTGGATTGTACACCTGAGCTTTAAAGCTGTTGAACATGGTGTGTGTTTATGAGATATGCTGAATATGGACAGCAGATTTTCAGTGTGGTGGTTTATATATTTAGTGCCTCTCCAGCATTCATGAGGAAGACCTGAGACCATCAAGATTCCCAAAGATGAAAGTGGCTCCTGCTTCCAACCAAATCACACTTTGCGTCATAAGACCTATTTCCTATGCATGCCGTCACACTTAAAGTTAACAAAAGGTTATAAACTACTCTAAAGTTTCGTCTTTTATTTAGTGGCCTTTTTTTTCACAGAGAAAATGTTTTTATTCACTTCAGCAGAATTATTGGAGTAAAGAACATCTGAAGTAAAGGGCGCGGGGACAGGGTGGTCAGCCAGGTGCGGCGTGTTGCTCGCGCCCGCCCACCGGCAGCTGTAGGGCAGGAGGGGACGTGGGCCTCAGCGCAGCGGACACGCTGCCTTCCCCACTTCTCCCAGGTCGCTTAGAGTGTCCTCACCAAGAACATTATGTTTTTTTTTAAGTTTTTTTTTGTGTGTGTTTTTTTTTTTTTTAATTTATTGGGGTGACAATTGTTAGTAAAATTACATAGATTTCAGGTGTACAAGTCTGTATTACGTCATCTATAAATCCCATTGTGTGTTCATCACCCAGAGTCAGTTCTCCTTCCATCACCATATATTCGATCCCCCTTACCCTCATCTCCCACCCCCCACCCCCCGCCCCCCCTTACTCTCTGGCAACCACTAAACTATTGTCTGTGTCTATGAGTTTCTGTTTCTCATTTGTTTGTCTTGTTCTTTTGTTGTTTTTGGTTTATATACCACATATCAGTGAAATCACATGGTTCTCTACTTTTTCTGTCTGACTTGTTTCGCTCAGCATTATACTCTCAAGATCCATCCATGTTGTCACAAATGGAACATTATGTTTTAAAGCTGAGAATCTTCCCGTACACAAATGTTTTTGGACTCTGGTTTATCTTTTCAGTCAAAGCTTGTAGTGACCTCAGCAGTAAAGTCTAAATATTCCCTGACTTGACTTGCTGAGTGCCTTGTGAGAGCCTTTTAAGTTTCTTGCCTTGAGTTCTCTGTAGAAAAGTATCTACCCGAAAGGTCTTTAATGAGTTTCAGGTAATCCGACTGTTAGACTGACTTCCATATGAAATACGTTTGGTAGCTTTAATATATTTAATTAATAAAAGAGGACAATTGGAAAAATTCTGGGTTGAATCCAGTGGGCTAAATGAAATAATGTTATAATAAGTTGGTTTTTGTAATAAAAGTAAACAAAAAAACCCCAAAACATTCATAGTACAACCCCCGTGAAGGCATAACTCTTAAATAGAATGCCCCATATTCGCTTTGGTTTTTCCCTTGTCAGCTGATAGGCCTGTGCAGCTTCTCTGTCTTGGACTCTAGCAGTGAGGTTAATAAAGAGACTCAAGACCCTCAGACTGCAGTAGGGGGAATAGTTAAAAAGATTGATCCAGCAGGTGTTTAAGTGTTTGTGTAGAATGAAGACCTGTGCCTCCTGTAAAGGTTCTGTCTCATTCAAGGCAGCTCGGCAGTTTCCACATTCCCTTAACGGCTCAGAGTACACATGTCAGATGGGCCACTGCAGCAGTGATTTATCTGTATTTTAGGGCCCAGTGGCACATCAACAAATTGCATTATCTTAGGTAAGGTTTTTGGAAAATCTAACGCTATTTTGAATGAACATTT
Source organism: Rhinolophus sinicus (assembly GCF_036562045.2). Lineage (NCBI taxonomy): Eukaryota > Metazoa > Chordata > Mammalia > Chiroptera > Rhinolophidae > Rhinolophus > Rhinolophus sinicus. Next base: position 175,411,453 of record NC_133755.1, read on the forward strand.
GAGCCATAGGACATGGAAGGGTTTGTGTTCCAAGGCTCAGACTAACTCCAAGGTGGGGACCAGGTTGTTATGCTTCTGTTCCCATTGGAGGGTACAGGTTCTGGGGAGCGTTACTTTCCGTTTTGTACTGCACTAACTTGAGGTAGGGTTAGTTCACAATAAAGAATTGTGTTGACAGCCTATTCACAGCTGCCTCTGCCCCTCTCCATACCCCAGTACAGCACCTCTGGTAAGAGTGAGAGCCTATTTAAAACACAGCACATAATAGTAAGTACTGTAAATCCACATTCAAGCACTTGAGATAAAGTGTTAACTGTAACCACTAAGCTGGAACCGGAGCAGACTCTGTAGTTTAAATGTCTGCTTTGGAGCATATTAAAGTTTCCTTTCTAACTCATCTAAATAAATGCCCAAGACTTGGATATTCAACGAATGGATCAGTTATTGAAAACTCGTTTTTCACCTACACCGTTGCCATTGAGTGTTAGGTTGGTATTTAAAGTTCACTAAATAAAATGACCAGTGAAGCCCTGCTGCCTGGATTGCAGAGCTGCACTGTCTTCCCCACACTCTGGTGTGGATACCGTCTTAGGAAAGATGTTCAAAGATTTCTGCAGATACGGAGTCCAGCATGCAGCCCACTGAAAATCATATGTGTCACTCGTCATGGTCACTTACCATGGAAGGAAAGGTCCTAACCAGTAATTCATGTTTCAGAAATTAAAGAAATAACTCCCCTGAATGCAGTCCAAGGGAAGAAGTTAATAGTGCTCTTACCAGTGGGATTGGCAGCTTGTAAGAAATATATCTTCTGGAAGATCTGTAAAGTCAGACTGTGACAGGTGAAACCCATATTCTACTTTAAAGATTTGACACAGAACTAATTTCCACAACATGAAGAAAGCGTGAGGACACATTGCAACGAAGCGACCCAATGCCTTAGTTTTGGATGCATTCAAAGGGAAATGCAAGACGGAAGCTGATTTGGTCGTGATGTGTGTGTAAGTGGTAGCAGTGACTCCTACAGTGTTGTTTCTTTAACTCCTCACTAACATTAGTGACACCATTGAGAATTCTTCAAGAGTAGAAGAATACTTCAATTGCTAATTGCTAAAAACTATGAAACATATATTGATTTTTGTAGCAGCATTACAGGGAAAGAATTGGATCATAGTAGAGTTACTAACAAAGTGACTAGAAGTGTTCTTTGTTTCTTCTCAAAATTCAACAGCAGCCACAGCTAGCAATTTCATTCACGTGAATTCACAGACCTTGCTTTTCTAACAAGAAACCTGTCTTGCTCTTGTTAATCTCAAGGAATTTATGAATAACACCCAAGTCTTTGTCACTAAGCACCTCATGATCACCAACTACCCCAAGGATCCCTACTGAGGAAGACTGGCCAACAAAACTGTCCAGGTTTCTTTGCTTTAACGTGTCATTTCATGCTAACTTTAAGAAGCCAATCCTCTTGAATTACTAATGGAGGAATATCATTTAGGACATTGCCTTGTACTTATGTAGTAAGTACTCAGTGGTTTTTACTTCATTTTTTGCATTCAAGTAAAACCATCTCTATATGAGAATTTGTGAGACAAATAAAGATGCATTCCAGATGTTGCTTTCTCTTTATCCACTTTTGCCCAAAGTCAGCTAATGTACTAAAGTTGGAGGGGGAGAACAGATTTCTGGCAGTAAAATTGAGATCAGGTAGTGTCTGTCATTCAAACGCGAACTACGCCATGCTGATTAATTATATCACTATTTCATCTTGGATGACTAAATCCATACTGGGCTAGCTGATTTTTATTTTTTGCTGAAACAGTGTGAAGGGAAGAAATGCTTTATGCCTAGCCACTACAACTTTTGAAAACGGAAATTCTGCGTATTTCTTTCCCTATTAGTACTATGTAGAGATAGCACAATATTATTTAAATGGGTATAAATGATTTGTTGGCCAGAGGCTCTTGTAGTTCAGTTAGTGTTTTGTTCTTATTGGGTTTCTGTAGTTGTATGCTATAGTGATTCAGAAAGGAGTTAACCCAGGGAAGTTTAGCCTCAATAAAGGGTTAATCTGGAAATGCTATTCATCTCATCTTTATTTTCTGCTACCCCAACACAGCAGTGTGCGAGTATAACTTACATGATTGCATCAGATCAGTAGCTCTGATATGTTTGTTTCGGTCTGTCCACAAACAGTTGAGAAAAATAAAACTACAAGTAATCAATTAACTAAAAATGTACCTGCTAAATGCACTTGCCTTTTAAGTGTTAGCACTGTGCTTGCATTAAATGCTGAGAAATCAGCACTAGATCTGCTTTGAAGAGGAAGCAAACCAAATTGTTACTGATAGTTATCAAATATGGGGGAGTGTGTCAGGTTTATATATCGTTAATAAATACCATTTGATGTTTATTGACTTTTTGAGCAAGTGTCCCTGAATGTTTCTTTACTGATATTATCATTTAGAATAGGGGTCAACAAACTACCACCTTTGGGCCAAATCCAGCTCGCCAGCTGCTTTGTAAATAAAGTTTTATTCATGCTATTTTGTTTATGTATTGCCTATGGCTGCTTTTGCACTACAACAGCTGAGTTGCATAATTGCGACAGAGAACATATGGCCTGCAAAGCTTAAAATATTTACTATCTGGCAATTTACAAAAAATGTTTGCCTATTTCCTCATCTAGAATAATAAGATAAAACTATTTGATTACTGGTAACTTATAAAGGTTTAGTTAACTGTTAGTCTGGGCTTGGTTTCTAGATTAATCAACCACACATTTGTTTATTCAACAAATACTTATTGAATGCTTACTGTATGTCAGGTTTGGGGGATATAACAGGGAACAATACAGACAATTCTCTGTACTCATGGAACTTACATTGTAGTGAGATGAGACCAACAGTAAACAGAGAAGTAAAGTAAGAACCATGGGGGAGTGTTAAGACTGTGTTACCTGTAAGAAATATAAAAGTGCACTTGTTAATACTGACTGCCCCCCCCATCTTGCTCTATGAAGTATGCCACGCTATAATATATTCATGTTTGTTCATCTACTAGAAGTTTTACTTTACTGGATGTGTGCTAATTTACCAAACTATACATATTAGCCTATTTACACCCAATTCTGTTATATACTAAAATCCCCGTGTTTTGTTACTTAAAATATTTAGTTTGATGATTATCTTTATCAGTGCTTAAAAGCTCTTTTTAATTAGAAAAATTTCCTTCAAAACCTACCATAGTATAAAAATTAAGAAGAAAATAGTAGAAAATAAAATCCAACAGTACATTAAGAAAATAATGCACCATGGCAAAGTGAGATTTATTCTAGGAAGGCAAGGTTGGTTCAATATTAACAACACTATTAATATTATATAATATATAAGTGGATTTTAGGAAAATATTACCACCTTTAATAAAGTTCAATACCCAATCATGATAAATAAATAAAAAAACAAAAACCCACAGAAATAGCAATTAAGGGAACTTTCTCAACATAGTAAAATGTATGTACCTTAGTTTTAAAGCCAGTATCATACTCACATGTAGTGGAAAAATCAGTAGAGACATTTCCACTGAGATACAAACAAGACAAGGATGATCACTAGCTCCACTATATGCAACAGTGTTCTAGAGATGTTGGCCAGTACAGTTAGAGGACGGTGAGGCATACGAATGGTGATAGAAGAAATAATACTGTCTCTACTTACAGACGATGGAGTAGTAAACCCGGGAAACCCCAGAGAGTCAATGATAAATTAATTGAAACTGTAAAATAATTCAGTGCAGTAGCAACAGGATATAAAATTAATATAGAAAAGCAATAGCCTTCCTCTACACAAACAATAAACTTAAAAGACATACTAGTAGAGAAAATCTCACTTGTAATAGCAAAGATTAAATGCTTAGGAATAAACAACATAAAATGTACAAAACTTCTATGTACCCAAAAGAAACTAAAGATTTGTGCAAATAAAAGGCATGTCCTATTGAAAAGGAAAACTCAACAATCATCAGTTCTCCTTCAGTTAATTTAGAATTATCAGTGTAATGACTGAAAATATCAATAAGCTGTTTTATATAGTTAGACAACTTGCTGCTAAAGTTGATATAGAAAGAACAAACATGCCAGAAAACACTGAAAAAAGTGGGGTGGAGGTTTGGGTGGCTAGCCTTACCAGACATTAAAACGTGCTATAAGAGTAGATCTTATAAGTTTTCATCGTAAAAGATCAAATTAGATCTATATCACATACCACACACAAAAATAAATTCCCAGTAGATTAAGATGAAGGCATGCACATTCTTCAAGAAAACTGGAGTGAATTTCTCTTTAACCTTGATGCAGAGAAGAGCTTTCTAACTAGGACTCAAAATACAGAGGCCAAAAAAATAAAGACTGATAAATTTGACTACTTTTTTTATAAATGCCATTACAAATTTTATAGTATAAACAAAATCTAAAGACAAGTGAGAAACTAGGAGAAAATATTCACAATTTATGCCACAGGCAAAAGGCTAGCATTCCTAATATATAAAGAATTCTTTAAAATTTCAGAACAAAGGACTGAAAACCCAGATTTGAAAAATTGGGGAAAGACATGAGCAAACAGTTCACCAGAAGAGATATAAAAACAGCCCTCAAACGTGAAAGAGTAGTCAAACTCAGAATTAGAGGAATACAAACTCAAAAATATCAGATACCTTTACTCACATATGAGACAGGTCAAACATTGCCAGTGAGACTGTAAATTGCTTCAGAGCTTCATGGAGGGAAATTTGGAAATGCATAACTTTTGACCCAACAATCCCACTTTAGGAATTGACCCTAAAGATAGACATCAAACAATACAAATATACACAGGCAAAAGTTGGAAACAACTGAAATGCCTATCCGTAGGAGAGTGGGTGAACAAACTGGAACACACACACACAAAGGAGTGCTAAGACCTATTTTAAAAATGAGAATGTTATAAACTGATAGGGAATACTTTCTAGGACATGCTGTTAGGTGTGGGGGGAAAGCCCAAAATGTATCTAGGATATGCTACCCTTTATGTAAGAAACAAGATAATATAAGAGAATAAACAGGTATCTTCTCATTTATGCAAAAAAATATATAGGAACGATACGCCAAAATCTAAGGAAATTGGTTTATAGAGGGCAGATGGGAAAGGGGTGGAAAGGAGAACTGGGAATAGCCGAAGCAGAGATGAGATCTTTTTGTAGAACTCTCACCTTTAGAACCATAGAAGCATTTCACATGCCCTAAAAATATCAAAACAATTAAAACCAGTCGGGATGTGGAGGGAATTCAAAACGGAATACAAACCCTAAGAAATCACTCTGTGTTTTTCACAAGGTTATAGGTTAGTAGTCCCAAAATTACTTTGTGTACATAATAAAATTGAACAAATAAGTAAAATTGATTTAAATAATGAGAATTGGGCTTCTTACCTGTGGAGAAAGAAGTTATAAATAAGGAAAGAGAGAAGGCAAAATGTACCCTCTAGTTTTGGACTAGAATTAGGGGTAGCTGCATAAGCTCATGGTTACACACACATACACTAATACGGAAATACAGATGTGTTTGTGTGTGGGTTAATGTGCATACATATATTTCCTTTCTGTTCATGGAGAGGGCCTAAGAGCAATGACATCCCAGGAATAATGAGCAGATCTAGTGCTCAGATCTTAAACCATTCTCCAATACGAAAACCATGTAGACAGAAAAACCATAGCTCCTAGAAGTGGTTGATTATAGGGCTGGGGCTGAAAAAAAAACAGAAGGTGAGTCTGGAGCAACCTGTGGTTCCAAAAATATAAGGATTTAGAGCAGCTTCTAATGGCCAAAACTGAAATAATTTGAGCAACAAAACAATGTCAACGTTAGATTTGAATCCATAGAATAAAATAAATATCTATGAGTGTATTCGTTTTCTTACAAGAAATTACTAAAAATTCAGCAGCTTAAAACAACACCCATTGATTATCTCACAGGTTCCATGGCCAGGAGTCCAGGCACAGCTCAGCTGGGTCCTCTGCTCAGGGTCTCACAAGGCTGCAAAGTCTTGGATGGTCCCTGTTCCCATCTGGAGACTCGGCTAGGGAAGAATTTGATCCGGTCTCATTTAGGTCACTGGAAGAATTCACTTCCTGTGGTTGTAGAGTGATGCCCTCAGGTGCCGGAGGCTGCCTGTCCTTGCCGTGTGGCTCAGTTCACATCAAGGAAGCTGGCTTGTTTGAGGCCATCAGGAGCATCTGTCAGCTCTGCAAAGGCCCAAGTCCTCTTAAACTCAGGCCGACCCAGATCGTCTCCCTTTTGGTTATTTCAGAGACAGTGATTGAGGATTTGCAAAATCACACCTGCAAAATCCCTTTAGTATTGCCATATAACATAATTGTAGGAGTGATATTCCATCATTTTTGTTACATTCTTTGATAAGAAACCAAGTCACAGGTTCTGCCCTCAGTGGAGATTACACAAGACTGACTCACGGGAGGTCATCATATAACGTGTCTGCTAGAGTGAGTCCATGTAGATAGACAGAAATAGTCTAATAAATACATACACAAATGGGGAAGAAGAGAGAGTGCTTCCTCACAATTGACTCTCAATAAATGTGGAAGGAAAGAAGAGAGTAAAGACTCACCGTTAGCAAACACCACTGTAATGAATGTTGCAGACAAGATTCTCTAAGGGATGCAAAGATTAGTGGGTGCGAGTTTGAGGAGACAGGATTTGCAGTCTCAAATACCTCCCCGAAGAGGCTTAATCAGCTACAAGGAGCAAAATAGTAACTGTATTGGAGGAACTTGGTAGACACCAACTTTACCAAGTAAGGAAGGTAAACCACCAGAAATGAAACGTCCCCCTAGACAGAATGAACCAAGAAGGACGTGACATTTAGTGGTGCACTTCCCAAAATGAATAACCTCATTACAATGATGAAAACATACCAGACAGAACCAAATTGAGGAACACTCTTCAAAAAGTGTCCAGGTCATAGGAAGAAAGAAAGACTGAATCTTTAATGACTGGAGGAGACTAAGGAGAGATGACAACTAAGAGCCACGTGAGATCCTAGAACAGAAAAACAGACATTAAGTGGAAAATTTGGTGTAATTAAAATAAGATCTTTAGTTAACAATATTATACCCTGGTAAGTTCTTCATGCTAATTATATTGTGGTTATATAAGATGTGAACACTAGGGGAGGTGGGCTAAGGGATCTCAGGGGACTCCTTGTTCTGGTTTTACAACTTTTAAGTCTAAAACAAATGAAAAATAAGTTGTTTTTATATGTAAAAAATCATAGTATAGATTTGTGCTGAGCATCAAAAATAAAAAGTAAGTGGTTATTGAAGAATAAATACATAGGTGTAAAGTGGTAAAATTTATTCTCACTCCCAACATAGGTTTTTCCAGTTGTAATTTTTTTCCATTGTGCTTAATGTCATTATAAACATAGCTGAGGGGAAAACATGGGCTTTGTTTAAAAACTCAGTTTTAATATTAAAGCCTATTCATAAAGTTGGTTTGTTCACTATGCATGGCAATAGTTTTAAATAATTACCAAACTTTGCTTAGAACGTTTTACTTCTGACAAACATAAATCATATAAAAGTCTATGGTTTTGAAGGTCTTTACTTGATTCAGTTGGTTCAGAGGGCTCTGAACGGTCATCTTTAGATGGACGTTGGCCACAAATGAGTCTTCCGTACTGTATTTATCAAAATGTTTCTGAGTCATCACCTGCTATGACTGTACTTATGGAGGATGAAGTTACATCTTAACTGAAACTGGCGCTGGAAAGACGGCGGTAAAGCACATGGAGAATTGAGAACAGTTTGGGCAAATCTGTCTTTACCATGAAAAGGTTCTTGATTGTTTCTTTAAGGGATGGATTTAATAACTGAATTTTCTCATTTCTTTAGCGAGATATCTGTTAGAATTGCACCAAACAACTAGTAGTGCTGCTTGGATGTGGCAGTATTTTCTGCATTCACGAGATGGGTTTCTCAGAGCCTTTGTGTTTTAGTGGAAATGTTGCATGTAAGAGCAGTGCCTAGGGCGTACATAGTGTAAGTGGTGGTGTCCTGTGTAAGGAGAATTACTGTTTGTTTTTACTGTCATGAGCCTCTGAGTCCAGCCTGTCATGCAGAAACAATCATTATCATGTAAGCACTTCCTGTCTTAGTGCAGTTGATGCCCCAGGGACATTTTCAAAAGTCAGGATTTGGCTGCAGAGTGCTTTAAATTTCTACATGGACTGTAGACTGGGGCCTTGGGGTGTTCCATAGGGAGCACAGGACCCTGAGGACACACAGCCACTTTTGTGTATCTGTTGCCAAGTCGAGGACCAGTGTTTGCCCTTCAGATTGTTTTCATCCCGCATGTTAAGTGTTTTTTACTTTACGTTGAATGAGTTGCTGGTAATGCTCATTTACTACAAATACCGAGGAGTAAAAGGCTGGTTAACCCAATCCTGTGCTGTTTGTCTGGTCCCTTCATCCCCTAGCCGCGGCTGGAATCTGGGGAATGACTCCTAGTGGTTTCCCAGTGCAGCGTGTTTTAGTGTCTATCAATTCAGGTCTTGGTTTTCACTTTCACTGAGAAAGAGTGGCCGTTGAACCACGGAGCACTCAGAAACACATGTTTTCCATTCTTTTCTCAATGTGAGAAGCCTAAACTCTCAAAAACAATTTGAGAATTTTTATAGTTACATTTTAACAACTATTTCTAGCTGTTATCTAAATGGGAAATCATCTCCCTGCCTCGCTGGCTGTCACCGTTATTAGAATTAGCATGAGTGACAGTCCTCAGAGACTCTGGGGACCGAGCTCCTGCTGGGCTGTGCAGGGGCTGCCTGGCCTCACAGATGCAGAACTGCGAAAGGGTTGCTGTGCGGTGTGTAACACCGGGCTCTGCATCATGACCTTCACCAGGGTGAATTGGTGCTAATCTTCAGCACATTAATTTCCTTCTCTACTCAAATGTAATGTACAAAACTGTGGAGGAGTAGGTCCTGTGGTGTCAAAGCAGTTATTAGCTTGTTCTGACATGATCACGGACTCTACACCAGAGGGCTACACAGGGAGATGTATGTATGTATGTGTGTGTGTGTGTATGTATGTGTGTATGTATGTGTGTGTGTATGTATGTATGTGTGTATGTATGTATATTTCTGTCTTGCTAACTCATTTTAAGCAAAGGGAGAAGTTAGAAGATAAAATAGCCAGTCCCCATGCCATGAGAGCGTGTGCCTTAGGACTGTGCTAAGTTCAACTGCCTTTTTTTATTCTTTATTTTTAGTCTTAGAAATGCGTCTGAACGTCTGAGCCAGAAAATGATAATTCTTAAATTTCAAAATCCTGTCTCCTTCCTTCACATGACTCATTGTCTGTCTTTAATTAGTAAAATAATAAGTATCTTTTCCTTTAATTCATATTAGGTTAAGGACCATTAAATAACCAAGATTTATTAAACATTTGTTGTGCTACTAGAAGGATTAAAGGAGTAAAAGACACGATTCCTCTTTCAAGGAGCGTACATTATAGTTTGAAAGAACAAATTGAGCACACATTAAATAAATGGAAATCAAATAGTTGCTAAATCTGTGCTATTGCTTTATTAGCAGTAAAGATCAAAAGAGATGCGGAATAATATTTCTTTAGTGCTAACATACACTACATTTTATAGTCCTATGTTTTATGTTTTTAATAGATGTCTTCTCATAAGTTTATGTTGAATCTGATTAATTATAATTTTTTTTTACACATCAGTTGCTATTACTACGTTGAACAAATATTAACAATGAAAAATTGTGGGTCACTATGCATGCCTGCCCACTTCGAGACTAGTTCAAACTCAGGAGGATGAGTTCAGTTCATCCGTCTTGGATTTTGTTAATGCATTAAAGAAGTGTGCGTCAGGGGATTTCAGCTACTAATTGATTTATCTGTGAGTTTGGGAGCTCATCCAGTAAGAAATTGAACTTTTTTGGAGGTCGTTTGCTAAATATGTTTATGCGTGTTTCATCTTCGTTTTAAACACACACAGACACACACACACACACACAGAAAGGGTGAAATATCATGCTTTTTGAGCTATGTCTTTTTCTGTGTAGGGGCCATATTTGTGACAATAAAGATGAAATACATGTAACTACGTCTTCATTTTGCACAACTGCAATATTAATGCAAAAGGTTTCCCTCCTGTGTTTTACAGGCAGTCAGATGCCTCCTCAGCCACCCGGGAGCCAATCGGAATCTAGTTCCCATCCTGCCTTGAGCCAGTCACCAATGCCACAGGAAAGAGGTAAGTCTGCAACCTGTATCTTACATACCTTTGTGTATTGAGTCTATGAGGCTTATATGAATTTGCTTACCTGTGCATATCCTTATAGGTAATTTTTTAAAGGATATTATGTTTCCTCATGAGATGAGTGAAATAAACAAGAACCTACATGTAACAACAAATATGGAAAAGAAGGATGCATTCTTACAGATTGGGTGAAGTTTTATCAAAGCACAATTCAAGACTCAAAGAATATATATGTCCACATAGAACCATGAAGCATAATTCATACATGACTGTAGTCTGATATTTGATCTAGCTGTGTAAAAAATGATTCTTAATGATTCAATTTGGATATTGGTTCTAGTGAAGTAAACTGTTAAAGTGTGTGTGTGTATGTTTAGCTGTTTTGATCAATTATTTCCATGATATTTAATATTAAAAATTTAAACACATAGTCAGACCTTGTGTTATAACATTGTAGGATTTTAGAACTGGAGCGGACTTGAAAGATCATAGAGTCCAGTCACCTCCATTTATAATAAAGAAACTAAGGACTGTAGAGGTTCTTCTTAGGACTTCTTCATTCTCAGAGGCGATTTAGTGCCAGAGCCAGAAAAAAAGAACTTGGGCTTTTCCTGAAGCCCTTGAACATTCCGGTTGGCCCACATCTGCAAACCCTTTGACCTTCAGCTCCGCTCTGCATGTTGACCTCCAAATATTATTGCCTTCAGCCTTCGTTTGTTTACCTCTGTCTTCTTCCTCCCTTTTGGTAGTCAAGGTACGTTTGTTGGTGGTGGTGTAGCAATTTTAATCCAGGTTAGTGTTGACCAGAGTTTACAAGCCTAGTGCACCATCTAATGCTGTGCCAAGTCTCTCCTCAGTGCCTGAGAGTCAGGGAATGCCCATCCCAGCCACGAAACATGCCACTTTCTTCACTCCCCCCCTTCTCTCACACTCGCCCAGAAGACAGAAGTCGGTAGCTTGGTAGCTGGTACTAAAGGTTCCTGACTCCTAATGTTTATAATTATTTCTGTATGATTTATACAGATGATTACTTGCTTCTATTGGAAGTAGAAGGTTTTAGTTATTTTGCGTGTTAAAAACTCAGAACCACAGTATTTAGAAAGTAATGCGAGTGAAAAGATCGATTAACCTGCTCTACACATCATTTGTGTTGAAATGAAATGTTTACAAGAAATAAAATGAAATTTTCATTTCCTAACACTTTTACATGTTTAACTTTTTTATTATAATTTAATGTATAGTTAATACTTTCATTCCCATACCAAGATACCACAGTATGTTTTAATAATGGAATGGCTGATGGTTTTCAAAGTTTAGGGTGCGCAAGAATGGCTGGGAGAGCGTGTTCAGAGAGATTGCGAGGGCACACCCCAGACTTCTGAGCCGGTGGGTCTGAGGTGGGACACTGAAAATCTACATTTCTGACGAGTTCGCAGGTACTGCTGCTGCTGCTGATCTGAGGGCCATACTTTGAGAACCACTGCTTTCTAACGATACTAATTGTGCGATGTGTGCATTTGTTTCTCTAAACTTTTCACTGTGACCTCCTATAAATCAGTCTTGTACCTCACATCCTCTTTATTATAGATTGCTTGTTTTGTGTTAATTCCTCATGCGGTGCTGGTCGTCTGGAAGACATTACAGAAGTCCGTGGAGAGCTCACTAGGCCATGCAAGGGGTATTCTCCCCAAGCTCCCTTTCCTGGCCATGGGTTTCACCTACATGTGTTGCTGAGTCAGGGGAGTAGAGAAAAAAAGGACTAAAGAAATTATCCTGCACTGAAAGCCTGCTCAGGCCAGACCCAGAGCTAAGCTGAAGATGTGTGTTATTTCATTTAAACCGCACCATGACCCTGTAACCTCATCCCACTGGGAGAATTCTGCTTCTTTTGCAAGCACTAAAGGATAAGACGTGCCTTATTTGAAAGTACTGCAAGTCTAACCTTTATCACTAAGAACTAACAAGAGAAACCCCTCCCAGATCTTCCAACAACATCTTCCCCATCCCCTTCCAATTGATAACGTGTTTAAGAAATTTGAAAATGTAGAAAACCAAATGTCAAGCATGAGGAATCATAGTTAAATTAAACTTTTAACTTAAGTGAAGATGGATATTTGCATGGCTAAACCTAGGGTAGTCCTATGATGTCGCTATGTGGAGACCACGATGGTGATGAGTTCTTTTTTCCCTCTGATTATCTTTATTATATGTAGTGTGGTTTTGGTCACATAATGGATACATAACAATCTGTGTAGTTATAATGACCAGGCCCTTCAAATAGCAAATATAAATTTTATAATTTGCTAAACCTGAATTTATTAACATGTTTCCAAACTTTCTCTGGAAGACTGTGCTAGAGACATTATATGCATCCTTTGTGTGCCTTTTGTTGGTTGGGCAACCCCCCGAAAAGGAAAACTTCATATTTCAGAAAGAGTTTTAGATGATGCTTTGCCAACTTTCCTTAAAAGTTGGGTAGCAAGAATTTTTTTAAATGGCTTTGTTATTTGTTAAAATCTAGGAAGGAATGTTAGGTCCTAATGACATTTGATCAGATGTTTTAATGGCAAATGACACAGTCATTCCAATGCTTTGGTACAATAATAAAAACGGTTTTCTTGTTTGTTTTTACCATCATTGGATGTGTACCAACAATGCCTACAGTGCAAAGTAGATCTAAGAAAATACTTGCTAGAAAATTCTCCAGTGTTGACTCCCATGTTTTGAAATTAATTTAACTTCATTTATACCTTTGCAATTGATTTATCTCCCCCCTTATTTAGGGAAGTGATGAAAGAAGCAGAGAGAAAAAAATATATTGGTGAGTTAGCATCTTATTAAAAAATATACACTCTTTGTCAGAAACCATGAACCATTAAAGACAAGAACATAGCTTCTGTACTACTCAATGCTAGAATCACCAAATTGAATAGTTAGTTCCTTTTACATTTATTTTCTTTTAATAATAAGATTAAGAAAGATTCCACAAATACACGCATTTTCTTTAACGTATCCACAGGAGATAGATTTTCTTTAATGTCAAAGAATCTAGAAACACACTTGCCCAGAGACAACTAACTACACAAAGCAAGAGATGCAGCCTACTCCTGTTTGGAGATGCAGTTTTCTGGGTACTCCCCAGAGTCCTCATGGGGGGTCTGACATACAAACCTAGAGCCTAGGTCCCTCCAGGCCCAAGAAGCTGAACTTGGTTCTGCCATCGTTCCTTCCTGCTTGGTCCTTGTATCCTCAATCAGGAAGAATTCATTTATTGAAAAATTGTGCACTCTGTTTAGGAGAATTCTGCAGACCTGAGTCTGTCCTAGCATCTGAATCACACTGGCAACTGCAAAGGCACCTCCTCTTCCCAAGGTTGAGTACAGAGTCAGTGCATGGCCCAGATGGCTCGTGGCCCTGCAGTTTCCCCACCCCCATCCCCATCTGCAGTTTAACATCCTCCTTCTCTGGAGGTTCTAGATTGAGTTTGTCAAAGGAATCAGTCACAAATCTATTTCCGCACATTATATATAGTCAGAAATAACTGAGTTTCTGTCGTTTTATATTTTCCATCTATAAACGTATATGTGCAAGTAAGTAACAGCCGTCTTGGTTGCAAAAAGAAAGGACACACTTTAGATATTTACTGACCTCTTTATTCTTACGTAGTATTGGCTCCTCTATTTTTTCATCTACTTTCCCATATGGAGGATTGAGTACTCTTGATTTAATACTCTCCTGTTTGCATTTTATATGAATGCTGGTACTTCTTACTAACTTAAAAAGACAATTAGTTCAAATTCTTTGGGCTTAACTTCTTCATTCTTTATACCTTTAAAAGAAAAAAGGACAAAACTTCAGCTTAGTATTCTGTAACACATTTGCCATTGGTTTTTATTTTAAACTAAACCTTCTCTGTAGACCTCATATAAAGACATACAGAATTGCTATTAAAGCACCTCACCAAAAAAAAAAAAAAAAAAAAAATCAAGTAGTATAAATTGTGCTACCTAAGCATTGGAAGTGTTCGTTCAGAAAATCCTAAAATACTGAAGTAAATTTTACAAGAAAATTGTAGCTAACAAGTTTAGATTAGTTTTATCCTCTTGTTTCTTTCTTTCTTTTTTCTTTTTTTTGAAATTTTTATTGAGAAATATTGGAGAACAGTGTGTTTTTCCAGGACCTGTCAGCTCCAAGTCAAGCTGTTGTTTCATCCAGTTGTGGATGGTGCAGCTCACTGGCCCATACGGGAATCGAACCTGTGACGTTGGTGTTATGAGCACTGCACTCTAACCAACTGAGCTAACTGGCCACCCCATCCTTATTTCTTAATCTTTAATATACTGTGTTTCCCCGAAAATAAGACCTAGCCGGACCATTAGCTCTAATGTGTCTTTTGGAGCAAAAATTAATTTAAGACCCAGTATTATATTGTATTATATTATTATATTATATTATATTATATTATATTATATTATATTATATTGTATTATATTGTATTATATTGTATTATATTATAAGACCTGGTCGTATAGTAAAGTAAGACCAGGTCTTATGTTAATTTTTGCTCCAAAAGACCCATCAGGAGCTGACAGTCCGGCTACGTCTTATTTTTGGGGAAACATGGTACATGTATCTTAAAATTTGCAAAGAGCAATAGGAAACGGCTTATGAATGTGTTGTTGTTGATTTTGTTCCAAGAGGGCTTGGAGCGAATATGGAATAATCATCTGAGTGGATAAATTTGTATAATTATTATTAACATCAAAATGATCCCATTTTTAACCCCTGTAAAATGTTAAGCTTAATGAACCTCACAAATGCCCTTCTAGTTTATTGGATTAACAATTAGGTGAAAACGTTTCAAGAGGGCTTATTTATTTGGGCAGATGTAGAGAGGTCAGAATTAATTTTTTGAAAACCTTTTAATTGAATTCCCTTTTAATTTTCACAGTGGTGTCTAGTTAAATATTCATGTTAATGCCGGTGGTTTTCTGAAGGTCTGAACTAGATCTGGATTCTCAAAATCAACATAGGTTATTTAACCCTTTTCATCTGGCGCGCCAGCAGGGACTTCCTTAGTGTAATCCCATAGTATTTGAATAATTAGAAGGTAGTAATGAGGATTTAATTAGTCCTTGAGATACACGAAGGCAGAGCCACTAAGAACTTTCCCTTTTGGACACGGATTGCAAACAGAACTGACGCTGCTGCAGGAGCGTGGTGTGCCAGGAATGCCTTCTGTAGCTGGAGGCGCTTCCGTGGCACCATTCTGTGACCGTCAGGTCTGTACAGAGGGTACCCTGGGTGAAATGTGCCGGAATTATTGAAGAGCACCCCACCCCAACCTTCATTCTTGTCCACCTACCTAACAGCCTTCTTTTCTCTCTCTCTCCTGTTTAAACAAAGTGGTAGTGGAAGCATACAGGCTTACTGTACCTGATTGCGAATCGGCTTTTACTGTGGGACCAAAATCAGACAAGCCAGACGCGTCATGTATTTACTCGGTAGATGCAGAACACAGAGAAAAATTACAAACTTTTGCAGTTTTATACCCCTAAAGTATTTAAACCAAACTTAGCGCTTGACAGCTGTGTATCAGAAGAATGGCAGCGCTCTCAGGTTTGGAATGTGAGCTTCACAGTGATATTTATCAGTAGCTCCGTTTTTATAAATATAAATAGTGACATTATCCAGAAAAAGTGTGTAGCAGATGGGGTGGGGTCAGGTATTTAGATGTGTGTGTGTGTGTGTGTGTGTGTGTGTGTGCGTGTGCACACACTACACAAAAGGTAAATCAGAATTTCTGTGCTTCAAAAGTACGAGATTTCAAACTTCCATGTGTTAATGTGGGTCGATCTACTAGAATATGTCTTCATTGTTCTCGTATTTTTGCTTCTATTAATCCCAAATGTTAACTGCCTTGGTGTAATTTTATTCCCACTCTTTAATGTTGTATTTTTAGCCTCTTTTCAAAGTCTGAATAGACCTCCTTGTCAAATTTCTAGGCATTCTGTTTGCTTAGGGTAAATCTTTCTCTTAGTTGTTAATGCCAAGGGCAAAGTGACCTCTTAAAATCAGTGCAGAGTCTCACTACACATTAGACTGAGCTCGTGGGGGCTGGAGCGAATCTCGTTTGTGCTCTGCGTCCCTGTGTGTCCAACAGCCTCGTGTACAATAGACGCGCAACAAAGATGAAGCTAGACGATGCAAAATAATTCAGCTTTACACCCATTCAGAAGTTTCAAATCGTTTTAGAGCACAGAACAGCCAAAGAGGAAAATACCATGTTTCCCCGAAAATAAGACCTAGCCGGACCATCAGCTCTCATGCGTCTTTTGGAGCAAAAATTAATATAAGACCCGGTCTTGTTTTAATATAATGTAAGACCGGTCTTACATAAGACCCAGTATAATACAATAACAATATATAATTAATACAATATAGTATAAAATAATACCAGGTCTTACATTAATTTTGCTCCAAAAGACACATTAGAGCTGATGGTCCGGCTAGGTCTTATTTTCAGAGAAACACGGTACTTCTTATTCTTACATTAGGAAGGCTTACCGTATTAAGTCTTCTTTTGGTTTTACCATGTAGGTCATTTGCTGTGCGAATGTGTTTTCTCTCTATTAAAACTCTGTTGGCATTTGGTACCAGATTGACGGTACCCCTTCTGCCCTCCATGCCTCCCAGATGTGTGTCTACAAGCAGACAGATACTGTGCCAGTCTGAGCTGGAGTCCTCACACCTGGAGCCTGGCCCTAAATGAATTGTCCAGGGGCCACCTCCGCCTACCCCCAGGCCCCACGCAACCATGCTCTTTATGACCAGGGATATTTAGATGAAAATAAGTAAAATTTGTGAAAACGTCTTAATGCTCCTAGCAGTTTCATAGTGATATTTACAGGAAAAATTGGTTTTGATATTTTAAAAATTATTTTGACTATCTGAATTGATCTAACTCCTTAATGGTCAAGAACAGATTAACTTGGTGGTACAAAAATGAAGGAGGCCACCAAGATAATTGTTAAGGAGTTAGAATTAGGATGTAAGCTTTTTTTCTGTTTTCACAAACTGCAGAAATTACTTCGTTTCTCTTTCTATTGGGCTCTCTCAGTTTTAAGTAGGATAGTAAATCTGCAGGTGGTGAAATATTTCATTGGGTATACTGGTTGTCAAAAAATGTTCTCCTAGTCTACCTTTTATACAAAGGTGTTTTTATTTATATTGTAAGCATACTAAATATAAAATGATGCTGCTTTGCAGCATAAGGGTATTGTCAAAAGAGAAAACGCATCACTTTCCTCATGTATTGCTGTGTATGTATAGTAGATCAATGTGCTGAGGCATTAATGAGTCTGCCCCCACCCCCAGATGCAATTAATTTAGCCTCTGCTCTTAATTGAGGATCCCTTTTTTTTATAATCCGTGACAGATGAAAATGAACTCAAATGGGAGGTTATATACAAGAGAGAATATCTGGGAAGCCGTTTCTAATTTCTTCAGCCTCAGAACTCTGGGCTGGGTGGTGGACCACGCCAAAGCTAGTCAGTAATGAAGGAAATAACAGTATAAGACTTGTATTAGAGTTATCATTAAATTCCTATTAACTCTACTATCCAGACATCTAGTCACCAAAAAGCTGGGAAAACAAATATCACATACAATAAAAGTCGATTTATATTCATTGAGGAATCATTGGTCTAAATTTTAGAATATTTTAAAAGAAGCATAGTTTTGTTAGCTTTGTTATATGCAGTATTTTTTTTTTTTTGAATTGCCAACTTAACTGTATTTTTAATAGTTAACACTCATTTGTAATTGGCTCATTATTCTTCAGTGAAAGTATTTGAGAACGTCTGGATCTTAGGTAAATTCAACGTTGTACATTGAGTGATCTCCCCTGCGTGTTTTCTCCTGTGCCTTATGGATCTGTATCTCAGGGAAAGACCACTGTCTGCCCGTTTCCTGATTCGGAAAGCTGGAGACATGCTTGATGCATTCTTCTCCCCCATCTGGCCCCCAGTAGTCATCACATTCTGATGTGATGTTTTCCACACGTCCCCTGTCTTGGTACCCACTGTCACTACCCTAGCCCAGGCCACCTACGTACCTTCAGCAACCTCCCAGCTATTCTTCCTGCCTCAGCTTTGTTCTCGTACAGTCTGTTTTCCATGCTGCATCCAGATGGTCTTTCCAGAAGACTGATAAGACCATGTCATGCCCTTCATAAAGCCTCCAACAGCTCCCTTTGCCTTTGGAGAAAGGCTGTCCTAATTTGCTTGGTTCTGAGGCCTTTCCGTATCTCACCCCAGCCTCCCTTTCCGGTCTCCCTTGTCACTACACCACTGTCTCACATAGTCTGCCGTCACACTGAACCTCTTCCAACCCTTTTGCCACCCACATCTCTACCGCAGCATGGGGGACCCTTGCCTGTCTTTACTAATCCTTCATTTCCTCAATGGCCTGGCACCTATTGAGTCTGTATTTGCTGAGTGAATAAATGAATGAATGATCTCGGTGTGGCCCCATGGGCCGGGCACCCCGCACACCCCATCTCGTAGTACTCGGGACCCACTGCTGGGATGAACAGTTGAGCCCCTTCCCCAACGAGAGCTCTGTGAGGACGAGGTCCGTGTGGCCTTGTTTGGTCTCAAAATTCCCTTGTCTCATATAGTACAGGCTTTTCCTCCTTTTAATCTTCAAGAAATTTGGAACCAAAATATCTAGGTTTACCACTAACTAGTTTTGTGACCTTGGACAATTAAATTAATTAAATCTCTGCTTCCTCGTATGTAAAGTGAGGATCAGAGCGTCCCATGAATTTGTCCCATGAATCAGATGTGTCCGGAAGTTACAAATTGCAAAGCACTGGGCAAGTACTAATCATAAGCATCAGGCACCAGTGACTCGGGCGGCCTGGGTTGAAAGTCTGAGAAAGGCGTTTCCTTGCTTCTCCCAGCACATGGTGACAGGCATGCGGCTGTCTTTGCCCTCAGCACTGATGCGGGCTTTTGCAGCTAAAACTCACAAGATTTGTGCAAGGAAAGGCCAGATATTTTGCCCCCACATACCATCTGGGTAATCAGTCTGATCCCTCCCCTGACTCTCATTTTCCCAATGATAGATGATGGCAGTAGCTGAGAGGGTTTTGTGGGGGTGGATGGGGACAACTTAGATGCATCGTCTGTGCCTCCAAATGTCGGGAGCCATGGTGGCAGGGAAGGGAGACGGAGCTGTTCTGCCAGCTGACCTGATAGCACAGCTGTGAGAGCTCTGGGGGGCCTGGGTTACAGCCTCGCACGGGTCATTAGTTTCTGCTTCCTCAGAGCAGTTCACATCATGAAGAGAAGCAGGCAGGCAAATAAACACTGGAGATATTAAAATGTAACCAGAATATTCTTTAAAATCAATTTTTCTCTCCAAATGGGACCCTGACACCTATTTGTGATGAGAAATCACTCTGCCTGTCCGCAGCCGGAGACTCTCAGCTAAGGTGGTGCTGTGCATGACCATTATTTCACACGTGGGGGAACAGCTTTTACTGAACCGGCTTGAAGAAACAAGGCAGTTATTCCGTGAATTTTTAACAGATGCCAACATGGAAATAAATTGTCCGTGTGCCAAAGGAAACACGTGCTTTGCTTTTTTGGTGGCTGCTGGAAGCTTGGGTGTTTTGTTGATGTCCTGACGATGCTGGAGCTCTGCCAGCTGCAGACGCACCTCTGATGGAGAAATCACATTTTTCTGTAATTGCTTCTCTGCTCTCTTGCTGTCCTGCATTAGCCTGGGCACTCGAGCTCTTTCTTTGCTGTTTTCTCTTTCATGGGTAGGTGAGCTATGGTTTGGGCTTCGTGCTTAACTCTATTTTTTCAACAGGAGTTAAAGTTTCTAATGCTTCTGTTGCAGAATTGGTTGCCTCATGTGAAGAGGGAAACAATATACAGTTGGAGACTAAGATCCATGTTAAAATGCCTTCCACTTTAATTTTCTGAAATTTCTTGTTTTTGTTTCCTTCTTTATTTGATTTCTAAATCAGTTTTCTACTACCTTTCAACTCAGGGATGTGTTTTCATTGGCTGGTTCTTAAATCCATCAGTGACTGTTTTGGACCTGTGACAACCTGTCATCGCCCATTTGGATCCATGGAGCTTTCCTTTCTGTTTTCCTGTATATCATCCCCAAATTGCCCTTAAGGCCTAAGTTTGCTTTTCAATTAAATATAAAGGTAAACTCTGTCTCTGTCTTGTCCAGTAAACAATTTTTCTTCACTCCGCCTGCATAAAAATATTCTGTATTCATTTCATCTCCTATATAGAAAATGTGATTTGTTTATAATGACTACGTAAGTCAACTGCTTTTAATGTTTTTTTTTTTTATCTGCTGAGGTTTAGACAGTAACACTGGATCTTTCTTTTCTATAAGAATTTTCTCTTTTTTATAAATAAGACAGTGATATAGCATTTTTTAAACAGGAAAAATATCCACTTAATAAACTACAAATAGTACAGTGCTGAAGAAAATATTTGAAAGTTCCTAAAACCTCACTTATTTAATAATAATACAGATAAATATCTTAGAAATGCTAATTCTCTCTTAGACCAGTTTTCCAAGATAGTAATTTTGCATTTTTAAAGAAAGGATTTTAAAAAAATGAGAAAAGAAAACCATTGGCTTAGTGTTGAACATAGGTCTCTATAGCAGGGATTGAAGCAGTCTTTTCCCTAACTTGACTTAACATGACTTATACTGCTGTGTAGTAAGAATAGATTGTTTGTCTAGGAATTTTCCATTGGTACTGATATAAATATCCATGGGCGAATGATCCTAAAGCAAACAGTCCTTAGCTGCAGACTCAGTGACTCCAGGTGAGGTCCTGGCAACCCCACCAGTCCTGCCTGTAGCTATTGGATACATAGAAAATAGCATTCAAAAAAGTATCAAATTATAATTAAATATCTAAATTAACACTATGTGAATTTGGAATACACTTTAAGGCAAGTTATTACCCTCTTACTAGGTGGTCGAAACAAGCCTGGCCAAGACGGGCTTACCACACGAGCTCCGGGGCTCCGTGACAAGGCCCCAGCCAAAGAGCAGGACTCCTTTCTCCTGGGCCAGCAACTTGAGCGTTTATAGCTGGAGAGAGAATAATCTTACTTCAGACTCTGGTCTCCCTTTAAACCCTACAAAGAACCCTAATGGGTTGATTCATCCATTGCACAAATGTTGATCAAGCTAGGTGTTGTGGGTGCTTGTGATCCAGTGGTAACCAAAAGTCAAGACGCTTGCTTTTACATTCAGAGTCTGTTCATGCACTTGACAGGAATCCTGATTTCTCCCTCCCGTCCTCCCTCTCTTCCTCTGTGCCTCCCTCTCTTCCTCTCTCTTTCTTAATAGGCAAACTCCAGGGAATCTGCCAGATCAGGAAGGATGTACAGTGAGACTCACACCACTCAGAACTAATCAGCACTGTAGTCGCTGGGTGTGTGGCCTGAAACTGACCAGCTTAGCTTTTCGGAGCCAAATAACGTGGTCAGCCAGTTATTTCTGGAAGTAGCTATCTGGAAAAGGGCACTGGTTTCTGGATAGTCAACTGAGCGAGGCAAGCTCCCCACCAGCTATCAGTGGCTGTGGTGGCAGAGGTGTGGGGCAGGCAGGCCCAGCACAGCGACACAGGGCTGCGTGCCGCCTGGGCAGGGCCACTGTGCCATTTGCCAGGAGGCTCCCAGCTGCAGCTTCGTCACCTCGGGGAATTAACCACACAGTCCAGGCAGTTGCAGCCCATTCTGTCTTTACCATGGTAACTGGTTTATAGGGGAGCCTGGCAAGGCAGGCTAGTTTGGAAACTTGGAGTCATTTAGACAGGAAATAAATGTTAGGTTATAAGAAAAAATAATATGAATACTAACAGTTATCACTTAGTGAGCCTCTCCTCTGTGTGCAGCGCTGAGCTGTATGCTTCACGTGCCATTTTCTCATTTAATCTTATGAGGCAGGCTTAGTTGTCATCCACATTTTTCAGAAAAGGTAACTTAGGCTTAACTATTAACTAGCTGAAGTCACCTGACGATAAGTGTGAATCCAGAATTTGAATTTGCAGTGCCAGTGGAGATGGACAGAGCAGATGCATGCGGCAGATACTTGGGTGATAGAAATAACCGTATTTCTGGTCCGTTGCAAGGCCGCTATGCTCACCACTATACCACCAACGCCTTGTATTTTCTGGTCTGTTGGGCTGTCAGCTGTCAGTTGTTCCTTCCTCAAATAGCTGCTTTCCTTTCCCCGGAAATTATTCCTCGAGTAAAGTATGAAATAAGGAACCAGGCCATCACATTTATTAAACTGTTTCCGTAAAGTAAAAGTAAATGGGATCTGAATGAAGATGTTTTCTTATTCATTAAAACTGTGTTTGTTTCCAATTCTGTGCCAGACACTTGGCTTGGTCCTAAGGAGACAGGTGCAGAGAGAGCATATTTAAAGCCTCTGTGCGCGGTGTGTGGAGAGACCGTGACACCAGTGAGCAGTGACAGTGTTACCTGCTGCACCTCAGCTGACACATGGCGATTCCCAAGCAGATGAAGGTGTCTGCTTTTCCGGAAGGCTGGAGACTGCCATGGGGGTCACAGGAGGCAGAGCCAGGAAAGACAGGAGCAGTGAACTTTCAGTAGAGGACAGTCTTACATTCTGTTTTCAGACCGTGCCTCCCACTAGTGGGTTTTTTAATTCAAAACAAATAAAATATCAAAGTGCATTGCACAATTGTTTTGTGAAACACGCAGTGTGCGTGTATGAATGCCACATGTGAATATATAAACATATACTCACGTATACACATTGAATCATCATAGAAAATATAGTTCTTAACTATGAATTGTGGTAAACAAAATGTTTGAAAGTTGCCTCAGCAAATTAACCTCTGTGGGCCTCAATGTCTTCATAGTTGTTTTGAAATTTAAATGAGCTAATAATGAACAAAGCTATTGGCACATAATATATGCTCATTAAAGGTCAACTGTTATTAGATCAATGACTACTAGCACATTGCCCGGAATGTGAGAAGTAGTCAGTAAATCTTTGTTAAGTGAATGAATGCACGGAGACTTGCAGGTCTAAAGCGACCTGGTGCCTGCAAGGAGGTAAGAGTGTCTGAGCGATGGGAGCGCCGTGGGTGCGCCATGATGAGGCTGAAGAAATAGGCGGGGCCAAATTTTGAAAAGACTTTATGCTGGGGTAGTAAGTTTGAACTTCATTCTGTTAAGCAATCGAGAGTCAGTGAGTAGTTCTTGAACAAATACTATTGACACATCCCTGAGAGATGAGAAAGGACGGGGGATTCATAGCGTAAAGTGAAGGCGCTGGCCTTGGATACAAGGAAAAGATTTTCTTTTTTTTCTCTTCTCAAAGGAGGAAAATCCTTAAGGATGGGGCATGGCTGTAGATGCAGGACGTTGTAAGAAGTGATGCTGCATTTTCCTGTTGTTTGTTGGCATTTAGCATCTGGGCTAGAAGAGGCCTTTGAGAAAGGGGTAAAATGTTAAACTAACCATTGAAAAGAGCTAACCAAGTAAAAGGGTGCCCCAGTGACTGCCAGGATTTGGGTGAACGCAGGAGCTTTCGCTTCCAAGAGTATAGGTTGTGACGTCTCCTTTGCTAGTCAGACGTACTTGTGTCTAAGTCGGATCTCAGAAGCTGTCTAGTTAAAGGAGTTGTCTGGGTCATCCCTACACATCGTTGCGGTCTCAGCTTAAGGAGGACGTTTTCAAGGAAACCTTCCTTGTCCGCAGGCTGAATTGGGTCCTCTTATATCCTCCTAGCACCTGTACTTTAGTTTCCTTGTCCTCATCACACACTCCTTGTAGTTACTTGTTGGATATTAGCTCCACGAGGGCAGACATTGATTGGCTCATTGTTTCCATCTCAGCGCTGTGCCTGGTGCCTGGTCCAATGCTTTGTAGTTTTAGTTTATCATTGTTCCCTGTTGATAGGTTTTAGTTTCTATTCAAATACATTTTAGTTCTTCCAGGATAGTGATCACATCTTTTCCCTTTTTTCCATGCTCTCTTACCACAGTTCCAGTAGAGCCAGAGTAAAACTGGGACATGCTGGCAGAAGACTGGGTAACATTATTGTGGATTGAGTTACCAGTGTGATAGCTTAGATCAGAACTCACACCGTGAATGAAAGACTCGTGGCATCACTAAAAAGGCAATAGTAATGGCTTTGTATAGCATTTCCATGGTGTTTTCCAGCTTAGAAAAGCACTTTTGCATATGTTTTCCGTATCTGACTGTCAGAACGATCTTGTAAGCCAGGACAGGAAGTGTATGTACTGTTTCGTACAAGAGAACCCGTGGATCCACATGGCCTGTTATTCCCACAGATGCCTGTGTGTGTGTGTGTGTGTGTGTTTCCTAGTTTCTCTGAGAATGAGCTTTTGCTCTCTTTTTTTCTTAAAGGGAAGCTCTGATTTTTCATATCAGAAATGTGATTCATTTGGAATGTGTTGGTACAAATGTTTGTGACTGTATACACATGTAATGAAGGACTCAAAAATAGTGTATCCATTTATATAAACCTTCTATGGATTTATGTTATGGATAAAATATATAAATCATATTTTCATACGGATTTTTTGGTAAGTCCTTTATATAATGTAAATAATAATCATTTAAATCAGTACTTTTTCCCAAAATTTGAATTTTCCATGTTAGATACTTACTTGGGGCATATAATTCCATAATACATCTAGAAGTTCAACATACTTCTATAATATGTAGGAAATTCATTTTATATTTTCTGAATTTCCCTTACTAGAAAGTTTGGTTTTCAAAACTCAGATGGCTTGTAACTAGAAAAATGTTACACCTTTTTTAAAAAGCAGCTTGACTCACTCAGCTGTCAGTTTTTCTGTTCACAAACTATGTTACAAGCTGACACTTTATAATAATTTTCTTAAAGAAGCGAAATACAATCAAATATAGAAATTTTTTAATTGAAATTTTATTTTGGAAACATTTCAGGAAACATTTTCAATTTATTTCATTCAAAATAAAGGTTAAAACAACACAAGGAATACCTCCAAATAAATATACATAGAAATTACAGATCTGAATTTGATTTTTCTAGAAAAAAATGTTTATGCCAGAATCACAGAAAATTAGAGCTACAAGTTCCCGTACAAATACTGCATGTCTTCCTTCTCCCCATTGAACAGCTGAGGAAACCGAGGCCAGAAAGGTTAAGTTAGGTGCTGCATTCTGCACAGCAGACACGGAAGGCCAAGGCCACAGCTGAACCTCATGCCCTTGCTGTTCTGCCATCCTGCCTCATTTGCTTCCCTTTTTTGAATATGTAATAAGAGTAATAGCTAATAATTATCGAAAACTTACTGTGTGCCAGGCACTGCTATACTTTCTTGCATGTCTTACCTCATTTAATCCCCACAACGACCGTATGAAGTAGACACAGCTTTCCTCATTTTACAGATGAGGAAACAATAATAGACATGCAGAGTTTTTATCTTTAGGGTAAAAAGTAGAAATACTTCTTGTTAAACTAACTTCTATCTTTTAACTTTACATCAGTTTGTTTAGATTATGATAGTCAATAACCTTTTAAATATATGGTTATATTCATAACAAGTGCTTTTTTAGTGGGATTACTGTGGGCATTTAATTGTGATTATATACTATGCATCAATTTATCTACCTGTCAACTGGTCTTCTAACCTTAGCCTTAGTCTCCTCCAGTCCTTTCTTCATGCTGCATATTACAGTAGAATTAGCTTTCAAAAGTGCAAGTCAGATCCCAGCACTTTCCTGCCAACACAGTGTATGGCCTATGCCAGTAAATCAGGCTGGAAGACAGGACTGCAGATACAAGAGCTTCAGAGACCTTTCGACGGTCTGGTAATAGGAGCTGTATCTGCAAGACGAAATACTTCACAGTTAACACATAGAGTCACCAACAGAACAATCAGCAAATGATATCCTTTCTAGAAAAGGAAATAAAAACAACTCCAGCAATTAAATGAAATGTTCAACTTTACTTGTGAAAAGAGAAATACAGAATCAAACACAAATTATAAAATATCTCTGAACGGATACACTGAAACACAATTTGCCTTTGGTGAGGGGAATTCAGTGGTAGGAGATGGGGATATACTGTTCTACCCTTTCGGGATTCATACACAGTTACGTGAGCACTGGGGTAACAAAGATTCTACATAGTTAAATTTAAGACAAATGTAGAAGTAACTAGCTTGTTCATTCTAGCTGGAAACTGCATCTGAATGTGTGAGGTATTCAGAAGTTAAAAGATATTCATGGTGGCTTATAAACCAGGAAATTGTCATCATTATCTCTTATACAGCACTTTACAGGTTACAGAACTTTTGTGCTTATCTCAGTTGATCTTACTTACAGCTTCTTTTTTTTTTTTCATTTTAAGATGTGGAAACTGAGGCTCAGATACATTTTGATTTGCCTGAGGTCACACAGCTAATTTGATCAGTACACACTGCACTGTATTTATTTACATGTCTGTTTTCCCTGTCAGGTTCTGAGCTGGTAACACAAACAAGAATATAATTTAGGCCTTTTGCTCCCAATTAGATGATTGTAGCTCAGAAAAGAGGGGAATTATGTCACCTTCTCCTTTCATTGTCTTGGGGGCTATCTGGGAAGGCGTGCACCTGACTGAAAATACAAACCAAGATTTCAGGAAGCTCATGGAACTGGTGCCATTGCAAAGCCATGAGGTGAAAAATCAGCTTTCCGATTTTTAACTTCTATAGACGGAGGTAGATTCCAAACCCCATACAACCTTGTCCCTGAGATGTGGAATTTGATGCTGTGACACATTTCATTTGGATTAGCTTTTAACATTCCACCTCTTTTGGAGTCTTTTCGCATACTTGCCTTTCTGCATGATGTCAGTGATCAGTGAGATGGTTCAAGCGGAACGTGACATGTGTGTTTGTAAGGACTGAGTGAACAGTCAGAAGTAACGTGCCCAAGTAAGAATCTTAGAACTCGTTTGAACAAACCTTAAGCCTATAGTAAGTGTCCCAGAGGCAACAGTAACTTAAGGACAAACTGTGTTATCAGAGGTTCTAAATCCTTCGGCATGGGCCCTTTCATGGTTGAAGTGAAATTTCATGCTAATTAAAGGACCTGTATTTTCCTTAACTAATGAAGAAGAAAGCAGTCATTCTCCGAAAAAAAAAGAAAAACCCACATAATCTATATGGAATTGAAACCACGCTTTTTATTAAACAGGACTCTATATGGAGCTCTTGAGAATTGTGTAGTGAAGCTTAGATAAATATTTCATGTAGCATTTTAAGATGCACTCATTTATAGTAATTTTAGTGCTCTGACTTTCTGTTTGTTTTCAGATTTGAAAAAGCAAACATTTTCTATGCTGATTTATATCTGGAAGCTGCCAATTGAGCCCAATTTCCTAAGGCTTATCTTTGTGAATAAATGAAATAGGATAATAAGGAACAGCTCTACGTACTTTTATGTCTATCTCTTTAGACAGAAGCAATGTTAAAAGATCTTTTTTTTTCTTACTGAGATGTAAACCACTTTGTAATTGCCCTGTCCCATGTAACCCCTAAATTTGAGCTGACCTTGGAGCCAGGCGTCTTTTTACCCTCCCGCTGCCTCAGTAGACTCTCTCTGGAAGCTTCTGCTCCGGGTTGTCCTCTGGAGTGGGCAGAAACCGGCTCCTCTCGGCACCCTCCGTGCACTGAGGCCTTCACCTGACACACGGGACCTCTCACCAACCCAAACTCCTGGGGTCTCCGAGCTGGTTTTCCAACTGCCCTTTGTTAGTATGCTGGTTTAACGAAGTTAGCTTTTTCTTAGATGCGTGTCTTGATTTGTCTAAATGAGTATTTCATAGCTCCTTTTACATACTTCTATTTTGATATCTCAGAGTAGTTTTCGATACCTACCTGTGCCACACCGTCTGCTGGGCACTGAGGATGCAACAGATGGAGCCCTTGCCATCGTGAGGCTTGTGTTTTAGTGGGGAAGATAGATGATAAGTGAACCAAAAGTAAAATCAGATGACATGTTATGAAAAGTGCTGTGAAGAAAAATGAGTAAGAAATGACAAGGGGCAGGGCCACTGCCGGCTCCTGGCAGTCGGTGGCCGGTCAGGGGAGGCAGACCTGACCTGGAGGATGAGAAGGAACTGGGAAGTGGAGGAGCATCTGAGGAGGAGAGCAGAGAGGACAAGGATTTGCTGAAGGAAAGAAGACATCCTCTAGGAGCTGTCAGAATGCCAGTGGACTTACCAGTGTAGTGAGGAGGGAAAAACATAGCAAACGAGGTTACAGTGATGGAAGCAGCGCCTCCCCACAGACAACCTCAGACGCCGTGGTCAGGTGTTCGCATTTTATTCCCAGGATCAGTGGGAAGCGTGGAAGGGTTTTGTGCAAGGGAAAGATATGCTCTAATTTCTTTTTTTTATTCCTGAAAGGTAATTCTGGCAAGTTTGTGAAATGTGAACCAAAAGGAACAAAATGGAGGGTGAGGCAGAGAGAGATGAGTTAGACCACAGCGGTGTGTGGGAAAAGAAGGCAGTGGCCGGGGCGAGGCGTTTGTAGACATGAAAGTGGAGGAGAGGAGCAGCTCAAGATGCGTTTCAGAATTAGAGGCAACAGGATGCTCTGCAAGATGATCTGTTATGATCACACACGTAGGAAATAAGGCAGGGAGGAGAGAATCGTGGTGGCAGCGTTTCTGACGTGAGCGTTTGGGTGAGTGGTGGTGTCATTGGTACAGATGGCAAGACCATGGGCACAACAACAGAATACACATCAGACCCTCCTGTTGTTTACAGCCTACCTGTAAGGGAGGGTCTGAATCAGGGACTCATAGGTCTGCAGCACTGTTCAGGAGTCAAGGTGAACAGTCATTGTTCCGGGAGATCAGAGGGGAGACAAACAGTTGTGAGCAGGAGAAGCTGGGTGTGGGCCTGGGCTTGAGAGAGCGGTAGGATATTTGAGTGACCAGAAACATGCATCCCAGAGATCAGGAAGTGAGCAAGCACGCTCTGAGGGGGCGTGTACCCCATGTCCATCCTGGCAAGAAGGGAGGCTTTGCGGTAAAGGAGGGCCTAGCTCTCACTATTGATTTCTGTAGGGACCTCGTCTATAAGGTTACTTACTTTTTCTTCCTCTTCTCCTTTCCCTAGTTCAAGGCCTTGATCCATTGGATTCCCGGGAACTCTCTAATGAGAGTTCAGAGGCAGGACTTGGGGAGCCTTAAGGGGCTCTCCAAAGTCCTCCACACTGGGTTTGAGATGTCTTTAGCTGTTTCTTTAGGGGAATCTCACAGCATCAACCTTCTCCCCACCCGCCTTCCACACAGTTCCATGTCCATTTTTGTCACCTGCATTTATATATTTCCATTTATTTCCCACGTAGGTTTTATGGCAGGCACACAAAGAAACCCTCAGATGTCTCAATATGGACCTCAACAGACAGGACCATCCATGTCGCCTCATCCTTCTCCTGGAGGCCAGATGCATCCTGGAATCAGTAGCTTTCAGCAGAGTAACTCCAGTGGGACTTATGGTCCACAGATGAGCCAGTATGGACCACAAGGTAAAAAAAAAAAAAATTCCAAAATGTATTGCAGTAGGTCGTAGAAATTTTAATGTTAGTCCTTCAAGATGTTAGTATTATAAACATCTTTAAATATCCCGTTATTTGCTACCTGACAGCTTTGTGAGGTTAATGCAAACCCACAGTCCTTTAGTTGCCCACAACGATGGGAAAAATAATTATAGCAACTCTTCATTAAGCATTCATGCATCAGACACTGTGGTAAGTGCTCTTCATACGTGCATTAATAAAGGAGTAAATCCTTGTTTCTATAATACAGTTCTAAATGCTTGTTGAGAAAAAGATACAAGTCTTGTCCTCAAAATGTTTCTTATTTAAAACTTGAGTTTCATTATGTTGAATTCTGAATTTGCCCCCTCCCTCTCTGTAATTATCTTTGCAATACCATGCTCACTATTCAGAAAGATGTCATCCCATCAAATCTCCTCCCAGTCTGTCTCCAAAATGCTATATCAGGTAAACAGTAGTTCTAATTTTCCCAGTCATTACGAGTTGTACTCTTAGAAGATGGGGCAGCCTGAAATGGACATGTCGTTTAAACAGGAAAATAAGGCAAGTGTAGAAAAATAAATGGAACCGTGCCTACAAGGCACCGATTACATTCTGCCTTCCTGGAAGTCTATGTGTGTTTTGTCATATGCATGTAGACTTCTTTTATCAAGGTTTTTAACCTGATATGTATGTATTCATATATATTTTTTCCTAAGTCACTTTTGGCAATAATGCGTTTGAATTTAGCACCTTCTTTATATTTTGTTTATTTAAATTAGACATTAATGGATAATTTAGAGAGAATGAGATAATCTGGCACAATTCCCAGAGTTTCCTCACTCTGAAAATACCAGGAATATTCCAAGTGAAAATAATGAATTCCCGCTAGGAAGCTGTAGTAAACTGTTCACTGTCTCCACAGCAAAGTCAGGTCTGCTGTGGTAAAGCCTTATTATTTCTCAAAGGCCTTTGCATCTGTTTCACAAACCATCTCTTTTGAAGCTCTTGAAGCCTCTCCAGCCATTGAGTAAGTAGCTACAAGGCCAAACGATTCTACCAGGAGGCCCAGGCACCTTCTCAGCTTTTTACCTGGAAAGAAAGCTTTCCTTCTGTTTTATAGTATCATGGTTTGCAGTTTGAAAATTGAGTTACCTTGTTTAGTTTTAAAGATCTCTTTCTGAAGGAATGTAAGCACCTTCAGTACTAGCAGTAGTGTCATTTCCTTGCCTTGCACCGCTTTGTTATGTTACATTCCTACTATTTCTGTTGTTAGGAAAACTGTATTAGAACACCCAAACATGACACTTTGTACGCGGTCCCTTCCTGCCTCTGTCCGTGCGTGGAGTCAGAGTGGATGTAGACATTGCCTTTTGCTTAATTCTCTTCATACCGCGTCATAAATGGTTTTCCATGTTGTTAATCCCCGTGAGCCCTAGGAATTGACTAATGAGTCCCACTTGACACTAACAGTCTGCCCCGTTCCCTGTCAGCCCCAGCTAGTTGTGACATGTGGCAGAACTGGTCTTTGGCTGTCATGAAGAGAAGAAAACTTTAGAGAAAGCTGGAAAACAGTTTATAAGTTGTGATGGGCAAAAAAAATGTGGGCTTTTGCCCAGAATGTAACTGGGGACAAGGTCAGAGGCTTGTCCTCAGAACTGGGGGTTCCTGAAGGTCTGGGACTTAACCATCAAAACTCACAGGGCTTCTTGGAATTTTCCAAGTTGGTCTCTGTCTCTGCTCTGAAATAATTCACCCTTGCAACTTCACACTTCCCTGTTCTCATAACAAGGGGAGAAGAGCCTCTGACTATCTGATGTGTCTTTTGTAAACAACAAGGGAAGCGCTTACGCTACAGGAGTTAATCACAGGGAGGGTATTTCTATAGAATGGGTTTCTTTTTTGAATAAAACCCTCAGTTTTCCGGAATCGCTGACGGTTAAGATTCTTAATTTAAGAGTTCTGAACCCGTGAGGGTTCTCATCCAAACTGCTGTGTCCCTAGACAGTTGCTTACTCTCAGGGAATTACTTTTCCTGTAGAAGAGGAGAAGATTCGGTTATGTTACCTCAGAATTTGCTTCTGATTCTAATGTTCTATGAGTCTAAATTTTCCTTCAACTCTGGAGCTTCTGACGTAAGTGCAGCCCGCTGGATCTGCCACATAACATTTTGGTTGTAGAGATAAGGATTTTTGTTTTGAAGTTTTTCTAAGGCATAAATACTGAGTTTAGGTTGGTATT
Organism: Rhinolophus sinicus; assembly: GCF_036562045.2. Classification (NCBI taxonomy): domain Eukaryota; kingdom Metazoa; phylum Chordata; class Mammalia; order Chiroptera; family Rhinolophidae; genus Rhinolophus; species Rhinolophus sinicus. The sequence goes on from NC_133755.1 coordinate 175,443,666, forward strand.
AGAAACAGTTTAAAATAAGGATGATAATTTCCGTACTTGGCACTTTCTAACTTGGAAAGAAAATGTTTGCGGACCTGAGCTCTGAGGTCCCTCCTTCTCCCAGGTGACATCTGCAGCACATTCCACTGTGAGGTGTGTACCTTCCTGGGTTCCTTCACTGGCCCCACGAGCTGTGTGCTTCAAATCAGTGTCCTGGTGCTGTCTGCGTTCAAAATCGTTCACCTTCCCTCTTTGTATTGTCCTCTCCTTGACAAACACCAAATGACAGGAAATTACGCTTAAAAGTGTATCGTTCAGTTCAATAAATGTTCTTTCTTTCGCATTTCTCTCTTTGCTGATCCTTTTAAACAGGGACCCAAATTAAGTATTTTTTTTCCTTCTTTCTTTTAACTACTCAAATTATAGGTAAAATATTCAGTTTGCGTCTTTGTGTTACACGTTTTACCATCTCTAGAAAGAATCACTTGTTCAGTGACCCACAGACGTCATCAGTCTCATCTTCTGTTTCTGTTTCTGACTAGATGCCTTTCTTCTGGGTTAGTTTTGTTCTGAAGACATCTCAGGGGAAAATACTTCACAATCTCTTTTTGCTAACCATTTTATTGTCAGGAACAGCTTCTCCAAAATAACATCGAACATTACTTAAATATTACTGCGACCTGGGTCCTGTTCTGAGTGTTTTTCACACGTAACTCCTTTAATCCTCACAACGTGCTATATGACAGGTACTGTTATGGCTCCACTGTGCTGTTGAGGAAACTGAGGCATGCAACAGGTAAACAAGTTTGCCGGGATACACAGTGGTCGTGCCAGCACTCAAATTCAGGCAAACTTGCTCATTTTCTTAGTTAATGGGAAGCCCGTGACATCATGTCCATTTTGCAAATGAGCAGGTTAAGTAATTTACCCACCGTCCCACAGCTAATAAGTGGCAGAGCCAGGGTTCACACTGAGGGGAGTGTCAGAGGCCACTCACATAGTCATTGGTGTGTCATTTCCCATGCCTTAGATACTCCCCTTCTCCCTGGTTCATTCATTCCATGACCCACTAGGGAAACAAGACAAACTACTTGTCTTCAAGGACAAGGAACATTTTAGAAATAAATCAACAATACTAGACATTAAGAAAAAGAAACTCCTATGAAGTTAAGAAAGAGAAATTTTTAGAAATGTATATTAGTACTGTAAAATCTGAATTATTAAATATACAAATGGGATAAAGCCAATCTAAATGTGTAAAAATGTTTAATTACAATACATTTTATGAAATAGCACTTTTCTACCTTCGAGCAAGCACATTTAATAGCTACCCTTACAAAGCATTTGCAAGTAGAGAGGGCCATGGGGACTTGCTTTTATAAAAGAAAGAAATTATGTAATTGACATGTTAATTATTAATAAATGAATTTGTATGGGAAGATGAGAGCTGAAATCAATTTCATCTTGATAGCCTTTATATTTCTTAAGGAAAAGCCCTGTCTTACTTGTTTCTGTGTACTCTAGAGCAGTGTCTGCCATACTGTCTGCAAATATTGTTTGTATATTCGTCACTAATTGTAAAAAATGAAGGTCTAGCCTTAGTTTGCTAATGAGTAAGTGGTATTACCTTCAGGAACTCACACTAAATCTGAGCCTAGATTCCCCGCAGTTGTCACCACTTGTGTGATAGTGTATGGAGCACCACGTAGAGCTGCACAGTTTGTACACTGACGCAGCCCTGGTTTTATGCCTTAATTTGTACAATGCGTCTCTTAGGAAACAAGGAGCTTCTAAGTAGGTGAGTCTGATAAGCCTTTTATTTCTAAATTACATGGTGAAAGGTATTTTTCAGACAAGTTAGAGGTTTTTCTCTCTAAAATAAATTAGGTGTCATCTGAAATCTTCCTTCTCCCGTCATTAAAATAATGTTTCTCAAAAATTCAGCAAAGGCAAACTTTAAATGATACCTCATTGAAATGAATGCAGTTCTAAAATAGTGAATTTCACATTAATAATCTTACAGCTGTTTCAATTCAAGAGGAACAATGTATAAATGTCACTCATTGGCGACTGACTAGCTACTAGAGGTACCTTAGAGGCCCGTGACAACCTCAGTGTCACCATGACCCAGGATTTCAGTCTCGGCTCTTGTAAGTCCAGGACTTGAGTCTTATTATTGAATTAAGCTAAATTCGGCCTCTCTTCTGCACCAGTGTGGTGTGTCTGCCACATAGATTCACCCCCCCCAGCCCCCACCCTGCCGCTGATTGACAAGCTGTTGGGCTTTGGCTTTCCAATGGCTGCTGCAGCTCACTCCCTCCTCAGCTTACGCATTTTATCTTTTTCTTAAAATAGGTTGCAATACACTTGATGTGTTTACAGTTTCCTATTACCTTAACCTTACTTTATGGTTAAGTTGACAGTGCTAGGCAAACGTTATTAATTCCACATTCTGTATCGCTTTGTTGTTAAAGAAATATGCTGAATCTCCAGCTTGCTAATATTAGAAAAAACAAATTGAAGTGGATCATTTTATAGCAAAAGGTAGTTAATGCAGTCTTTTCACGCTCAAATCTAGCCTTCAAGTTATAAGATTTAAGCATGAATTTTTAACAGACTGATAAACCTGACTTTATCAAAACCTGGGGATTAGGAAAGAAATAAAGAAAATTTAAAGTACATATCAACTTAAAATTTAAAAAAGGAAGGAAAAAGTACAAACATAAAGCAATTTTAATTTTGACTATCATGAAGCTAGTTATTTTAAATAGTTAATTGATATTGCTGACTAAAGTCAGCAGCACACAAGGGTACTAGCATTCACTCCCCTCACCGAAGACCAGGCGCATCATTGCATTTCGGCAGCCGGTGGACTTTTAACTCTACACAGGCCTGGCCAGCAGTGCAGACACACAGGTTGTGGACATGCGGCTTCGCTGTACATCTTAGTAGGGAGCCTTCTCCCGGGTCTCATAGCTCTGCCCTTTTTTCAAACGTTTGTTTGAAAAGAAATGACCTATGGAATCACAATTTACAAAATTTACGTAGTGTCCTAACAGAAGGGTTCCTTCAACTTCTGTTAGGCGGTGGCCATCAGATGAAGCAAATCAGAGGCCTCCCTCCAGGGGGCGCCGTTCCCCTGCAGTCTCTGTGGGGCTGCGCAGCCCCCAGCGACGCTGATGGGGGCGGGAGGACACAGGTGCTCCCGCGCAGTGTGACAAGGGTGACTCTGAGACCCCTTCATTTCTTACCGTAGAGACGCTACTGTTTTATACTAAATTTGGCTATTGAGTTAATATCTTTTTACATTTGTTACGTCGATGCTTTCTTGTACTTTGAGAAATAAATTTGAATCATGAAAGTAAAATTTGGCACATGACAATTTATAGTAAAAAGATAATTTCACAGATTAAAAAGTTGTCTCATTAATATTGGAACACTATGTGTCTCTTCCTTGACACAGTCTATCAATTCATTAGCCCTGTCCAGCAATAGTGACTGTTAGTATCAGTTTTTCCCTACAGCAACCACTTGAGATAATCCTGTATTTCACCCTTTTTGCAGATGAGGAAACTGACCTTTGGAGTGACAAGTGGCTTTCTGAAGGTCACACATGCAGCAGACAGTTACACCCCTGCTCCTTGGGGGCCTGTGCCCTCTTCCTCACTCACTGCCCTGAAGTCAGATCCTGGCATCTGACTGGGCACATATGTCCCCTGGGCCAGTGTGTGATGTCAGTTTTGGTGATGATTGTTTCTCCAAGGATCCGCCTGTGCTGCCAGAGTGGCAGCTGACACGCACGCAGCTCGCTTCCCAGAGTGGCTCTCCTCAGTCACCTCAGGGACACCTTCGCTCACTATTCTGTATAAGTTCTCCCTGCTGTGTTTTTCTTCATCGTGCTTAGCACCACATGACATTGTCTAGATTTATTTATTTGCTTGTCTGATGTCACCAGAATGTAAGGAAGCAGGGTCCCCAGTCATTAGCACATAGCTGGCATGTAAGAAGCCCTTAAGAACGATTCCTGGAATGATGAAGACAAAGTCTTCCAGAGACACTGGTACACTTTCCTGACCCGGCCTTGATTTTGGATGGCGACTGTGCTAAGAATTGTCTTTGGGAAATGAAATGAAGGATCATTCTTGTCTCTTTATGTTTTCTTCATTCAGCTTGCATTACTATATAATTAACTTTTTAAAGGAGTTAACTTTTGTAACATATGTAGAAAAAAACTACCAAAAGTGAAATGCTAAAGTTATACTGTAAGGTAATAGGGACTCCCCCCCCCCCCCTTTTACAAGCTTTGTGTAATACTGTTTTACATTTTGAAGACTTTTTGAAATGCATGTTGACCTATGAAAAATAATCGTTCCTTATATATCAGCTCAAAAACAAATGATCTCTATTTCCACAAATAGTAGGACTTAATGCCTTTACTTGAGGTAAGTCAGCTTACCTCACACAAAGGAGCAGCATTGTGTGATCACTCTGGGTAGGGAAGGTAGAGTTGAAAGATTTTTGAAATACAAGTTTTGTTTTAACACAGAAAAGATCTTGCTTAAATTGGTAACCTGCAGATAAGCATGAGAAATGCTCAAAATCATTAGTCATTAGGAAAATGAGAATTAAAGGCACCGTGATAACTTCTACATACCTATTGAAATGGCTAAGATGTTTTTAATTGGCAATGTCAAGGGTGCAGAGGAATTAGAACTCATGCGTATTTTGGTGGAGTTTCTTCTAAAGTTAAACATGCACTTACTATACAATCCAGCACTCTCATTCCTAGGGTTTTTCCAAGAGAAATGAAACATATGTCCACACAAAGACTTATGTGCAAATGTTAGCGGCTTTATTCATAATTGTCAAAAACTGGAAACAACCCAACTGTCCACAGAATGGGACACTATTCAGCAACAAAAGGGAACAAACTACTGATGTGCAACAATGTGGATGAATTTCAAAAGCATGATGCTAAGTGAAAGGAGCCAGACACAAAAGACTATAACCGTACGACTCTATTTATATGACATTGTGGAGAAGGCGGGACTGTAGGAACAGAAATCAGATCGGTGGCTACCAGGGGGGGAGTGACATTGACCACAGAATGGTAACTTTTTGTCATAATAGAAATGCCCCATGTCTTGACTGTGCTGGTGATTATAGGACTGGATATGGTTGTTTTTGTGTATGAATTCTAACTGAATAAACCTGCCTTAAAATAATATTATGTAGTAGGTGGCTATAAAAAGAGGTGAACATCTTTAGCTAAACAAGATAAATGCCTATTTAGCTCTAATTCATAAATATATTTATCATGATATATAGCTAATTATCCATTTATTTTTTTCCCACCCAGATTAAAGTATCTATTCCATGATTTGTACACCATTTTTACCCTCCACAGCATAGAGGAATAATACAGAATGTTTCCTGTTCATAAGTAATTGTTGAATGATTGAGACTGAAGCAAAATTTCCTATGTGAGCGGAAACATTTAATAGTTCAATAAAAGCAGTAAGCTTGGAATATTGGTTGTAACTAGCAACTTTAAATATTGTAGAATCGGGGTAGAATTACTTGCCATCCTTTTAAAATAATGATGGTGACTTGAACAGAGTCTAGCTCCTGCTTTCTCTCTCTGGTGCTTGAATCTAACTCCTGGTGGGTTGAAATCTGAATTCATTTGGTGACCAATTTTCCAAAGCTGGTGTGCCAAGATGAACCCACTTGAAAACTGTGGGCTCTTGGACTTGGCTGCAAGGCCCGTCCAGCTGAGGTAGGCTGGCCGAGCATCTGCTGCCTTTGTGCTTAATGCTGGATCCATCTGTTTTGTGTCAAAGCTAGTGCCAACAAATTACTAATCTATTAGAGAAACATGGAAATAAGATTGCACTTCTCATCCCTGGCTTTTCTTCTCATGTTTTGCTTGGCTTATATATTTGGTTTTTGTTTATTTGGGGGAGAAAGATATGTTATCGAGTAGGCAGAGAATTGGGGGTGGGGGGGGCATGAGTCATTTTTCACTCCTTCCACACATTTTTAAAAGATTCTAGGGGAAAGATTATATCAATGGGTATTGATAACATTGTGATTGTTGATGGTGACAGGAGATATCATTTATCAGGTAACTGTGCTTGCCACTGTCCTGGTCACTTTCTGCCTATTTCCCACTATCGTTACTTTACAGGTGGCAAAACTGATGCTCAGAAAGGGCCATGCTGCTAGCAAGTGTCAGAACCAATATTCACACCCACATTCAAGAGCCCGTGCTTTATTCTTTGCTGCCTCTTAAGCCATTTAAAGCCTTTAGAAATCATTTTTATCTGGGCATGTGAGTTTAATGAGGAACGTCTTTAAAGTTTCCAGGAGAAGAAAGGGGACTTTGTATTTCTTCTACCAAATAGAGGCCTCTGTAATTAGAACATATTCCCTTGACTTGTGCTTTTGAGTGCCAATTCCTGGGTCAGCCCGACTGATGGAGGAAAGGTAGACTGGAAGCCCCGCACTCAGTGGGCCTTTCTGCCTGATGGCATGTGTGTGTGCACGCACGCGCGTGTGTGGGGTGGGGTGGGGGTGGGGGGCTGTGCTCTAATGCATGCTCCACCCCATTACAGAGTGCTGGAGACGAAGATCAGCTGCTGAATTGAGCAAAGCTATTGAAATGCAGCCCTTCTCTTTTTAGTACATAAAACGAATGAGAAGGATGGATGCAGGGTAACTGAACACCTCGGTCATTTCTTTCCTTTGTGTTCGTTAAAATACAACCCCTGACTGCCAGTTAAACCTAAATTGCAAGCACCCAGAGTGACAGTATTTCCCAGTTCCAGCTGTAAGCAGTTCTCCTCCAGCTATGAACAGAGTTCAACAAAATCAGGAACCTTCTTCTCCAGTGGAACTGCATTGTGGGCATAGTCTGCAATAACCATGTCTAAGTGCTTGTTTTCTAAAACAAGATTAAAGTGACATTTCATTTCCTTCGAAAGCAATGAGCACATATGTTTTCACTGCATATAGTTTCTTACCAAATGAGTCACCAGATGAGTGTTGGGGGAGGGTGGAAACTAGCTGCAGATAGTATGAATATGTGGATTCTTTTCATTTGCATTCAAACTGTGAGTTTATTTATTTTTAATAAAAGCAAGAGCCAAAAAGAAGCACTAGGTTTCACTGGTGTCATCAGATAATCTGGGCCTGAGGGCATGTGGGGTCAGGCAGGGGAGGAGTCCATTCGGCTCACAGAGAGAGACACGTGCTCTAACATCTGGGGCATTGAGGACGCGGGGGCAGAGGCAGGGCCGAGCAACCTGCCCACCGCTCGTGTCCCTCCCAACCCGGAGAAGCATAAGGTGCCCTTTCCACCAAGATGGTGCTATGGGAAGACAGCCGGGGACCTTACGTGTGGTCCCGTGGGAAGGGAGATTCAGAAGCAACTTAACTTTTATGAAGAATGTTAAAATTGATAAACTGAGCATTGTTTACCTTTTACTTGAAACAATGTAAGGTTGATTATTTCTGCAAAGTAGAGTATCTCTGTGGAAAAGCGGTTTACGTTTGAGGAGCTGGCTGCAAAAGGGACTCACGTGCGCCTCAGTGGCACCTGAGAGTTTGTGTCATATCTGTCTGGTTCTTTCCTTCTGTTCCCTTTTGTTTTCCCTCCACTTTCCAGTTCCTTGTACTGCCAGAGCCTCACTCGTATTCTTCCTCTCTCCCTTTCTTTCGCCTTCCGGAGGGTATTCAGGGTCAAAGAAGCTGCTGGCTCTAACTAGTCACTTTCTGTGCTGGTGGAGCACTTTATGAGCTTGTCCCAAGATTGGTCTGTCACAGGGGTCAGCAGATTATGCACATTGGCCCACCACCTGTGTTTGTAAATAAAGCTTTATCGGAACACGGGCAGTCCCGTTGTGTCTGTAGTGCCTCTGGCCACGTTCAGGCGCAGTGGCCATTTAGCTGTGACAGAGACTGCCCAGCCCTTTACAGACAGTGTGCTGGCCCATGGCCTATGTGGATAGTGACTTTTGCACCATTTGCAATGAATAATGAAGGTCACGGACAACCAAGTAAGAAAGTACCCATAATGCACCTAACAAAGTAAGCTCCCAGTCAGTGTTGAAAAGTCTGTGGAATGCTTGCAGATTTGCAGGTGATGCTGCTTTATATGTGTGGACTGAGAAAGCCTGGCTTTCTGATTCTGATGATACTGTTTTATAACACTTGAGAAAGCCGCACAGTACTTGTGTCCTTGGACTCTGAACTGGACTCACAGACTGCCGGATGCTAACCATGGCTCCTCCACTTATTAGCCACGTGACCTTGGGACAGGCTACTCAGCATCCTGTGCGTCAGGTTCCTTATCTCTAAAATGGGGATGCTCATGACAGGGACCTCTTAGGCTCGGTGTCAGGGTTAAATGAGTTACTACCAAGAGCCTGGGACTGAGCTCAGCACATTGCGCGTAGCAAGTAGCTGCTCTTATTGTTCTTACTACTTAAATCCAGGGTCTGCTGGAGAACCTGGAGAAGCTCCTCATCTCCAGAGTGAACCCCAAGCTTGGACGCCTGATAGAAAGTCCCTGCTGAATCAGCCCCTGCCCTCTGTGCCCACTGCACAGCCACACAGAGCTCATCAGGGACTTCATCTTGAGTCTCTGTGCCCTCTGGCCCTCTGCCCTTGACCATGGCCTCTCCCACACACGCTCTCTCCCGTCCTCTGCCTTACCATCCACAATAAGACCCCTACCGCTTTTACACCCATGTTTGAGATACTTTGCATATGTTACCCGTGTATCATTTAACCCCAACAAGTCTACACGTAGGCAATATTAGAGAGGATTGTCTTTGTTTTACAAAGAAGAGAATGAAACAAAGATTAAAACAACTTACCTGAGGGCATACAGTCAGTAAATGCGGAGGCTTCACTCAGCTCCAGGCCCCCAGGTCCCAGAGCCTGCCCCACACGGACTCCTGAGGCTGCAGCCCAAGGTGGCTTTATTCAAGGAAACTTCACTGACGCCCCTGCACAGGAGACCCCCTGCTTCCCCCCCCTGAGCAGACTTGCTCTTAGTCCTCTTGCTTTTTGCAGTGCATCGTCTTTTGTTTTGCTTTTGTATTTTTTCTTGTCTTACCCCTGCCACTCCATACCACACGCACACACACAAGCACACACTACATACACACACAGATGGTGCGCTTGAGTGCAGGAATTGGATGGCGTTTAACTCTATATGCCCTGTGCCTAGAACTCTTATGTTACATGGATGAGGAGATTCTTCCAGAAAGTAGTGAGGACGGATTAAGAAACACCCACAGTCTACAAACACTTGACTTTCTACATTTATTTTATTTCAACATTTCTTAGAAGACAGCATATTTTATTGGTTAACTACATGAGTTCCGGAGTCAGTTTGCTTGAGCTTGAATCCTAACCTACCAGCTGTTGGTTTTCTTCATTTGTAAATGGAATCATGGTCATATCTGTATTTCATATGGTTATTGGAGAAAGGAAGGAAATTGCTGATGCAAAGCACTTCACCCAGTGTCTTGTTCACAGTAGGGTGCAGCGATTATGACTAGAATGGCATTATGTATGCCTTTACTTTAATTTATGTACACTCCAGCAAATTAAAAGGTATAGAATGAGAAAGAAAAACTATTGAACAGTTTGGGCCATCATAGCGGCCATGCTACCCCGTACGTGTGTGTCCCAGTGCGAGCAGGATGGGAGGTGTGATGTGGTTTCCCGTCTCAGTCTCAGGCTATGCCTGCTTCACAAGTGCCACCATCTCACTGTGTTCAGTGTCATGCTAATGCATGAACTGTATTTCATAAGACATGGCACCACGCACAAACCAGCCACTTGATCTGGTGCTCAAGCAGAAAAAACGTGTTCCCAACACCCGGGGAAAACTGACTGTGCTGGACTAATGTGGAGTTCTGGCGTGACGCCTCCTATGGGACTGGGAAGGCCGATTCCGACCATAAGTGCATGGGGTCTCACACGCTGTCTTTCCGAAGCCATCGTCATAACTGTTGAGTGGTAGTGATGTCGGGGTACATCCTCAGAGCGGTACTTGCTAAGGGCCGGGGACTGAAATACTTCGGTTAAGTGTGAGGGTGAGGTGTTGGGTGTATTGAAGCAGCACTCAGGGCCAGCCAGCCCCTGGCCTGTCTGCAGTCGTGTCCGTTCCCAGCCTGGATTGCCCCTCCGAGGTGTAGTGCCCTGGGCAGCTCTTGCCTTCGCAGCGCACAGAGCGCGTACTGGAGACTGCCAGCCCCACCAGCACCACCAGGGGAGCGTTAAGAAGGATAATGACTAATACTGTGTGTTGATCACATTGGTGGACAAAACATATTTCCAGTGAATGTTTTCACAAGTCCAGATATTAAGTAAAAGCCTTTAACTTGTGTTTGCTTTTTATTTAGGTAACTACTCCAGACCCCCAACGTATACTGGGGTGCCCAGTGCAAGCTACAGCGGCCCGGGGCCTGGCATGGGCATCAATGCCAACAACCAGATGCATGGACAAGGGCCAAGCCAGCCATGTGGTGCTGTGCCCCTGGGACGAATGCCATCGGCTGGGATGCAGAACAGACCGTTTCCTGGAAATATGAGCAGCATGACCCCCAGTTCTCCTGGCATGTCGCAGCAGGGCGGGCCAGGAATGGGGCCACCGATGCCAACCGTGAACCGTAAGGCACAGGAGGCAGCTGCCGCAGTGATGCAGGCCGCTGCAAACTCAGCACAAAGCAGGTATGCCGTCGGGGCGGGCGGTCTGTGTGTGGACATGTGAGCACATGTGCCGCTCGGGGCTGCATCATCCCTGAGTCACGTGGGTGCACAGCAGTCGAGGGTCATTTTGCTTGGCCATAAAGTTCAGGAAAGCAAATCACAGACCATGTTCTCTGAGACATCGAGGAAGGAATGTGAGTGATGGGCCAGTCAGTTGTGGAACGTTATTTGAAGTGGCTGTGAGTTGTCATTGCCGCCAGCAACCCAGGCCAGTGGCATAGGGAGGGTCCATGTGGTTCCATTTGAAACAGCAAGGTTTGGGCAGGAAATTCTGTAGCCTAAAAACTAGTTAAAACCTAAAACACTGAGAAAGAACTTCCCCTTTTACTATCCCACCGTAAAAATCTTTATAAAACAGAAACTTTTTATATGCACATATGTGTATTGTGTGTGTTTGTCTAAATGTATATTTTGAGATTTATGTACTTCATATTCTTATGTTTTATTTTTCTGGGCATACCTCTCTCTGTCCAAACCAAAATGTGGTCAATAAAGCAAAGATAATATTTCAGAAAGTTTAAGTTGATAGAGGAAGGCTTTATCCTCGATTACTTGTTTTTAATCCTGATTTTTAATCCTGATTTTTTTAAAACTAATTCTTAAAGTAAATACTTGACCTGCATAAAAATAACATATTGAATTAAAAATTTATGAGACCAAAGTGGATATGTTTTCAAAGAAGCACATGTTAGTATGTTTTATGTTTAACATACGTTAAAATACGTTTTAAAACAAAGCACACTGAAAGATAAGTATGGAGATATGGTATCTTGAAGAGAGAAGATTCTGATTTTTTCAAAGGGAAATAAAAGCTGTGTGTGTGTGTGTGTGTGTGTGTGTGTGTGTGTGTGTGTGTGTGTGTTTAAATGTGTCCCTTTGTTACTTTTCCTCTGAAGCTGCTATTTTGGGAATTTTAGGGACCCCTTCAGTCTTCTCCAAATAATAAAACATTTCCCTTGAGTAATCAAAATGAAAATCAGTCCTTCTTTCTATCTCCCTCCCTCCCTCTCTCCCTCCCTCCCCCTCCCTCCCTCCTTTTCCTTCCTCTTCTCCCCCTTTCCCTCTTTCCCTCTCTTCCTCTCTTCCTCCATCTCCCGGCCACCTCTCTCCCTTCCTCTCACTCTCTCCCTCTCTCTCCCTCCCCTCCCTCCCTTCCACAATACAATTACTTAGAATCTTCTGAACCCCAGCACTATACCTCTAAACTGAACGTCAGTGGACTTTAGGGAATGTTTTAATAAACCTGTCTGTGAGGACTGGTTTGGCTGGTCCAATTGAAGTTCTAATTTAGGTTTAAATGAATTGCCTATTGTTGCAACTCATAGAGCACAAATTATTTTCTTTTTAAGTAGAAAGTACTTGATTGAATTTGACATGCAGCCTTGGATAGTGATCTGGGAAGAGGAGAACCATAGAGGTTTTGATTAAAAAGTCTCGCTATGCCCCCTTTCTGAATCAGTTTATATATCATTTTATATAAATTAACATATAAATACACCTCCATGCATTTGCATTGTCTATTTGTAACCAGGAGACCATTCCAAAGCCATACTTTCACATGCTGCCCTTTTGAGCTCTCCAGGAATTTAAATGGAGACTGTATATTTTTCGGCTTTTACCAAAGTCAGAGCTGTTCTTCAGAACCGTGAACTGAGATTCAATCTGAGAATCTTACTCTGCTCTCTCCTTTGCCCTGTTCCACAGCATTACTTTTTGTTTAAGGAATGTTACCCAGTCCCGCTCCCAGGCAGCTGCGTGGTACGGAGTATTATGACACATTCTGTAGCCCTCCACGCCTACGTGTGGAAACGGCAGAATGGACAGGGGGATTCAGACTTGTCTACAGAACAAATCCAAAGAAGTTGTTCTTCTGTTCTGCTTTAGGCCACCATACATTAGGTCGCCTGCTTATCCCAGCCAGTCTGGGGCTGGCGGACGCCCCATGTTTTCTTCCCAGCACCCCAACTATGGCAACTCTCAGGCTCCCATGATGCACCAGCCTGACCAGTACGGGTAGGTAGCCACATACCCTGACTCGCTGCGGGACCTGGGTGTTTTTTTAAACTGTTAATGAACGTGCCACCTGGCTGCAAAAGTAACACCCAGAACAAGACAGTGAAAGACCTAAGAGGAAATCCATCTCCAAGGGGGTTGTCTTGTTGTTTATTTTTGTTTGTTTCGGGTTTTCTGTTTGTTTTGTTGTTTTGCTTTTCAGTCTTATTAATGGTACTGTACTGTGGTAGTTCGGTAGCAGCCTGCATGCTGACCCCCAGACCTATCGTCTCTGCATGGCTTTCGGCATGCCTTCTTTCCTTCGTGCCTGAGAGGGAATAAAAGCTTTTATCTGCGTGACAGTAATCAAGTCCCCTATATGGTGTCCTTTCCCCCGTTGTTGTCGTTGTGTTTGTTGTCCAGGAACTTGTATTGTGTAGCACCGTTATGACTTACTGTCACTCCTGCCACTCCAGTGACCTGTTCCTACACACCCCTGCAGTCAGAGTGCAGGGGCTCGCTGCAGGACCCGTGACTTGGGTTATTAACAGGACGAGTCGGGGGTTCCATTACGGCATCACTGAACACACGTCTGTGCCAAAGATTTCCATTATTTCCTCCACCTGAGGAGGTTTAGGACGTTGAAGTCACCAGGAAACTACAACCAAATAATCCAACACAGAATTTTCTTTACAAACACAGTGTTGCCTGCCATATTGCTATCAATTACAGCACAGGAATTACATACAGCAACAAAAAAGTGTCTCTCGTCTTTCCTACAAGCCTATGGAACATCCGGCTGTCACCGTGTACGTCAGTGAATGTGCTTAAAGTATGTGATTGTTGCGTGATTTACTAAGCAAAAGTATGAGGAGTGATACCGTTTTGCACACAGTGACACTCAGATTATCCTGTGTAGATTGAATCGTGTTGCGTAGCTGGTCTCAGCAGAAACATAGCACATTCTTGGTCAGAGTGAAATAGGGAGCAGTCAGCTGGGTTTGTTTAAAGGCTAAGCTCATAGAGCTGCTTTCCCTGCTTGTTATGGACGCACGACGCGGAGAGCGTTTTAATAGTTTTACACTCAGTGTACATTTGTGTAGACAGCAGAGCAAATGATGATTTTGCAATTGAGAGTTCTAAAATCCTGTAAACATGGTTCTAAATGTGGACCAACAAATACAGAATTCTATAAACATAACCCTAAAAATGAAATAACAAATAGAGAATTAGGTGAACATCCTTATTTGGAGAAAATGGGCTTTTCCTCTTTTTTCTTTTCTTGTGCTGCCTTCAAGGTCACTTCGTGAGTCAGTAGGAAGATAGTGGTGGGGAGAAAAGCATTTATCATCAGCTGCTAATCCATAGGATCTGTCCTTTCCCAACTCAGGAGTCCTATTTAGACCCACAAAGCTGGTTTGGCTGGGCCTTGCCAAGCCACATTAAGCAGCTGTGTAAAATGAATTTAAATGGCATGCATCAGAGTAAAATCTCTTCCACTGGGGCAGAAAATCAATGTTAGCTAACCAGCACGAGAAGATCAAATCTGCGTTTCAGCCAGCAGCATCCAGATAGCTTCCTTAGAACACAACACCTCCTCCTTAATTAAAAATAAGAAAAAGAAAGATGTTGGCGTTTCTATGTAAATCTTATACAGCACACTTGGCAACGGCTCATCTTTGCAGCCCTAACGCTGTGAGCTCTGAATTTTGTCTTTCATGTCTACAGTGCTCTTTCTAAAAAAGAAAGAAAAGAAAGTTTTATTTCTATTTGGAATCTTCCTTCCTTTGCACTTTGCAATACACATAACCTGTTGTGCCTTTTTTTTTTTTTTTTTTTTTTTAAAGCAGAAGCTTGAATGTGAGAAAACATGTGTAGTACATGTTTTAATGCTGTGGGTTAAGAAGTTTGATTTTCAACATGCTTTTGCTTGACGTAACAGCTCATTGCAACAAACTCCTGTTTTTGCTTTTGTTTTTGTTTTCTTTGCCCATTGATAGCTCTGTCAGGTTTAGGTTAAGTTGGCAATTTGCAAAACCAGTTTGCTAAGTGTCACTTTCTCTTTTGGAAAGGAAGAAGTGGTTCAAGCCTTTCAGAAACACTGTTTGCAATTTGTTATAATGACTTCTTTCTCAGGTCAGAATCCCAAAGGGGCTAGAGCCTGTGAACGAATCTGAAAAACACAAATCAATGACGAAAGTAGTGGGTGAGAAAGAGTGTGTGTGCAATTAGAAACAGAAAGTTCGCTGTAAAATGCAGGATTGTGATCAGTATGTTCAGGCTTTCTCAGCCAGTTGAATTTAAGATAATACATAGAAAAAGCACACAGGTGTAACTGGTTGGAAGCAGTTTTACTAAATCCTTTTTTTAGAGTGGCGCTTCAATGATAAAACCCACCCGCTGCACTGAATAAGTTAAGGAACATAGAGATGAATTGTTTCGTATTTTTCACCTTTTCAACAAAGGAATCCCTTATTTTGATTATAAGAGGGTTTACAATAGAATGTAGTAAATCTTATGTATCAGGTAGATTAGCTGAGTAATAATATCCAGTTATTTGAAATTAACAATTTATATCTGTCCATGACCCCGCCCCAGACACAGTAATAGATTTTTTACTCAGAAAATGCATTGCCGTGTGTAAAGCATTTCTAGTGACTGTAATATTCCTTTGAAGTGATGAGAAACAGAGCATGAGAAATACTGGTTGGTCTTACTAAAAGCCTAGTTCAGGGATGGCTAACGACTTCCGTCTTCAGTCCGGTGTACAGCCTCATGTCGGAAGGGTTCATCGTCTGAACATAGAGATCCAAAGTCAGCCAGAAGTTCAGGAAGGTCTTTAGCTGCTGCTTCCTAAAGAAGCATCAGCATGAATCCCAGCCTACAAATACAGTGTGTGATAGCTTTGCATGACCAAATCCATTACCAGTGACCTTTATGCTTAAAACACACACGTGTACATACACACATGACATAAATTTCTCTCTGTCATATAGTGTGCTTCGGGTGGCACCTGGAAGTGTCAATAATTGACACCTTTGCTAAATATACATGATGTATGGATTTGAATATTTCAGTTATCCAGACTGTTTCCCTGGAGATGAGCTCCAGGTCTGATGCGTGACTTCAGTGAACTTACAGGAGGCCTGGCAAGCCCTAGATTGTCAGGCCAGAGTAGGTTTGATACCTTGATCTGCCACCCCCAGCACCTCCTCTGTATCCGCTTCAGTCAAGTCTTGGATGCCTTGAGCTGGCTCATGCCAATGTTCTGGCGCAGATGTTTAAGATGATAATATTTTCATAAGAATAGGTTCCAAGAGGATGTAGTTTCAGTTGTAGATTAATAGAATTTATTTCAGCATGCCTTCTTTCCTTCATGCCTGAGAGGGAATAAAAACTTCTGTGTAACAGTAATGAAGTCACCTACTCTGGTGTCATGTCCCAGAGCTGGGAGGGTTTTGGATGTCAGCCAGTGCCTACCCCTTGGTGTGCTGGTGTAGGAAGCCGCGACCTGTGACATTGCCCACTCAGGATCACTTAGTCACAGAGCAGACCCGGCCCTGCCTCCCGGTCCCACTGCTCTCCCTGCTGCTCGGTGCTATCTCTGTAATTCCCTTTCAAAAAATATCTCTTAACTTTAGTTCTCTCTCATGTTTAAAGGCAATTCTACTATTAGAAACCAAGTATTAACCAGCGTCTCAGTGGAGATCCTACTCCTTAGGTTGCGGTCTGGTTTTTTTTTTTTTCCATCAGCTCAGCCTTTGTTTCACCCAAAAGGAAATTTCACACATTCCCACTTAGACTTGGCACACGGCGGGGGTGGTTTGTTTCTGGAACCGTATCTCACCTGAGATGAAGCAGCAGTTTAATTGATGGCACACAGATGGGTTTGAATTTCTGTCCTTGTCATCCTTCGGTTGCCTGCTTGAGCATTTTGCATTCGTTCTTGTGACTGGGGTGTAGCTGTTACAGTAAGGATTCCGAGCCGTGCAGAGAGAAACAGAAGTCGGCATTTGTACCCGGATGAATGCAGGCACCTGCCCAGTGCGCGTACAAGCGCTATCTGTTGTCCTCTTGCTGTCCCCAAAAGACCTCACCCTAGACTAAATGAACGTCACAAGGAGGAAAACTCTTTGACTTCTTAGTTTTGAAAAAAGTGAGTCTGTTTGAAAAGTCTTCCTTTGCTTGCCTCGAAGGGAATTTTTATGCAGAATATCACAACCCCAAGTCTGGACACTTAGATTTTAATACTTTCTGTCATACCAAAAACTAGGATAACTGAAATTAGTTTTAAAATGTTTCTGTGTTTAGTAAAACAGGAGATTGAGGATGTTAATCGACGTTATTTTTGAATCTTAGCCACTCTAACAGGGCAAGTTACATTCCATGGAGTCTTAGCCATTAGGTAGCTGGTTCAGTAGCAACCCGGCTCTATTGACATTGACGCGACGTGGCTGGGTGTTTTGTAAGAGTTTCAGCGGTGGTCTTCCTCTGCTTGAAACAAACCGGCTCCACTTACAAAGCCCAGTGGGTCTGTCTTCCTTTGGGTACATAGCCTCGTGTGCACCCCACACACACCTCCAGCAACTGTTCTTTACTGATGTGTTTATAATTCATCTCCCTGTTGCTGTTTGCCAACAAAGCACTTTTTCTCTATTATTTTCCTCTGAAGCCAGTGTCACGCAGTCCTGCCGATGGGCCAGGAGCCACTGGGGTGGAAATACATTGATGGAGATCTTGCATTCAAATGTTGGAGAGAAGGGACGAGAACGTCTGTGTCGAGTTACAGTGGGGTCCACGGGCCGGAAGGGATGTGAGAGATTTGTGTTAAGAAAGAATTCAGCCCTTTGGATTTTGGACAATTAGGTTTTAAAATAATAGCTATGATTTGAAAAGTCATGTTACTGAAAGGTGGAGAGAAAGATTTCAAAGGCTTAAATAGTGTTCCTATTTCTACAGTTAAATGTAAGCCTCTGCATTATCATCTAAATCCCGTGCTTTAATTTTTAGCTCTTTTTCTCCTCCAAATTTAGAATTTAAACTAATGTTATGTTGGTATTTTAAGATTATGGTTTTGATCAAGTCTTCAGAATTACAGAATTATTAGGGCAGCCACAAAGTACATTTTTTTAGTCTTCAAATAAGAAAACAATAGTAAAACACTGATCAAAGTATAAAATGTACAGCCAGCTCTTGGTGGGCCAGAGTCTGTGATGTTCCCTAAATGACTGACTATTACCTAGAGATTTTGTAAACATACACACAGCCTCATGCCCACCATGGGAGGCAGAGGCTCACAGGCCCGTGGTTTTCATAAAGCCCTGGGTGGTTCTGGTGAAGGACAGGACACATCTGAGGACTGGCACTGGGGTTCCTCCTTCTGAAGAGTGCTAGAGAAAGGCAGAGAGGGAGAGGCAGCAATGTGCCAACTCAGACGCCGTTGGCTGTGCCTTTCCGGATGGACACTGAATGAGGAAAATGCTGGGCTAGCGCTGTGGACAGTGGGTAGAATTAGGAGGGGCTCAGCTCTGGCATTCTCTTACTCGTGGCAGTTTTCCTCCAGAAGCCCCTCTCACTTTCTGCCTGTTCACATCTTCTCAGACGTCAGTGTCCTCCTTAGACTGAAATATTCCAGGGTCCCAACCATGCCTGCTCCTGCCTTCTTCACTCACAGTGTCTTCAGTCCATGTTCCGGTCTGCGCCTCAGAGCCCTACTATCACGATACCTCACAGTACCTGTGATTGGGTTGGGGCTCTTACTAACCAGGTGAGTCTCCCCTCAGTGGAGAGAGTGCCCTATTGACTTGTCTAGGCCACTTGTCTTCACGTCTAACTCACGACCCTCAATATCTCTGCCGCCACGTACCCCCACCCTCACGCCAGATAAACTGGGACTGTCAAATCTAGATTCAACAGTATAGGCCACCCATCACCACAAAAACATCGGCAACGCAGCCCAGCCAGTCATTAAATGGCAGAACTGTGGAAATCACGTATCTCGCAGGTAGTAAGTAGCATCAGCCTCACCGCCAACCTGCAAGGCTTTCAGGCCAATACCGGATGTGCTGAGCTGTTCCCAGTCTGAAATTTGGTCACCTCAGCAGTGCGCAGGGCCACAGGCGGCAGGAACAGTTTATCAGTGCTGCAGAGGCTGTGATCTGCGTCTTCGTTTCCCCCAGCCTGGGGGTTTGGGGAGTGTCGTGGGTGCACATGTGAAGATCACAGGTGAGGGCTGGCTTCTCTGACTGCTCATGGGCCTCTTAGCAGGTACCGTGTTTTCCCCAAAAATTAGAACTAGCTGGACCATCCGCTCTAATGCGTCTTTTGGAGCAAAAATTAATATAAGACCCGGTCTTATTTTACTATAAGACTGGGTCTAATATAATATAATAGAACATAATTAATATAATATAATATACCAGGTCTTATATTAATTTTTGCTCCAAAAGATGCATTGGAGCTGATGGTCCAACTAGGTCTTATTTTCGGGGAACCCGGCAGCAGCTCCCTACGGCTCCTGTTAATCTTGACCTTCATTCTTATTTTGAACTCGACTTCGATTACATAGATTAAAACACCAAACCAAACAGCTATAAAGGTTTTGTTCCTTGCTTTGAAAGTTAACTGTTACTGGGTTGCCTTTGATTGTGAAATACTCACCAGGTAAGAACTTGCTGGATCCTGCCCCTCCTGCTTCTCAGGGCACGGTGACTGAGGACATAAAGAACTGTTTTTACTCAGTTTTCAGGACTTTCCTGCAACATTTTTACCCTAACTTTGAACAGTGTTTTGCTTAAATTAAGTAACTCTGTGGCCAAAGGCCACATTTAGCTCAGGAAATCTATAAGAATTTTAGGAGGATTTTTTTTTAAGTTAGAAATGACTACATTAATATATTTCCTGGCACTATAACCCTGGACTAGTACATTCTTTGTTAAAGGGTTTTCCAAAATATTCCTGTGGCGAAATATATGAGATGGAGATCTCAAGACCCAAAATCTGTTCTTCTGGGTTTTTTTTCAGCTGAGACGGGTCCGTTAAAGTACAAGACGTCTATGAATGCCTAGAGATCTGTGCATTCTTAATTATCTTACTCCCAAAACCTCACTTAGATTTGCTGCTACTTAGCTCAGTATTTGTTGAGCTGATCTGCTCACCATGTCTGAGGTGCCTGTACCTCGAAGGAGACCCATTTCCCTGGTCAGGTCACTCTCTCCCTTGTCCCTTGTACCCAGGAAGGGGATGTCCTGGTGGAAACGGTGGGTGCTCCCATCACTGACAAGGAATGGCCCTCCTTGTAAATTATTGGAGCTCTTTTTTTAATGGCATTATGATCTCAAGATACATGTTTTTTTAAGTAAAGATCTTTAAGGCAATTAAAAGGGGACACTTTTTTCTTTCTGTGAAGGATGTCAGTGACTATTCATTTTTCTTCTGTGCGGCACAGTGGGTATCGTTTTCACCAGACCAGGAAGTGCAACATTTGCATCTTGGCAGAGGCCAGTGGGAAGCTCCGTGTACCAGAACCCACAAAGTTCTGGGGTCACCTCCTGCAGGGAAAAGACAGGCTTGGGGACCCACTGTTGTCCCCGTGGCTTTTGTCGGCGCCCTGGCCTGAGGCAGCCGGAGTGCTGGGCGTCACCTGGGAAGTGCTGACGTCAAAATCTCTGAGTGAAGCATCTTCAAAAGGGAAACTTTGAATTTATTTTGTATAATTGCCAGTAAATCATTTATAATTACAGAACAATGGGCTTAACAGACCAAAACCACCTTCGAGATGAAGAGAACATTCTTAATTGTCAATTACTGAAATTCAAGCAGCCAGACACTTTCTACAATCTCTTCATACCCCCACAAGGAAATCTTTCACTTCAAAACCCTGAGCTCTATTTGTTCTCCTGGTTGCTTTGAGAGAGAAGGTGACGAGCAGTCAGCCGCTTTAGGAACAGCTCAAACCGGATACCTGCATCGAGGTGCAAAGCAAGTACTAAATCTTGAAATTGCACACCAGGTGCCATTTTAGCAACAAGGCCAGGAGCAGAGCTGATCACAGGTTGGGACCCTCTGAGAAGTGTGCAAGAAGTAGTTAACAGAAAGGAAAACGTGTTTCTGGTGTTGTAGGCTCTTAAGAAACCCTGGATGGACTATGCAGTATTCCTCAGTGCGTGGTGGAAATAGCTTCACCAAGATGCAGGGGTGAAAATACAGCTCTTTGGAGAACGGTGGAGACAACCGGAAGAAATGTCTCTAGTCACCGAGAAGCCCTGTGAGCAGCACCACGTTACAGAGGCCAGTGGTGAAGACAGGCCAGGGAGCAGTTCTCTGGAGAGTGATCCGCTAAACGTATCCACGAAGAGACTGTTCTCGGGACCATGCTGAGGGAACTGCGGCCCCTCTATTGAAAGGGTCTTTGTCACAGCGCTGCTGAAAAATAACATTCCCCTTTGCCCATTGTTAAAGGGAAAAAATAAGACTTACATGTATCGATTACCAAAGGGTTTGGAGAGTTACTAATTTCTAGGTAGAAAATGGCAAATTTTGCTGTAGCGTTGTTGCTGACAGTCTACACACATCAGCTTTCTTTAAGGGACCGGGCTGCGTTGGAAAGAAGTCATGTTCACAAGGAGGGGAGACCTTAGAGAAGAGACTCAGTGTTGTAAAGGCCTTCCTGCATAGGGAGGGAAGGTGAGCTAAAGGACCCCTCTCTGCTTTCTAGACTGGCCTCTCCAGCTGTCTCCGTGACGTTGCCTTTTGGGAGCTGAGGGGCACATCAGGTAACACGCCCCGAGTCACACTCATATCTGTCCGGTGTTTTCTCAGTGACGGCCCACCATCCATCCTCTTGTGCAGCTGGACAGATACCCAGGAGCCATCTTGGTGCACCTTTCCTTTCCCCACAGAGTCTCAATCATCACCAAGTCCTGGTTCCAGGGCCCTGTCGTCTCTTACCTGGACTGTCGGAATAGCCACACAACCTGTGCGCCCGACCTTCGTTCCTCAGCCTCCAGTACAGTCAGAGAACAATGCACAAATCTCTCTATGCCATTTCTCCTAAGAACACCTCGTCTCAACCTCTTCCTCTTAGGATACAGACAACACCTCACAGAACCTGGAGTTCCCCCACCCCACTCTCATTTCTTACTAGTCTGCCTCTCTTCCCACCAGCCGTCCTCTGCTCCTGGATGCCCACAGGCCCCCTCCTTTGCTCCTTACCTGACCGGCTCCCCTTCCTGTCCCTCACGTCTCATCTGCGGTGATGGGCGGAGGGGCCGGCATCCCTTCCTCAGAGTTAGAAGCCCCCAGCACAGGCACTTCCACTTTACCCACAGCCTGGGCGTCATTTGACCCTCGCTGCTCTGGTTGTTTGACTTCGTTTGTTTGTTTGTGTTTGACAACTGCTGTGCTCCTCCTTCCCCCTCTCCTCCCACACTTACCTTAAAACACCTGCCTTGAACAAATGGTTGGAACCACCAACCAAATGGAAGGTATTTCTAATTCATTTTAGTTATTTCTAACATGTCTCCCTGATTGAAAGGGGTGCAGTAGTTGGTTTGTTTTAATAGCATGTGGCTGTGCATTTTTATAGAAACCTGTAAATTTTAAGTCATTGGCTATGTATGTGTTCTTTGTCTTTGGTTTAATGATATGAAGCCACTTTCGTTGCACAGGATCGACATCTACCCAGAGCAACTAGCTTGTTGAAACTATAACATGATTTTGCCCCCAGAATTGCTGATGCATTTGTGTTGGCAGGCCGACTGATGGAATCACCACTCCAACAATGGGCCAGGGCTGGGGCAGCCTTCTTTTCTGTTTTAACTGTGTTGTTTTGGAGACACAGGGAGTGTTTTTCCCTCTTCAGATAGTAGATGTAAAATAATCTCAGCTGCATTTGCCCTTCTTGGTACTGCTTTCGAAGAGTCACTGTGTAACTTAGGTCTAAGTGTTGCTGGACACATACACGTGAAAATACTTTGTGTTTATACAACATTTAAAGTAGGGCGTTTTGTGTAATGTTATATAGATGATTGGAGTTCTCCAAGAAGCGACTCTACCAGAATGGGGCGTTTCAAAGGTTCCTGGTTCTGATAACTATTGGGTTGAAGTGGGAAAGTGCCCCCAAATCTCAGGGGTAGCCTAATATATCTAGTGAGTAAGTAATCTCTTCTGCTTTCATAACTCAAACTACATCTATAGTGACAGTCCATGTAGAGAAAGATCCACGTGGCAGTCATACACGGTTTTCTAACAGAGCACACATTTTTATGTTCATCTGGAACGTGTGGATGATATTTTCAGTGGACGTGCTGGGGCTCTTCAGGGTGGGGCTTCTCTCTGTGTGTCTGCCCCTGAGACTTGCACAGAGAGGCTTCACTCACGTGGTGTCTATTTCCAAAGTATTTCTTATGTCTGTCCGTCCTCTTCTCCAAAGAGCTGTATCAGAAACCCATCCATTTTCCAGATGTGCAGTTCACACTCCTTGTCTGTCACTGTTGAGAACAAAACGATGGCAGTGCTAAAAACGTGGCCTAAGTATTCTTTTAAAGTACCACCGTCATGTACAGACTGTTTTAAATTTTATTGCAGCTGACTCAAAAACAAGATATTTAGAAATGGATTTCGTACTGCTATTTAAACTGCTAAATTCAGAGTGTACTGGGAAGATGTATTCCGCTTTCTGCCTTCACAGTGGAGCACTGGACATTATCACTTTAAAACTGGTGTTTGTTTCTGGTTTTTTTTTTTTCCCCCCAAGCCAGCCCTTTGTTGGCAGATGAATGTGTGATGTTTAAGAAATTTCCAAAGTGACTAAAGGAGAACCTATAAAAATGACGTGTGTGCGTGTGTGTGTGTGTGCGCGCGTGTGTGTGTGTGTGTGTGTGGATTGAAACGCAGGACCAGAATCGCTTGAGGGAAATGCATGTGCAGCCCCACTTCTGAATTACTCTCGTTATAATAACGGGGGTTTTGTCACTGAATGCCAGATCTGATCTTAAACACTTACATCTAGTCCCCACCGAAGACTGATTTAAATACCGTTCTTCTGGTTATTCCGCAGCTCCACGTGTCTACATGATAACCCCCCACGTGATGCTTTGACATGAGGGAATGGTGCCTGGCCATTCCCCAGTGGTCCCCGGCCCCCGTAAGCGCAGGTCAGCACCCTGTGATTTGTGGCACCGCCTGCCACAGTCATTTTCACTGGGCGCAGCCCAGGAGCTGCCTTAGCAGCATAACCGCAACAAAACGTTCCCTTTAAGTGTCTATCGAATTCCCTCTCGGGACGTTATAGGGCATTCATTGCCACAGCCATTGCAGGCTAGGAATGTGTGGCATCAGGACAGCAGTAATTTGTAACAAAAATGACCTCAGTCCATAGACCGACTAGAAACCCCTAGTGAGTCACAAACCCAGAGGTCAAGGTAGGGCACGTTGCTCTTCCAGCTACCACTTCCCTTTTGGTAGGGTCTTATTTATATCGAAAATGTTTCCCTCATTTCCGTTTGTATCTTCGCTTGGTGGTGTTTTGTTCTGTTCTGCCTGCTCTTGTTTCCTTTTGAAAAAAGAAAATGTCTAGCGATTGACTTCTTTGCTCTCCAAGTTCCATTTGGAGCCTTCAAATGTCACTGTGGTCAGAAAGGGTTTAGCAGTCGGTGAGTGCTGCCTCTGGAAAGGCACCGGCTTCCGAGGTTGCTGTGGTCCCAGGAAGGGTAGGCAGCCCAACCAAATAAGCTCTTTGTTGTGAGCCACAGAAATGCTTTTACGGTAGCTGCACCCGGGTAAGTGGCAGTGCTCGGCTTAATCACAGAGGCGGCCGTCTCACGTCTCCTTCCACAATACGAATTGCCTCGATTTCTAAAATTCAACAGCGCATTGAGAACTCTTGTTTAGTATTAAGCCCATCTTGCTTGTTCAAAATTACCAGTCGTCTTGCCAGTAATTTCCAAAGTAATAATAAATAGGATTTCTTCTGCGGTGATGAAAGACGAGCTCTCTCCCATTTTAGCCAGGCGGCCAGGGGCTGTGCTCATGGCCACACGTGCCCTGCATTCCTGCGAGGACTCATTTCCCCACTTGGATACCCCAGAGGCCTGCAGCACACAGGATGAACTCCTTTCCAGAAGCAGTTGCCCAGGGTGCTATTTTATTTACTTCCACCACCTCTCACTGAGTCCATCTCGCCAAAGGGTGCCCTCCAGGAAGCTCAGAGGAAACCGCCGTTCTGATCTGTCAGCTTTCTCCCCCCAAAGATGAGTCTGGTAGACAAATAGAAAGGTATACAGTAGGCTGCTGTATGTCATTACACTTTGTCTCATCAAGTGTTAGCAGTGTGAAGGCCCTTAGAGAAAACAGTATAGGACACTGGACTGAAAGCAGGCTTGGGGAGTTCTGTTTCTGCCACTTGTTGGCTCTGTGTCTTTCTGCAAATTATTTAATCTCTGATCTTTATTTATTTATTTATTTATTTATTTATTTATTTATTTTGTACATGAGCATAATTCCACCTACCCTCCTCCAGAAATTTAAAAATTAAATGTGTGAAGTGCCTAGAAATCGTGCCAGGCATATTTGTAGATCCTTCATAAAGTAGTAATGTTAAAATTATTAACAGTCCCTCCATGTTTGTATATAAAAACTGAGGCCCAGAAAGCCAGCGTGATTTGCTCCCAGATCCTAGTGACAGTGGAAAATGGGGCTAGTGACAGAGTTAAGACCCCTCGCTTTTTAACCAGACTCTTGAAAACTATAGATGCAGTTTCATTGAGGACCATTGTAACCAGCAACGGACATCCAACACACAAATCTGTCATCCTTTATATTTTTTGTTATTTTAAGGGTATTTTTAAAAACCTCTTTAAGATGTACGTTCGTCATCTTATGGTGATTGAAGATGGACAGTGCAGACTTGGGAGAGAAATCATAGATTAGGGTTAGATGTGGTCTTTGAGGTTACTTCATCTGACCATCTGCCTGGTAGATTTTATATTCTGATTCTCGTTTCTACCTTGTTATATAAACAACTGTGCTTAAAGAACTGTTAATTTCATACACATGTTAGTTACACTCCATATGAAACTGAATTTGGTAGAAGCTTTAAAAGGTGGCCATCTTTCATAATTCCTATGTACAGTGATAAAAATGTCCTCTATCAATTCAGTTAAAATGTATTTTGTAGTTTCTGTCATGTGTTCAGTCACTCCTCTCAGGAGGCGCCCACACACAACCTGAAAGAGCCAAAACATGCACCTAAATTGTTTCAGGACACCAAAGAAAGCAGAGTGCTATGAAAACAGAGCCTGCAGAAGGCAGAGCTCCCCGTGGAGCATGGGGATGGGTTGCATGGAGGAGGTGGCCCCTGGTCTGGATCTTGCAGGACAGGTCAGGTGGGCTGAGATTTGGAAGCAATGGCTGCCTGGGAAGTAGTCCCCAGAAAACACTGCCTGTTCGTAAGTTAAGGGTGCTCTTCCTGTGCTTTATCTGCTGAGAAACTGAGAGAACTGTTCCAACAGCTGCCACTTGTTCTCTTTTCAAACAGTTCCATAAATGCTACTAAATAGTCTTTCATTTGAATGAAAACATCTCAACAAACCTGAATGTCTGAGGTAATGCCAACTATCCACAGGCTCATGTTACGACCCTGACCGTACAGGAATGTGTGTACAGCTGCTGGGCAATGTATTTATAAGGATGTACGATCTGAGGTTAATCAGAAACCATTGGATGCTCTCAGATCCATCCTTAATGAATTGCAGTGGGTATTACAGCTCTGATTCAGCAGTCTGGCGTTTTTCAGAGTGGAATCTCAGTGAGTGGAGCATTCAAGGGTGAACTAGCACTCCTTTCTCCCAGAGCCACACTCACACCATTAGTCTTTCAGCCTTCTAGAATGTTCTTTCCAAGCCATCAAGTGTTCGTTTGTACAGAATTTCCCTGAATGGTTTGTATAATACTTAAAAGAAAAACACTCAAACCTTTGCTACTTTGACTTTTCAAACAGACCATGTTTGAACTTTTTCTACAAGCAAAAATTCGTTGTAGAAAATGCCTACACAAAAAGAATAGTATACTACATTTTTATTAATGACTTATGTTAATCCCTTAAAGAATCTCTTTAAAATTTTCTACTATTATCCGTTAAGAGCCACCAAATGATAGTTTAGTGGCGGTGGAGGGGGCTGTAATCATAATTAATTTGGACAGATAAGCAAAGTGTCTGGATTTTTACCCTTCCCATTAGCTTTACTCTTAAGAGTAAACATTAGCAGCCAAGACTGAAAAGTTTTTCAAAGGTACTGCGCACATAAGCCAAGCTTGACTGCAATGGGGTAGTCAAGCTCGACTTTCAAGATTTTGCCACACTGCCATCATCTTTCTTTGCCGTAATTTTCCTGGGAGAATGAAACCACCTTGCTGTTTAAATCTTCCCCTCCCCTCCACCATTACCTGCCGTTAGAGAAATGACGTTGTGTGACAGTTGTCGCCTTCAAATCAAAGAGTGCCCTTTGCCGCTTTGCAAGAGTAAAGAGGTTTGTCTCTATGTATTGACACAAAACGAACCATATGAAGTCACCAAAAGTTAAGTTCCTGAGTCTGTACGGCGGTGGGGAAGGGGTGAGCCTGTTAGGGCAGGAGCCTATTAGGGACACTTACAGCCAGTCTAGTTCCCTTTCCTTCCTGTCACAGAAGAAATCCTACAAAAAGACGTGGAAGCCTAATGTTTACTGTGTAATTTTAAATAGGGAAACTGGTATGTTTTTCATAGCACCTAATTTCAGAAGGTTGTATAATAGGCTTGAAGGGAGTTTGGGAATGCTTTCTCCCATATTCATTATATCAGAACACTTAAGTCAACGAATTTTTTTTTTAAGTATTCCCACACTGCTTTTTTTTTTTCCATTTCTTGACTTCTGTTTTTTTGATGTGAGGATACTAAAGTTAATAGAGTCAGATCTTTTTAAACATTAGAAATTAATTTTGCTTGCTTTTGTAATTCCTGTTCTTATTTCAAGTTCCACCTTTCTCGCTTATATTCCTTTATATAAATCATAACCTGGAACACTTGACATGATTTAAAACATGTAATTTATTTGTGGAATTTACATTATCTGGAATTTTTACATAGTACAAGTATTTTAAGTAATTACCAAGCAATAAGAGTTCAGCCTCTCTCTCCAGGAAATAAATTATTTTAAGGAAAATGTGAGAACTACTGGCCCCACCCCTTGCCTAAATGCATTGTGAGAAATGACTCCCAGCCAACCTGTAATGTGCGTGGTCAGTATCCGTATGCGTGTGCTTTCTCTCCATGCAGGCAAGGCAGTTTCCCGGGCATGAATCAGAGTGGACTCATGGCTTCCAGCTCTCCCTACAGCCAGCCCATGAACAACAGCTCGGGGCTCATGAACACCCAGGCGCCGCCCTACAGCATGACGCCCAACATGGTGAACAGCTCCGCAGGTAACCTTGGCGGCTCTGGGCTTCTGAGAGCAGCCCCGCCTCTCCCTCTCCTCGTAGGCGAGCAGCGCTGAATGTACAAGAGCAAGTCAAGCAATTGGAGC
The DNA here is from genome assembly GCF_036562045.2 of Rhinolophus sinicus. Lineage (NCBI taxonomy): Eukaryota > Metazoa > Chordata > Mammalia > Chiroptera > Rhinolophidae > Rhinolophus > Rhinolophus sinicus. The sequence continues at coordinate 175,471,985 of NC_133755.1, forward strand.
GTTTGGTGAAAAGGGGGAAAATACTGCTTTTCCGCTTCTTGGAAACTTGCTCAGTCCAACTGTTTGAAGACTTGAGGGTTACCTTACATTTTATGTAAATTGTTTTTTACATAAAGGTCAGTAATTCAACCGACCTGTTGCTTTCTCCTCCCTGTTGGAGTGATAGATGCCACTTTGGGGTAGGCGTCTCTCCTTGACTTAATACAGAGCTGTGAGTAGCCAGGGGGTGTCCTGTGATGCTTTTTGATGTGTTAGAAAAACATTGTGGAGTTAGAGGCTTGTTCCCTTTCTTACTTTTTTTTTGTTCTCTCTGCTTTTCTCTGCCTTCCTAACCTCTCCATCTTTGAAAATCCACCTCAAAGCTATTGTTTGTCAGCAGAAGAGAGACAGCTAGAGGCCGGGCTTGCAACCTGTCTGAGCTCCCGAGTACTGGTTTCTAGCGTCTCATTTCATAGTGCCTTTCCCTGATTATTTCTCTTTAAAAGTTTGTAGAAGAGTTAAAACTAGAAACTACTAGTGCAAATGAAAGTTTTTAAATAAATCAGGGTCTGTCCTGATGTTAAGCAGGTGGTCATTCATCCAGGGAGGTGGGTGTTTTCACATTTGCAATGCAAAGTGCCAAGCTCTTGGCCAGTCTATTAGCTAGAAGCTTCCCCTTCCCTTTCCAGCACTGTCCCAGGTAATAGCGTGTTTGGGTGATGACATTATGTGTTTCGTCTGGCTTGCTGAAATGAAATTACTTCAGAGCATTGAAACGACACAATAAATTTTCACCTACTATTAGCAATACTCATTTTTCCCTTTTTCCTTTGGACTCCAGAGCCACAAAAATAACCCACAACAAATAGATGGCACCGTGCCCTGCATAAGAAGATTTATGTGTCCCTAAGAGATAACCAATTTAATGGAGATTCACAGAGAGGGGTTTTTTTTATTATTATTATTCAGATAATTCAGCTATTTGTTATTTCATACTGGGGAAATCTTTTCAATGAAAGGCCATTTATCCTCACAGCCTTTTGTACAGACTAGTAGTATTTTTTTTTATTGCATTGTGCATTTTGAAACATTGACTTTTTAATAATTTAAACATTTATCAAAATTTTTTCTGCACATTTATATGATTTTATTTCAGCTTTATTAAGTCAAATGCTACCTGATAGAAAGTAATCATGCAGCACATCCAAGGAATATTGACGACTTAGCATTCACTGTGTATCTGCTGGTGAGCGCACGTGCCTCTGCTAGAACTGGCCTGGTCTCTGAGGGAAACGGGAATGACAGAAGAACCCAGAATGGGACAGTGAGCTCCCAGTGAGAGATTGGGCCTGACGGTGTCCACTTAGCTTTTCTGGGGATGGGCCAGAAATGGCTTGGAGCGTCATCACTTCAGTCTCCATGGTTTGAACCCATGGAGATAAATTTCCATTGATGACAGCAAAGCATTTTCTCCATCCAAGGACACTTTTGGAAAAAGTGAAGATAATACAAACGACGGCCGGACTGGCAGTGGGATTTTCTGAGCCTCACTTAGCAGCTGATGCCCCTGGCATCCAGCATCCTCTTCACTGAGTTCCAGCAGTTGTGCTGTAGACGGTGTACAGGGCCAGAAAACGTCCTCCTGTGTAGTGACAAATCGCTACAAGCTTCAGTGAGCAAGTAATTATTTAAATGGAGTCAGTGCGAGTATGAATGTGACAACTATTTCTTCACTGAAAATGCTAGGGAAGTAGGATGGTAGGCTGTGGGGATTTTTTTCCTTTAGAGCTTTTTTCAAAAAATTATTTGGATTAAAAGATTAGAATTACATATTACTATGGGCAAAATTATAAGCCCTGTATAACCTTATTAAATGCACCCCATGTGATACTTGCATTGTTAGTTACATAGTACTTATTTATGTTTTCTTTTATAATATTCATCAGTCCGAGCATAAACCATCATCTTAATGAAGACATCTGATGTCAGAAAACATACCTACCATGCAGGGCTAAGTTTGCCTCACCGGAAGTCTACAGTGTGGGGGGCATTTCCATCAGCATAACCTACAGGAGGAAATGAGCAGCCCCAGGCTGCCGGGCCAGGCCTCCTCCACACAGGGCACTGTCAGATTCCATCGTGAGTCTTTCTGCCCGCCCAGCAATGTCCTGTCAATGCCACAGTATCAACAGCTTCCTTCAGGGTTCTCAGAAATCAAGAGCCAGCTGTCAGTTGCCTGCAATGCTCATGAAAACTACAGACTCCTGGGACTGCCCCCCAGGAGCTGTGGTGAGGGAGGTACCCCAAGAACCGTCATTGCTGACAGACTCCTGAGGTGATTCTTATGTGCAGGCTAAAGCTTGAGACCCACCAGGTTAGAGGTATTTTGCTCAACAGCCTCCTGGCAGAAGTGCTGCCAGCTTTGTGTGGCATTAGCCATTTACCAGATAATTTGCTGTTTTGAAATTTAAAAAAGATTTGCAAAACTGTGCCTAGAATATAAACTGCCAGATGGATAGCTGTTTTCCGTCTTGAGATTTTAGGATCCTTCACAAAGGAAGTTTGGGGTCTTGAGCACTATTGCTACTGGTTGTCTAGGTGGCTTATAAACATCGTTGGCTTTTTTGTTTGATTAAGTTAATGATTTTAGGTGAATTGCTGTCCTTCCCCCCAAAAAAATACAAAAGACTTGATAAACTATGAAAACCATCTCCCTTAAACTGGGGAAAATGTACGCTGAGTTTTACCACAGGTATCGTTAGCTGGGTTTCTTGGGAGCGTGAGCCCAGCTCACAAGAGAGAGTAGTTGCTTTCCGTGAAGCAGTGATGCTCAGCGAACTTGCTGGTTTTCCTCAGGTTGCACGTGTCTTTGGGACGGCTGAGTGGGGAGGGGGCTGTGATGGAATGATGGGGTCGTGCCTCTCACTTGCACTGCCCCCCCCCCCAGGTGCATCAGCATAGGGAACTTTCCCGGATTCTTTCAAAGGCTTGCTGCTCTAAGCAGAGGGAAGTGTTTCTCCTGAGCTTTTCTCATTACCTTGTATGTGTTATGTTAACAGTGTTCTTTATATATTTGCCACATATAAAAATAGCCATGAATATCTACAGATGTATACCCAGAGATAGGCCCTTTTGTGTTTTCAAAAACAAGGAATAAAATATTTTGCAGAGTATGGTATATTATCTACCATGAAAAGAAAAGAACTGTTTGTGCTTTTCTGGTCTTGTTTTACCATCTTCTGGGAATGATTCTGCAGCCTTGTAAGGAGACTAAGTGAAGGAAGTTGGGAGAGTAGGAATGAATGTTTCAGCTCAGTTTCACTCGCACCATATGTTCTTTATGTTCTTTTGGAATATATTAAATCCACAGTGAAATAGCTGCCTTAGGACCTTGACCCACACTTACTTTAAGAAATCATTCTAGCTCTTAAATTTTGATGGTGAAGCCAGAGGCTAGTGCATGCGGGTATTTACAGTAACCCCCGCCCTCACAGTCAGTCTCAGTACTGCCCCTTCTTGGCCTGAACTGTACACACTGATTCTGGTGTCAGTAGGAGAAAGATCAGTGCCCCGGTTTAACACGTCCTTAAGAGAGTGGTGGTCTTTCCCTTCTGGGAAAGGAGAAGAAAATAGTGGCCCTGGAGTGTCACTGCCCGGGAGGCATGCGTCTCTTTGCAGTGGTTCATGGAGAATTCTGCTACGAAGTCAAAAATAAGCATTTCAACCAAAGGGATAGTAAAAGCCACAGGAAGGAAAGCCCTTATGATCCATTTTGTAAAATAAAATTTGCATTGTAAGGCAGGAGTACTAAGAAAAACTATTACTCTAAGTCCTGGTCTTATTTATCTCTCAAAATAATAAAGCAATGCAACTTTTGACAGTTTTTGAATTTGCATAACCCAAATGCCCTCTTTAAAATATGTAACAGAGAACGAAGAAGTTTGGGGGATTTCAGACCAGCATATTTGCTTATATTCAGACCAGCATATTTGCTTATATTCAGACCAGCATATTTGCTTATATTCGTCTAAGTCTGATTTTTAAATCAGTGTAAATTATCATCATTAATTATCATAACACATATTGACCTAGCTCTTTATGCTTAAAAATTACTTTTGTGCACATTAACACATTAGATGCATGAAAAAGGGTATTGCTATTTTTTTTTCAAATATATTTAAGCATGATTTATGATACATGCTGAGAAAACTATTTGTTGTAATCTTTGGAGAAGCAGGACTTAACGGAAGCCACGTGTCCATGACCTTGCCATTTTCTCTGGAATTGTGTGGCTGTCATTCCTTTGAACCTACTCTGAATAACCAGCGAGGACGTATGGACTTTCATGAATAAGCCCCCCCTCTCCACACTCGTCCTGCTTTTTTTCCCTTCTATTCTTCTAAAAAGGGTCTTTCTTAACATACAGCTTTACCAGTTCATATCTCGCTAGACCCCAGAGATAAAACCGCACGAAAGCAACAAGGCGGTCTTCTTCGTGTAATCTCTCTCAGCTGCTTTTCTGAGGTTTCACACATTCACAAAAATAACAGCATTTTTAGCTGATCCCAATAGATTTTTCTGTGCAGCTGCATCACTTGAAAAAGCTTTTTGTTCCAGTTCTTAAAGTCTAAGTATTGAAAGTAATTTGGAAAAAAAAAAAGAAAAACATCCCAATTATGATTTGTGTGTGTGGTAATGACTTCAAGGGCTGACTGGGCTGCAAATGGGCTTTGAAAACAAGCCACTGTGGCCGTGGAAAATGCAGGCGTTTCAGAGCGCGCCATTGAGTGTGCCGTTGTAAACTCATGGGCACGTGGCAGGGTGGCTCTTTTGGCAGGACCTCTGGTCTCAACCTGCAGTGATGCTAACGATATTAGCAAATTAGCACCACAAAGCTTGCCAGCAAATTCGCCAGAGCCCTGCTCACTCTCTCACTGCTGTAATTAAAACTAATCATTTTCTAAAACATAGTAATACATGAATATGAGCAATAATCATTTTGTAGTGGGCAATCTGTGGGGCCTTTTCTAAAGCTGCTCTTTTTCTCCAGCACATTGTGCCCCATTTGTACCGACGCCTCATTTGGGCCAGCACTTTCATTTGCAGAATGTAAACCGGGTCCCATTCATAAAACCTCAGGTTTATTTGATTTGGAAGTAGGCATGTTTTCTGGTCTCCACTCATTCCTAAGGCTCGTAATTCTCTCCCCACTTCCTTTCCTACTGCCATCTCTCCTCACGCCGACTCCTCGCACATCTGCTTGTGCCGTGCTCACAGCCCAGTGTCGTGCACGTGGTTTTCACAGTGGGGCCCCGTAGACATTCAGCTGTTATTCCCCTGATACCTACACTGAGTCCCTACTGTAGCCTTGCTCTTCCTTTAAAAAGAAACCTAAACCCATGTTTTTAACTTGAAAGTATCTACTAGTATTTGCAGTAAATGTGTATAGGTCAGTTGTTCGTTGGTGAAGTTTTCGTTCCGAAGCTTAGATGAACTTGATCGAGTTTCTGAGCCTGGAGATAGAACGTGAGTTTTGCCTGGGATTGTCAGGTTGACCCTTGAGCTGGTGTGGGTATCTGACCTGGGCATTTGAGCTGTGGTTGAGAATTGATAAACATACGCAATGCACCAGGCTGAAAGGAAACCAGCCCCATTGTAAAATAATTAGAAATCTTTTCCTTCAAAACTTACTTTTGATTATTGTTTTTGAAGCCATGTGGTACGATTGTCTTTCATTATTATAGACTAGGCCACGTGCAGTAGATAAGATTTTTCAAATGAAACAATATAAAGTATCAAATGATTTTTGCCAACTATAGGTAATGTGCATTTAGGAAATTAAGAAAGCACTAAATCCTCTAGTCACCAGGTAAAAAAGATACACATCCAGCATTTGCTTTCAACACCTGATGAGCAATTTAAACATTGGGCTTATGTCCACTTGTCACTTACTATACTATAACTGCTTGCTGTATATTTAACTGCTATAAGTTGACTTTCAGTGGTTTGGGTCTTGAGTAAATGATTATTTTTTTTTCTTTTTCTTTTTTTTTTAAGATAAAGAAGGAGTGCCAGAATGTCATGCTATTTAGATTTCAGAAATTAGTGTGCTGAGTTACAATTTCTTTTTTCTTTTCTTCAAGGGAGATTCAAGTGCCCCATGCATCACCCAGTAACTTGTGTTAGCAGGAGCACAGCCTGACGAATCACATGTATAATCCTAAACTCTTTCTCCTGTTTTCGATTAGCATCTATGGGTCTTGCAGATATGATGTCTCCTGGTGAATCCAAATTGCCCCTGCCTCTCAAAGCAGACGGTAAAGAAGAAGGGACTCCACAGCCTGAGAGCAAGGCGAAGGTATTTCCTTTCTCCTCTGCACGCAGCGTGGGGTCTGCCTGGCTAAAGCTGCCATGCTGTTCTCTAGTCACTGGTGTTGGCCGACACTTTTTTTTCCCATTTGGTTTCTTCTCTCTGCATGCCTTCATTTTGTGCCACATGTTTGTAGTCTTTCTTTCTTTCCCCACCCCCCTCATGGTGTGGATCTGAAAGTTACTAGTTCTGATGGCATTAACTCACGGTCGTGGGAGAGGGGTGGAGGGACAAGACCCACCTAAGAGAAATGCTTTGGGGGTGGGGAGAAGTAAGGGATCTTGCCTGGTTTTGAAACTTGCAGCCATTTTCTCTGCCTTCAGTTTATAGCTTCCTGTTTTGGCCGCCTCAGCAACAACAACATACTTAATATTTTGCTTTCCTGCCTTATTTGATAAATAAGGTGAACAGCTTTTTTTTTTCTTTCTTTCTTTCATAAGGGGTAACCCATGCTTAGCATTCCATGTAAGCTTGAAGTAAGCATGGTGGCTTAGTGGCCTTATCCAGCATCCAGCAACTTACCAAATTATACTAATTAAGAATGTTGTTTTAATACCTTTATATGTGTGTGTGTTTGTTTGTGTGTGTGTTTGTACATGTCTTTATATATATCTAATATATATAAAAGTTAGTCTGTTAAACTGGATGTACTTTTTGTTATTTTAAATAAAGTTTGCCCTACCGTTGTCAATTTTTTTTTTTTTTATTCCTCTACCACAGGATAGCTACAGCTCTCAGGGTATTTCTCAGCCCCCAACCCCCGGCAACCTGCCAGTCCCCTCCCCAATGTCCCCCAGCTCTGCTAGCATCTCCTCATTTCATGGAGATGAAAGTGATAGCATTAGCAGCCCAGGCTGGCCAAAGACTCCATCAAGCCCTGTAAGTGGCTCTGGTTTTTTGTTTTTTTTGGTTTTTTGGGGTTTTTTGATAATTAATTCTACGTTAATGCTTGCTTATTTATTTGTTTTATAAGACTTTTTCTTCAGTAATTTATCCATGAAAGGGATTTCTTTATAATTATATTAGTAACAAAATGAGTAACGTTTATGTGCATCATAGAAGTTGATTTCTGGTAATGAAACCGCTATATAAAGAAGCACCTCTGTACCAAGCATGCGATTGTGTTACTGGGTCCAAACTCCTTCACACAGTGACTTTGTTTAAATGTCTAATCCATTGTGCACTTAAGAAATTTAAAACGAGTTACTTCTCCATTTACATGGGAACTAATAGCAGCCGCAGAGTAAATGACAAGTTTGGCCTCTGGCCTAAATCTTTCATGGACTGTTTTATCTGAAACATCTTATTTCAAAACTGCCTACCTGAAAATATAAATATTACACTCTGGGCACGGTTGAGCATCATATCAGCCCTGCTTTGTTTCAATCCACTTGTCAGAAATTAACAGAAAAGTTTGGAAATGTTAGTGCTTATAACTATTTGGAATGCTGTTTTTAGGTTAATAATGTATGCCTACATTAGAATCAGTTGAGATGAAAAATTATATCCTGCACAAGACTGCTGATAATCTTGATGAAGTGAAGTGTTGCTTTCCATATGACACATAAAAAACAAAAATGATAATGTATATATAAGATAATTATTTTAGCCTTTATGTTCTTCTGCCTGTAGAGCCTTTGTTTTCCTACTAAAGAAATTAATTCCGTGCCATTAAAAAAAGAACGGCACTGTAGTAACCTTTATTTTACATTCATATAGGGAATCAAAAGATCTTTTAAAGAAAAAAAAAACCTTAACATGCAATTACTTGCCAAGAAGACTTAATTAACACGCTAATTTTTGTAAGACAATGTGTTGGAGAGCACGGCTCAGGAAAAGAAGTTGGAGAGAAGACGACTCTAAGTGCAGAGTCTGGCAATCTAGTCAAAACCCCAAAAGGAGGCTGCTATTAATTATCCATTCACCGCTTTAAGCAGATAGTTTGCAGAGTTGGTGGTTCCAGTAAATGTTTGTAAAACTCATGTGGAGCTCTAGTCTAACCAGCATTTTCCTTTTCAGAGGAAGAAAGGGCAGACATTCACTGGTACCTTCTCTGTAGACATATGTTTCACTTTTGAAACAAACCAAGATGAAGTGAAAAATGCGTCTAGCATGGGTTAAGCAGAACTAATGGGAAGGGAGAATTTCTGCAGCTCCTTAATTCTGATACCTTTGTATTGTCTGCTTTGAGTCTCAGAAGGCAGCCAGCATTGTGGGGCTTTCTCCATAATGTACCCTGGTTTGGTTTGGTTTTATTTTAATCGTAAGAAAAGCATTTTTGAATCAGTAATACTCTCAAGTTAACAGGTAGAACTCAAATTACAACTCTTCAAAAATATTTGTATGTTAGCTCAGAGGGAAAAATATTAGAGGTTGAAAATCTTTAAAATTTTAAGATAATAATTAAGACTGATAATTTATTAAAAACAAAAACTACTAGTAGACTATATTATGTTTAAAAATTCCACCTTGATAATTTCTGAATTATAAAAAAATGAATCTTTATTGTATTTTAACTTAGTAGTTACATAAACCCCACTTTCCACTTAAATATAAGGAAAAAGTAAACTGAATTGTTAACTTAATTTTCTGATTATTATACAATTATACTTTAAAAAATTGCACGTTACTTTTCTTTTTCCTAAATACTTCTACATATGTTATCTCTTCCTATACTGTGACCATTTTAAGAATTTACAAGCAAACTCTGGCTCCACTGGTAGGTAAAGACAAGAGAAGCTGTGGTTCCAGGTAGTGGAAAAGGTTAGATGATTGCTCTATATTGAGAAAACAGCCGTTCTCTTGAACGAGAGGCTAATTCAAGAAAGAAACCAAAGGAGATTGTAATGAAGGACCTTAGATTATCTCTGCTATCAAATCACTGCAGATACATACAATTTAGGAATATTTAACTGCTCTTTCTGAGCTAGAAGGTCAATTTGTACTTAAAATTGCTCTTAAAAGTCCCCCTAACAAAGGCTGTCGACCAGCAGGCCTGAGAGGAACTAAATAATGAAGATGCTCTTTGCTTTGACAGCTATGGACCAGCACTGTGTTGTCACAAAATATCCTCAACTGAAAATCAACATTTGCACACACACATATTACTGGGCATATGGTAAAGACTGCTGAAATGTAAATCTGCCTAAAAGACTTGAGGAAAACGTACTTATAGACTTAATTAAATTTCATGCAAGGAAGATATTTGTGGCACTATAATAATGTCTTGCTATAATTTTTCAGCAATCTCCATTCCTTTTTCTTGCCTCCACGACAGTTTCCTGCAGTGGGATACAATTTTCACAACACGGAAACAATACGAGATGGCCCTAGTGACCTGGAAAAGTTACCCCATCTTTCTGCAGGGCTAGTTTGCCCATTGTCAGTGGGTAGAGTGTGTAAGACTTTTATCCAAAGGTCACATCATAGCTAATGTCTGAACAAAAAAGGTCTGCATTGAGCCTGATCAGTGATAGAGTGCATACTCTTTATTTCCTGAGGCTGTTGTTTCTCTTCATGTCTTGTTTCTGTGTTCAGACACCCAAATACTAACTGGTGGTTGGCTAGGACGCCGACCTGGAGGCAGACCGGGAGTGCAGATGTTAAGTGCCAGATGTGGGCACGATCCCCTCTCAGCTGTCAGTCTTATTAGACAGTGTCCACATCCACTGAGCACCTTGCTCATGGAAATCCTTTTTATATGATATTTTAATCAGTTGTTAATTCTTATTTGGATGGTGCTAGACTTCTCAGACCTTTTTTGTCCATTTAAGTATTCGTTCATAGAACAAATATCTACCTACCGAGTACCTGAGTACCTTCGGCGTACACCCACTGTTGGTGTTTCCCTGCCTTGTGGAAGCTGTAACCCCACGCAAAACACAGGCTTCTGTCCACTGTGGAGCCAAGTGCCCCGAAGGGCAGATAAAGCCTGCACTGAGGCTTAGAGGAGGGGAGCAGGCACTGTGGGGGCCTTTTCTAGGACCTAACACGTAAACTGAGGCCCGACCACTTTCTTTTCATTGAGATGCATTTTCCTGCATATGGCTCCATAAAAATGCTTTTTTGAAGCTCCAAAAACTGTGAAAAAGAAAATGATTCTATTAAAAACTATTATCTTCATTAAGTTTTTCTCATTTTAAGAGAACAAAGTGAGATATGCAGAAGTTAAACTGAAGTTCATTTAACAGAGAAAGATAAGTTAAAATATGTACAGTCAAACTAAGTAAACCATTATTTTAGGCCTGTTTCAGGTTAGGAGAACCCACTCCTTTTGTAACAAACTTCGAGGCCCTCCCTGCTCTGGTCACGAGCATCGTCTTCCAGAGCCCTTCCTTCCCCAGTTTGGGTTTGGAGAGGACCGGGCCAGACACGGCAGTCGAGTCTTAGGTTCAGGATGTTGGTAGAGCTACTCAGAGTAATTTTAAATTGGAATGATTGCTTTTATTTCTCTCATCCTTCAATCAAATCTGAAACTTTTTCATAAATGAAACGTAAGCTGGGGGTTGGTTTTTTTAATTATTTTTTTAGGTAAGAATGCTTTTTTGCTTGTGTTCTTATTTCAAATTTTCATTTTTAAAAAACATTGGATCCACTTTTTTAGAGTACCTCCCCAAAAGAAAAAGATTTCAGTACTAGCATTTCAAAACTTCTTAGTAATAAGTACCCTATTAATGATGACAAAGCTCCTGAGCTATTATCAGTAGGAGAACATGGTGTAAAATGTGTTAGAACCGTTTCTTGTCCTAGTCAAATATTCCTTGGTTATAATAAGAATAGGAAAATAAATGTTAAAAACTTATTCTAAAAGATCACACTATTTTTTTATCCTTCCACTCTACATTTTTTTAATTTACATAAACTGCATCATCCATTTTTATAGATTTGATGTAAAGACTCTATGCCTGAATAATTCTGAAGCTGAAGGCTTAAAATTTCAGCAAAAACAGCTCGGGAGAATTACATGTTAATTTCAGGGAACGCTGCCATTCACCAGCTTCGTTGGTTTCGTTTTCAGGCATCCTTTCTCAGGCCCTACTTTTATTGGGGATCAAGATCTTGCTCGATAAGGTAGCATCAAACCTCAATGGTAATCATGTTTAACCCCCAGAATTTCAGCAATATGTTTAAAATTACATTAAGCTAGATATAATGGAAAAGAGTTAAGAAAAACTCCATCTCAAATAATGGCTAGCCATTGCAGATGACAACCTAGTAAGTAAACATGAGTAAGTGAAGTAAATTACTGTTCCAAAGACATTTTATGGGGACTGCAGAAGTGATTTTGTACAATAACCCCAGAGTTGCAAATACTACAAGTACACAAATATTGCCACAAATACAGAGACATAAAAGAAAGGGAAAACATACAGTTGGGCTGTTTAGGACTAAAAGTGTTCCCTTCCCAGATCGCATAATCCAGATGGTGGGCATCAGATGTGCAGAAACAGCAACTTTTGACATTTTAGTATGAAATAGAGTTAGAAAAATAAAAGACCAAGAATTAGAGCATCAGTAAAAACCGCATGGGCCCATAAACCCATGTGCATAAAAGTGAACATATGTATTTATCCATAGATAGGCCGGGCGTATGAAATAGCACGTGGTCATCATTAAAGCATGGCTGCCTAAGAAAGCTATTAACATAATTATCTAATTGCCCCTTACCATGACAGAGAAGTTCAAGACCTCTTAAGTAGGCAAAGCCGGTCATCGTGAGTAAATGCCACAGCTTTAGCTGCCCATGAATGTATAAAGCTCTCAAATGATCATAGGGCCCACACCACTAGTTCCTGTGATATACGACCTACCTTTTACTTTTCAGCAAGTACCGTGCATTTGCTGTTCCTCCATACAATTTAGAGTTTCAGTGAGGAAACACAGTAGCCACTATTTTGACAAGGAAAAGTAGGGTCCATATAGTTTTTTGGGCTCTGTAATACCACGTGTGAAATTTTAAGTTCACTGTGATCATTTTATGAGCTAACACCTTTTATTTTTAAACATGACGTGAGTCGTCATTGGAACCTTGCCTTCTGGGATTCAACGCTTATTATATCAATAAAGTGAAAAAGATGTGGGGTTTTGTTTTTTAAGTATATAAAAGACGGAGTTTGGGCCTGTATTTAAAGTCAAAGTAAATTCTTAATTAAGAAATGTATAGTTTGTGCCTGAACTAGTAGCCTTCATTCCTAATTGTTGTGTGATAGCAGTAGTTTTTAAATTTCTCCTCCTTTTGTACTTGGTAGCTCAATACTTTTTTCTCACCTTCTTCCCTTTCCCTCTGCCCACCCCTGCCCCATCTCCAAATGCCCCTTCTGGGCTTTAGAAGTCCAGCTCATCCACCACCACTGGAGAAAAGATCACAAAGGTGTATGAGTTGGGGAATGAGCCAGAGAGAAAGCTGTGGGTTGACCGCTACCTTACCTTCATGGAAGAGAGAGGCTCCCCTGTCACAAGTCTGCCTGCGGTGGGCAAGAAACCCCTGGATCTGTTCCGGCTCTATGTCTGCGTCAAAGAGATTGGCGGTTTGGCACAGGTGAGAGGGAATAAGCACGTGAACAAGGAGATGTTACCAGGGAGCTCTCACAGCAAGTTTCCGTGAATATGTAGACTCATTGTTTTCTCACGAAGAAAAAGCTAAGCCTGTGAGAAAGTCACCTGTACCGGGGTCCATGTCGGTGGGGCAGAGTGCTGGGGCTGGGGATCCTGGCTTTGCAGCCAATTCACAGTATGACCTTCATAGGTCATTTACATGGACCTCAGTCCTCATCTGTAAAGTGAGATACTTGGGCTAGATTTTTCTTGAGGGTCCCTGACAGCTGTAGAATTCTGTGGAGTCTGCCAGGATTCTGTAGAATACTCCAGAAGTGTTTTGCACATGACTAAATCAATAGTCTGGATCAGATACAAGTCAAATCCACAGTTTACCTCTGTCCCAAGCAATTTATCAAGAAAGCTATGTCATACTTGTAAAACTGCACCTGGACCCCTGACCTCTTGTGCAACAAGGCGGTCAGTGCTCATTTTTCGCAGGGGTGGGACTACAGTGGGGCAGCTGGCTCCTGGGGCGCAGAGTTCCAGGAGGCGCTTGTTTTCAGGGCTGTGCAGGTAGACTCTCAGAGCGAGTGCCCCTTAAATGTGGTAGCCTCGAGGCCACGCTTTCCTCACCCTAGTCCTAGCCCTGCCTTGAGTATGGAGTCCAGTTGGTGTGTGCGTGTGCTGCAATGGGGATGGGAACGGGTACCAGGGCAGGTGTTCACTGCATGCAGGAGTCATCTGCCCCCAGAGAAAAGATGAGGAAACTAACAAAATGAAGTACAATGGTATTGTGGCCCAGGGACTCTCGGGGGAGGTGGCAGGGCCAGGTCTGCTTCCAAAACTTGTGCTCTTCCCACCCACCAGCAGTTCTCAGGTCTAGCTGTGCATTAGAGTCACTTGGAAGCTGTGAAAACCTGTTCACACCTGGGCTCCCACCCAGGTCAATGAAGGGAGCCACTCTGGGTCCCAGGGGGTCTAATACACAGTGAGGCACCCTGCATTCCACCCTGGTGGTGCAGGTCACTAACTACCCAAGGGCAAGTCATCTAATCCCAGGTATTACCCAGGGCCCATCCTGGTCTCAGTGCTCTGCAGCTCTGGGGGTGCAGGAGAGGCCTGTGTGCTCTGTCCTCCCTGAGGTGCTCCGTCCAACCATGGACCTGAGACCTAAACTGAAACAATTGGAGCTGATTCAAGACTTTGCGTAATTTGATGATGAATCAAACACTGCAGACCAAGTGTGAGCGGTGGTCAGCGAAGGGAGAGATCAAGATGCATGCCTCCCCTCTGCACCTGGGCCCCTGACCTCTCCCCTTTGCACCTGAACCTCTGACCTCTCCCCTCTGCACCTGGACCCCTGACCTGTCTCCTCAGCACCTGCCCCCTGATCTCTCCCCTCTGATCCTAGGTCCCTAACCTCTCCCTTCTGCACCTGACCCCTAACCTCTCCCCTCTGCAACTGACCCCTAACCTGTCCCCTCTGCTCCTGAGTCCCTAACCACTTCCTTCTGCACCTGGGCCCCTGACCTGTCCCCTCTGCCTAGACCCTTGACCTTTCCCTTCTATACCTGATACCTGACCTCTCCCTTCTGTTCCTGGGCCCCTGACCTCTCCCCCTCTGTACCTAGACCCTTGACTTTTCCCCTCTGCACCTGGACCCCTAACCTCTGCCCACTGCACCTGAAATCCTGATCCCTCCCCTCTGCACCCGGACCCTGACCTCTTCCCTCTGTACCTAGACCCTGACATAGATTTTTTTTAGAATCCCCAGGATACTAAACAATTGGGCGCCACTCATCACAGACAGAATTGTAAAGATTGTTTGGATACCTTACTCTGACTCAGCTGTGTGCAGTACCACGCTGGGTCTGCAAGTGAGTCTCTGCTAGCTTAGCTAATGAGCAATGCTTGAATGTAGCTGCGATTCGCAGTGGTGGGCACTTGGCGTTCGTCATTCATACCCATCTAACTGGTGACCATCAGATGTGGTTGGAGCAGGGGCTGCAACCACACATATTGAACTCCAAGCCTTATTTTTCCCAGGCAGCGCTCTGTGTAGTTTCTGAAGCAATCCACAGGCGTGCTTGTTGCAGGCTGGCATTAAGTGCCAAAGTGGCATCAATCATTTTCGTGAGCATTCTGTAGTTTGCTTACCCTACACCATTTAGTATTAAGTAAATGGATAGAAAGAGCTTTGTGAGAAAGTTTGAATCCAAAAAGTTAACATTTCATTAAAAACCACTTGTCTCCTTAACCCTTACCATGCTTTTGAACACAGGACATATCTAAAGGCAAAATATTCCCTGGTATTTGCAGGTCTTCACATTTCATTCCTGTAGTTTAACCTTTCGTAACTCTGTTCCCAAGTGGGAATCCAAAGGTTCAAATAATGCCTAAAATCCATACGTAACATTTCAGGATTTGTTTTTCTCTTCTCTTTTTTGCGATTGTATTCTCTCCAGCCTACGTGTAAGTGGGAACCCTGGATGGTCCCTTGTGCGCCTGCCACTTCATAAGCCCCAGGGGCCTGCCGGGTAGGCCAGCTGGTGGCTTGTGCTGGGCATTTACGTCCGTGTCATTTGGACAGAGGCCTCATTAGCCTTTGTGCCGAGTGTCGTCTTTGCCCAACGGCACGAGCAAGCCTCACGTGAGAGGACGGACGTGGCTGGAATTACAGGCTTCATTCTGGGAGCTGGTGGCAGTCGGAAGGAAACATTGCTTTTCATATGAAGACTCAAACACTTCAATTGCAAAAATAGTTCTCTTACTGTGTTTTAAATTAATTTGTAGATGCCTTTTTTTTTTTTTCTAATTAGAGGTGGGATGGGGAGAGTGTGAGGCAGAGTGAACATTTCCTGAGATAAATCTCCCACTCTAAGCAGCACCGGCTCAGGAAGAGTGCAAGGCGTTAGAAGATGCACCAGGCAGAAGAGTCGCAAGACGAGCAATGCCTTTTATGTAGCTATCAGCAGGCTCCTTAATGGTTTTATAACTGTAAATGCTGCCTTTGCAGGACTGAGTGGGAGTAATGAGCATTAGTTAAAACAGGCAAATGAAAAAAAAGTAAACCAAGACATTAAGCGCTTTTTTTGTCTCCTGGCTTGAAACAAGCCACTTTGCTGCAAAGCAATGATCCTGCCATTTTTTTGTTTTTTTTTTTTTTTTGCTAGGTTAATAAAAACAAGAAGTGGCGTGAACTGGCAACCAACCTCAACGTTGGCACTTCAAGCAGTGCGGCGAGCTCCCTGAAAAAGCAGTATATCCAGTACCTGTTTGCCTTTGAGTGCAAGATCGAGCGCGGGGAGGAGCCCCCGCCGGAAGTCTTCAGCACCGGGGAGACCAAGAAGCAGCCCAAGCTGCAGCCGCCATCTCCTGGTAAGTGGGAGCACTGCAGCCAGGGCACCCACACCAGCCAGGCCGGGTTCTGTGGACGCCTCTCCACAGCCAAGCACACAGAACGCGGGACGGGGTGTTTTGTGTTGTCTGTTTACTTGGACCGCCCCTCGTTGGCAGTGCCTAGGGAAAGAGGAAATAAAATTGGGCCTGCTACCCTTTCTGGTCAGCACTTTGAAGACACCACTCTTTAGCTTTATTTTCTTTAGGCAAAATGGACTTTGGAATTCTGAGCTATCTACCTTTATTCCAAGGTATTTTGAAATATTCCATCTAACTCTGTCAAAATAAGTACCCCAGTAAGCTGTGCTAGTGCTTTTGCACTCCTGGAAAGGAACACGCTGCAGTTGGCTCAGCTCTGTCGGGGTCGCTCAAATTTGTATGCTAGTCAAATGGAATTGGGACTTCGTTTTTAATGTGCCCTGCCCACTCAGGGAATTCAGCACGCTGTCATGGTAAAGTCTGTACAGCCATGTTTCTGAGACAGGGGAGTCCATAGCTTTGACCTGGAGACCAGGAGTCTCAGGAATAATGGCGGGCAGGTCACTAAACTCTCATAAGCAAAACCAAGTTTGATCCTTCCTTCTGTCTTGTCTCTCTCCACTCAACTGCTGGAGGCCCTGCCATTCTTTCAGTTCTCCTGCTAGTCTTTGTTCTACTGTTAGTGCTTCAAATTTGAAATTACTAAGTCATTACATTCTGATAAAGACAATACTAGAGATGAGAATAAATTTGCATCATCCTTAGTTCTGAGTGGTGACCTCACTCAAGTTCACTTTTGCTGTTCTCTTGTCTGTTTCTGGCCACTTCCAAGCCCTGTGATGGTCGTCACTTACCCACCTGTCCTGCACATAAGGTGGGGCTACCGCGTCCCATTGCACGGGCCCCTTGAGGGATAAAATCACGTAGCTAATCGCCAATATTTCTTGAGCACTTAGTGTGCCAGGCACTTTTCTAAGTGCTTTGTCATTTCATCTTCACATCAGACCTGTGATGCAGACACTTTTAAAATCCATAAGAAAACTAAGGCCCATAAAATCTAAGTCACCTGCCCACAGTCACACTGATAGTGGAAGAGCTGGGCTTGCTCCAGGCTCTCCGGCTCCAGAGTTAGCCTGTACCCACATACTCCTCTGCCTGTATTTGAAATACCTCTATGACAGGTAAGATGTGTACACATAGAGGATGGTATCTATAAGCCAAAGAAAGAAGTTGTTTCTCGTTTTAATTTAGCTGCTCTCTGGAAGGCAATGCTGACACCTAAGGTCGCTAATCAAGGGTCGCACATAAATACTTTTTAGGCCTGACATGCACTCATCATGAATATACCCAGATTGACATCTGTCAGTTCTAAGTACAAGTAGAAATCTTCCTCTCTAACCCCACCCTTAAATATCTGAAGCATTTGCCAGTTATGGTGGGCCTGAAAAACTGTGAAATCTAATTTTAAAAATCCCACAACATTACATTCACAGAGTAAAACAAGCTGCCTATGAACAGCTCTGAAACTATTTTTCCAAAATAAAAACCCAGTGGGGTGTTGGGACCAAAGTGGCAACGTCTGCAAAGATCTAAAGGTGTATTTTATTTGCCAGGAAAGAACTCGTGTCACTGAATGGCCTACACTTGTGTGTGGAGAATAGCTCTCCCAGTGTGCGTCAGCTTCAGGACAGGAAATCCCGCTGAGGTACAGATCCCGCAGAAAGCACAGGCCCGTTCTCTTAACAGTCAGCTTTTTCCTTTTTAAACTGCCGTCTTTATGGCAGCATTATCGTTTTAACTGCACAAAAGAGCTTGGATTGCAGGTGCACTTGTGATAATCCATTTTTCTCCGTGGCCCAAATGGAGCTGAAGTCCTAGGAAGCAAGCAGCAGTGGAGGAAAGCTTCCCGAGCTTAGCTGTTCAGTCAGCGCATGGCCCAGGAGGCATCTCCCAGCGTGCACAGGGGCTGGTCTGCTCGTCATCCGTGTTCTGTGCACTGCTCAAGACATACTGCTCAGCAAGACAGACGGACGCGAGGAGGGTCAGTGGGGTAGTGAGGCACATCAGTCCGTATCCAAGGGTTTGCCCAGTGCCTGTGAACCAGTGTACTCTCCGATTCCAGAGCTATCATTAAGGAAATTTTGTCTGAAATGTTTTTATTGTCAAGGAAGAGGAAAAAAATTATTCGCAACAATTTGCCATTTCAGGGGTTACATAACGACAAAATTTTTAAAAGCGAATTTTCCACCAAAATTTGTGTTCTTTGAAGTCAGTTTTTCCCATAAGAACATAATTGTAGTTTATTTCTTACCAGCACATTCAGGCAAACTAAATTATAATATTCCTATGAAATATTCTAGATTGTTTTTGTTAATGGTCACTCTGAACCAACTTAAATCCTTAGATCGTTTGGCTGTATTCTAAGAGCATTCCAAGTCATCCATCTGTACTCCACTTTTGATTTGTCTCCTATGGATCTGATGTTCAATTCTGTCGGCCCTGGGAGCTGTAAGCCCTCAGCCCTTTAAGGTAGATCAGGGTCTTCACTGCGGACTGGCTGTGTGGTTTCTCACACAGAGATCCAGATTACTCCAGTCAACAGAAGAAGGCCCCCGAATGAAACCTGAGCAAATCCCAGGGCACAGGTGTACCTTTCAGGTGCCAGTGGGGATCTCGTTATAATAAAACTAAAATTTTAGTTTGTGGAGTTTTCATCAACAGCCTCTGGAATCACCTCCCCAGGTGGCCTGGGCAGCCTGTAAACTAGAGTGGGGGAGGGGAGGGGCAAGAAAGCTCCGCATTCAATTAGTAAGTCTGTAACCAAAAACCCATCCATCTTTGCTGGCAGGTGGCTGACTGCGCTTCTATTATTAGCTGACAGGTGATGTCACAAAACCTGTCATGGATCCAACTAGGGAATCCTCAGTGGAAGATAAATGAGAAAGGGGCTTGGGTTATAAACAAAGGTGCCCTCTGGGTGACCTCTAGTCACTGTAGACCTGGGACAGATCAGCTATTCTTCCTTTTCCCCACCCTACTTCCCACAACCCCAGCCAGAACTGGGGCACCAGGTTCGTGCTGTGTAAATTATCTTCCCAGCTAGGAGTCTGGCTGTACAGTCTGAAGTGTGTGAATGTACTTAACCTTCAATAACCTTTTCATTGTTTACTTTCGAGTATACATTTGTAGCTTCTGGCAAAAGGTAGGGATATCCTAGAGAGAGTGCCAGCCTTCGCTATTAATGGAGCTTTAAGAGGTCGCATTTTTTTCCTGAAAGGAAGAAACTCTGGCAACAGGGAAGAAGTTTTTCTTCTTCTTCTTTTTTTCTTTCTTTTTTTTTTTTTTTTATGAGCTGTAAATGTGAATACTTGTAAACAAGGGTCATTCTGAAATCACAGCCTTGTGAGCCGTGTTTCCAGGGAAGCCTTGCAGGCCGCTGTGCTGGCCGGCCCTTGGCTTAGATGCCCTAGATAAATGCCAGTTATTTCCCCTGCCAGCTCTATGGGGCAGTCATGTCTATAGGATTGTCCTTATATATTTATAAAAGGCTCTACTTTTTTCTTTTATTACATTTACTTTTTTAATATGCATTTCTAGGCCTCCACCAAAATTTGGTTTTATAAGCCTGAGTTAGTAAGGTTTTTGTTTGTTTGTTTTTTAATATCTACCTCTGAAAAGAGACCCACATTAAAAGTAAGTCTTGCTGGTGTTTCTGATAACTTGCCTGAGTCACGTTCATCCTAGGCAACCAGGGGAGGCGTCATACAGATACACAGTCCCACTGGCCAGTCATCGGCACCCATTCCCGACCAGGCCAGACCTGGGCAGGCCTGATCTCGCGAGAGATGGCCAAGTTCAGCTATCTGAGGCTTTCTGAGTAGAAGGGATAGACCCATTGCCATTTCTGACTCCTTTATAGCACACTCTCTAATCTCTGGTGATCAGTTTAACTCAGGTTCCTCTAAAGTACAGTGTGGATGGTGGTCACTGTCATGAGTCTTGGGGACTGCATGGGACAGGAACTATAGAGAGTAACATACACAATAGTATTATTTATAAGCAGCCCATAATTCTGCCATTTGATACAGTTCTGAAAGTATTTATTGTAAACTGCATAAATACGGCAGATTCCTGCGTGGAATCCAGCACAGAAAAGAACCTACAATATAGTAAGCACATTATTTATTCAATAAGTAATCAATAAATGAAACCAATATCTATTACACCTAACATGCTAAGGACTGTGATCAGTGATAGAGCAGAAACCCTTAAAATACTAATTTTTCCTATAAGGGGAGGTTGATTTTTTTTTTTCAATAATCTCACTTAAGTTTTGAAAAGATCTGCTTCAGTTTGAGCTCTTTTATTATAATGTAGTTATCATTAAAGCCAAGACTTAGAACTCTGATAATGACATTAAAGAACTCTAAACGAATATTGTATTTGTAATAACAAATCTGATTTCATAGCTGCAAAAGTCACTACTAATGACAGAGCATAAACACATCCAGATGTTGAGAAAGCATTGAAATATGATATAAGGCTCATTATTAGTTTGTATCACTGCTTTTCTACTTAAACACTGCTCATTGCTTAAGACCAGAACTAATTTTTCTAATTTTTTTCTAAAACAACACAGTCGTCCATCAAATTGATATACCAAAATTTTCATCCTATTTTTCCTATTCTCAGACATTTAGATTATCGACATTATAAACAACACTGAAATAAACATTGTTCTGCCTAAAACTTTCTTTACATTAGATTATTTTCTTGGGATAAATACCCAGGAAAGCAATTACCCAGTCAAAAGGTATAAATATGTTTTACAGCTCACAAATGAAATATGTTTCCAAATAGTTTACTAAACTTCTGATTTTCACTATAAACACTGTAAGAGTAGTTCTCACAAGGAAAAAGGATGTAATTATGTATGATGACAAATGTTAACTGGACTTATGGTGATCATTTTGCAGTATATACAAATACCAAATTATTGCATTGTACTCCCGAAATTAGTATAATATTATATGTCCATTATACCTCTATAAAAAAATGTAAGAGCAACTAATTTACTACATCATTACCAGCAATGGATATTGTTGCTATTTCTAATTAGATGGTGTCTTTTCTTTTTTTGTATTACTAACTAGCAAGGCTGACCTTACTTCGATAACCTCTGGTTTTTTCGCCATTTTTCTCTTGGTACTTACAATTATCAGCTAATTCAGGATCCTTGCAAGGTCCACAGACCCCCCAATCAACTGGCAGTAATTCAATGGCAGAGGTTCCAGGTGACCTGAAGCCACCTACTCCAGCCTCCACCCCTCATGGACAGATGACCCCAATGCAAGGTGGAAGGTATGTTAAAAGACATGTGTGAGCCATATAAAATCAGATTTGTCTATCTTAATTTTCTGGAGCAAACTTTATAGAATAAAGAAATGGTATTCCCTCGTAAGTTTCTAAATGTTGATTACTACTAGTTTTATTCATGTAATTTACACTGTATAGTTTTTACATTTACACATTTCAAGATTGGCGTATTTTTTGAATAAGTGTTTGGAGGTAACTCCTGCTGTATCATTTGGCTTTCTTTTTCTCATCTCCTCAGAAGCAGTACAGTCAGTGTGCACGACCCATTCTCAGACGCGAGTGACGCGTCGTTCCCAAAACGGAACTCCATGACTCCAAGCGCCCCCTACCAGCAGGGCATCAGCATGCCAGACGTGATGGGCAGGATGCCCTACGAGCCCAACAAAGACCCCTTTGGTGGGATGAGAAAAGGTAAACGCAGAGGGACCTGTGCGCAGGCTTAGTCCAGAGGGCGTTCTTCTCTCTGCCCGCCCACACTGATTCACTTGTGTGTTTGAGACATATTTGAGTCCCAGCTCCCTGATCTGTTAAATTTCTGGCCTTGGGGAAAGTACTTAGCATCTCTGTGCCTCGGTTTCCTTATCTAGAAATGGGGATACTAATGGGACCTGCCCAAAGGCTGTCATGAGGATTGATTGCGTTAATGTGCATGAAGCCCATGGAAGGGTGACTCGCACAGTAAGCGAGCCCTCAGCTACACAGCACGGGCTGGCACAGGGTGGTGCTGGGGAGGATGGTGGCAAAGCAGACCTTGCGGGGAGCAAACAGAAAGTAAATTTAACCACAAACTGTATTTCGTATACTGTGACATTTCAGATTTATTTGTTACATAAAGCAAGATAATCTATACTTTTTCCTTTCAAAAGCTTCAGAGCTGCTTATTCCAAGTAGAGATTTTGCAGAACATGCAATAAATCCGTAAACGCAGAAATTCAAAAGCTTTGTGAATGTTGGTGGCAGCTATTTTTCTTAGTGCTGGAAAGAACATTTTGTTAGTGCTGTTGGTGGTTGTATCACATTTTTAGACTCTGAAAGTATGACAATAATAACATGGAAAAATAATTAGCAGTATTTGGAATCTGGCTTCAAAAGTTATTGTGAACCGTTCCAGGATTCTCCCTACATGCTATGTGAGATAGCGGGAGTTGTGTGTCTTTTGTCTCCTTACGCCTAGTTTTTCTTATTACGAAGATAAATTTGGGGGGGTGGGGGATGATTGTGGATTACCTTGCTAGGCACTAGGCAGCTGTATAACTTGTTTTCATCAACCGTGTGAATGGCACACTGGCTCAGAAGGAAGTTCCGTCTCACATTTCCCGTATATTTCAGCTGACCCACCTTACAATGCTGGTATGTTTAGTACCAAATTAAAGCAGATAAACAGAAAACCGACAGGAGACAGATTCTCTCGCAGTCCTGTCCCTGTTACAATAAAACTTTCCATTCCTCAGTTCATCTTATTCTGTCAGGGAACTTGGTGGTACTCTGGCTTTCTATTTAATGACCGACATCAGTGGAAACCTTGCTCTTTGTCCTTGTCACTGCTGCTCCATCGCTGTGACCCACCGTGTAGTGGGGCCGTGACTGAATGCCCAGCCTAAGACTGCGGAGCCACGGGACCCTCGGCCCCGCTGTCTGCCTGTGTGCTCTGCTGGGCTGTTCTGTGCACGGTTCTGCGGTGTGCAGGCTGGTTCTTCACTCCGTGTGTTGTCACTGGGACACTAACTGAGGCAGCTGCCCTCATCTGGAAGCCTAACAGAGCTCTGCTGGAGCTGGGATGTCACCTGAATGGCTGATGTCATCTGGAGGCCCTACTGGAAGCTTAGCTGGAGCTGTTGCCTGGAGGCCTCCTCCATGGAGCCTTTCTATGGAGCTTCTTGGGCCCCTCATGACCCTGGATGGGACTCCAGAAGGGGCACTCCAAGATGACACACGCCTACAAGCCTGGGCTGCCCCACATTTGCCAGTGCCCCATTGGTCACAGCTGGTCACAGCCCAGTCTCATGTGGGAGGAGCCATCACAGTCTGAATACCCACCGATGTGCTTCTGTAGGGCATCGCCAAAGCACAGCCTGCTGGCTCGGGTACTGGCAAAGCTTATGCCCATTTAATACTCTTACCACGAGCATTCTAAGAGTGCGTGGGTGCTCTCCCCATACTGAGAACAGTCATTTTAATGTTTGCCAATCAGACTGGGAGGAAAAAAAGGCCTTGTAATTGCTTTAACTTGGATTTCTTTAATTATTAGTGAGGTCACACATCTTTTCCTATACTTATCACCCATTTCTTTTTCTTTTCTCTGTGAATATTCATTTATGTGTTTGCCCATTTTCTAATTTGGTTGTCAATCAAATTTCATATTGATTTTTAAGAACTCTTTGTATATTGGGGACTTACACAATTTAACTTTTCCCCCTTTAATTTCTGTCTGTCTCTGTTTTTACATCTATAAAATGGAAAAGTAACATCAAAACTGGTTCTACTGCAGGTTGATGGAGATCAAATGATAAAGTATGTGAAAGCACATCACAACGCAAA
Source organism: Rhinolophus sinicus (assembly GCF_036562045.2). Lineage (NCBI taxonomy): Eukaryota > Metazoa > Chordata > Mammalia > Chiroptera > Rhinolophidae > Rhinolophus > Rhinolophus sinicus. The sequence continues at coordinate 175,496,163 of NC_133755.1, forward strand.
GCACCTTCTCCCATTACTGGGGGGCTTCATTATTTGCACCTCTCTCCCAGCCTAACACATTGATCAGCTCACAAAATTGTAATCTGCTTTGCCTCATGTAACGTAAAAGTGACCTGCATAGGGTGAAGGAGGTAGTACTGTGTCAATTAAGATTTGCATTAAAATGTTTAATTTGCTTACAGGCTAGTTTCTGGGCTTGACCCAATTTCCTTCAGGCTCTGAGCTGATGCTCACTTGCATATTCTACCTAACTGCTGCTCGACCCGCTAGAAATAGTTGAATCTCATCCATTCTCGAGCTGTTGCTAACTCCCTAGTGATTTTCTTTATCCTGATTTTGGAGTGAGTCAGGGAATGAGTGTTTATGTTAAGGTTTTCACTTTTTCTCCTGTAAGGGAAGGGAACGGACTTTGTAAGTGTATTTCATTTCTTCCTCCCCGTCATTCCATGAGATGGTGTTAACCAACCTCATTGTATAGACAGGGAAATAAACTCAGAAGTGTACTAACTTACCCAGGGATCTAGGACTGGGTTCATCTTCAATTTACTGCATAACAAATTACCACAAACTTAGCATCTTAAAACAATATAAATTCATGATCTCACAGTTCCAGTGGGTCTCAGCTCCCGGCACACTCAGCAGACATCAAGGTGTCAGTCAGGACGCCGTCTCCTCGGAAGCTTGGGGTCCTGTTCAGGCTCTTGGCAGTATTCGCCTCCTTCGGTTGTGGGAGGAGGTCCTGTTGTCTTGTTGAGTGTCATCTGGGGGCCTTCGCAGCCACGAGAGGCTACCACCCTTCCTAATACATGGCCCTCTCCACTGCAAGGCGGGTGCTTCTTCAGGACGAGCAGTTGGGGATCTCTGACTTGGTCCATCTCTGACCTTTAGATTCAAATTTAAAGGGCAAACCTGGATAATCTCTCCTTTGGTTCACTCACAGTCAGCTGATGAGTAACTAGTTAACATCTGTGAAATCCCATTGCCATGTGAGGGAACATAATATGGGAGCGATATCCCATCATACTCAGGGTTTCTACCCACATGCAAGGGAGGGTCTTATACCAGGCGTGAACGTGGGGTGCGGGGCTCTTGGGATCCATCTTAGAGTTCTGCTCCCACAGGGTCCATCTTGACTCCAGACCTGACACTCTTTCATTTGTGTTATTGTCAGTCATATTACGGATACGATACATATGCGTCTGCCATGTGAAGGGTAACAAAAATGACTAGAAGGGGATGTTTGGGCCCTTGGGCTTTTGAAAATGCTTCCTTTTGTCTGTTGTTTAAAATGTTGCAGTGCCTGGGAGTAGTGAGCCCTTCATGACGCAAGGACAGATGGCCGGTAGCAGCATGCAGGACATGTACAACCAAAGTTCCTCCGGAGCCATGTCCAGTCTGGGCATGGGGCAGCGGCAGCAGTTTCCCTATGGAACCAGTTATGATCGAAGGTGAGTTCTTCTAAGATGAAGACGAAACTATTTGCTAGAAACTGTGCTTTCCTCCCAACATGTTTCTGAGCCCTGGTAGTTGATGACATACAGTATCTTCTTTCCTGCTGGAGTCAATAAGGACTGTGAGTGTCAGGTGGCTGCCTTCAGCGGGCGGCCGTAACAGGACCGGGAAGAAGGACCTTGTCCCCAGGCAGCCAGCTGCAGCTGTGTTTTTTTTAATAAGTAAATACCCAAAAGCTTCAATTAGAAATATGCTGGGGCCAGGCTGCCATGGCGAGTCTTCTCCCTAAGAACTCAAGTGCCAGGACTGTCCCACGTAACAGCGGTCCTCCCAGCATTCAGAGGCTCTCTGTCACCACACTGAGACACACCTGCAGCTTCCACGTGTGGCTCGTCTTAGCGTCTTCCAAGAACTCTCGGGTGTCCAGCACCACCTCTGCTCCTGCCACCTGCACTTCTTCCTTAAGGAAAGGTCTGTGTGGTGGTGGCCACACAGGACTCGGGTTGTCATGAGTTGGTGGAAATTCTTCTAGGTGTTTCTTGAGACATTTCCTCTCCTCCCTGTGCACATTTTAACAAGAACATTCTGCTCCTTATAAGCACCTCCCAGAACAGCCAGAGCACGGGCTTCACTGGGGCTTCTTCACAGGACAACATCTGGACAATAAAACATCAAGTCATGTTGCAGTACCGACCCAGGTTTATTTTTAATAAGAAAGAGGGACAGTCACTGAAATGTCTCTGAGAGGTAACAGAAAACTGCTTCCCAAAATGGTGGCTTGGGGAGGTTTCTTCCCGTGGAGAAGACCCCACAGCTCTGCCCCAGTTCAGAACTTGCTACAAAGCCCCTTCTCCTGGCCAGTATGTTCTTTACATCCAAAAAGAGAAGTGCTCAGGAGCAAAGCTTTGGTGTAATATTGGTTATTTGTAAAGAAAACAAAAATGGAGGTGCAATCGAAGGCTCTTTTTCTAGCTGTAGCCACGTTGACATGCCTCAGGATAGGGAAGGTTTCGGTCATTTCCTTCACCCTCCGGTGGGACGTGCTCCCCAGAGACCACCTGGGTCAGCATGGCACCCTGGCATCAGCCCGCTGACTGGCTCACAGGAAGCAGTTAAATAGTGCAAAGGTTAAGTAGTGCCTGGTTTAATACAAAGGGGGAAGAGTTTGAAAAATCACTGTTTTGCCAAATAAATTTTGTTTCTGGCATTTTTCTAGGAGCCTGGTTCTTGGGATTACACAGCCATCACATGCCCACGGGGTGTGGTACTTTCTGATAATGATTTAGAAATCCAGACTTCCAATTCTTACCCTGAGGAAGTGTGGTGAATATTTATTTGTGATATCTCCATTAACCAGTTAACCTCTGTGTAAGGTTTAGTGTACTGAAGCAAGGGTTTTACTTAGATTTGGGTTGTTTTTGAGGGTCCAGGAAAAGCTACTGTGTGTGTTTGTTTCTTTGTATTGGCTTATGAGATTAGAAGGAGAGCAGTCATCCTAAAACACACATTCTTAAAGGAACCCAAGCAAATACACTTTTCTGTTTCTCTAGAATGCTTTCTAGAACATCACTTGGCCTGGGTTTAAAAGTCATTTTGATTCTACCACATTAGAGAGAAGGGTTTACCTCATTGCTAAGTTTTCCCTTCTGGAAAGTATTACTTGTTCAGCTTAAATTTTAAGCATGACAATTATATTTTTTGCCTCCTGTCAGCTTCCTTCTAGATATCAGTGTCATTAGCAAAAACTTCTCCTGTGTCTGTTTTACATGTTATATTCAAAAAATTCATTTATTTTATTACTTATTCTCATTTCCTGACCAGTTTAGGAATATATTCAGTCCAAGTACTCTCTTTCCTGTAAAATCAGTATACTAACTAAACCAGTTTATTTTTTTAAATTTCAAATCTGTTGTTTTTTAAGCATGCTATTTTTTATGGTATTTATTATTCCTCGGTGCAGTTGAAAAAGCAAATGTATTGTTCATTCCCATTTTAAGATCTAATAGGAGTACATTTAAATCATCACTGTTATTCTTTTCTCTAGCCTTTTAGGGTCACAGGACCTTGAAATTTTGAGCACTACATCTATACAATTAGCCAACTCAGTATCATGGGTAAATTTGGAACTGAACACTTTATATTCATAATGAGAAAGTGAGCAGCAGGAACATTTCCCACTATTACCTGTCCATGTTTGGTACTCCTAAAAATACTGCTTTGATTCTTAGACTCTTTTCATCGTTCCTTGCCTTCATTAATACGTCACATCACAGTCTTGTATGACACTCGCTGGGCACGCTTCCGTGGACGGGTGGGGCCTCTCCCCAAAGGCAGAGGGTTCCAGTCAGTCCGGCCGGGACTCCTCTCACACCTACTAACCAGGAGATTGGCGCTGTTCCCAAAGTGGGTGTTCCCATCCCTTCAGCTCAAAGTTACAGTGTCACTGCACTCAGAGTGCCTCCTGGAAGTTGTGTAAGGTGAAGAATAGAAAAGGCTGTTGAGGGTGTAGAGTTTCAGGAAATAGACTGTTCATTTCTCTCTTGGCCTGAGGTCTTTTGTCAATGAAGTGTTCTCTGAATGCCTCGTTCTAGGCATGAACCTTACGGGCAGCAGTACCCAGGCCAAGGCCCTGCGTCAGGACAGCCGCCATATGCAGGACACCAGCCTGGCCTGTATCCACAGCAGCCGGTGAGTTGGCGAGCGGGCGTGCCTCTGTGCTTTCTGTTTAAAACCCCAACTTGTACTGTGTTACTTCTGAAGAGTTTTAGGAAGTAGAACAAAAATGATTAGCATTTATTCGACCACCACAGTGTGTTTTTTTATGCTAGAAAATATTCACAGGATTTGGAAGTCAGCAAATTAAAAATAGCTTGATAGGTGATTTGGAAACAAAGATAATGTGAGAAGTTAAGGACATTCACCCTTGTAAATAATAACAAGCCCAAGTTCAGTATATTTTAAATGCATGTCTGTTGTGTGTACTATCATACCAAACTCCATTTTAGAACAGAAATTTGTCACTATGTTTTAAAGAGGATATGTAGAAAAACAACTTAAAATGTCTTAGACTAGTAGTGAACACTGATTGGCTTCTCAGAGATCAGATATGAGTGACTGCACATTTGGGCTGTTTCCATAGGCTTTTGCTGGTTCTCCCAGCCATGGCAGCTCAGAGATACTGAGCTCGCACCTTACCTCACAGTCACCACTTATGCAGAGAACTGCACGTCACGCTGTGGCTTTTCAGACACAGGAATGCTATTTCTAAATAACTCCCATGTCTAAGATCTCTTGTAAAATAGAGGGGGTTTTAAATCGTATTGTTAAACCAACTGATCTTGAACAATTTTCAAGGAAAGTGGGAGAACACTGAGTCACACATCAGTACCTTACTGATGTCAGGCGACTCCCTTCTGATCAGGCCTGGGCCCCTGGTGTCCAGAAGAGCACAGCGTGGTGGCAGGGGCTGCGCCCAGCTCTGTCCTCAGAGGCCGGGAGAGTCTGACCTGGACAAGCTGGGAGTTGGGGCGAGGGCCACAGATGTGGATGTCACGGTAGCACAGGTCCAGTCTGAGGAGCCAGATGGTTTGTGGGCTTTTCTGTGAATTAGGCCTAAGAATTCTGTTTCATCCAGGAACCTTTCAGGCTGGCCCTCAGAATGCTCAGTCATTCCACCGAGGTTTATCCTGCTACTCCCTGAGGTCAGCCTAGTGCAGCTGCAAGCCCATTACCACTGCCCGTGTGGCGGTCACCAAAGCCATTACCCCCCAGTGTGGCAGCCCTGGCAAGTACCAGGGGAGGAGGCTTTGTTTTTTGCCACAGAAACTTTCAAGCACGTGAAAATAAGCCTGGGAAGCCCTCTTTGGGGTACGTGGCATGGTGTTGTACAATACCGAAGTAGAATTCATGAACTGTTAGTCCTTAGTTGTTAGAGGAACTTCCCACACTCGTTTTGAAGTGAACATCCTCCAGGTGATGACGATTTTGCATGATTTACGTGTGTGGTTGTACCTGTGACAGCACATCGGTATGATCTGTCTTTCCGTGAATTTCAGAATTACAGGCGCCACATGGACGGCATGTATGGGCCTCCAGCCAAACGCCACGAGGGGGACATGTACAACGTGCAGTACGGCAGCCAGCAGCAGGAGGTGTACAACCAGTACGGGGGCTCCTACTCGGGGCCCGACAGGAGGCCCATCCAGGGGCAGTACCCCTACCCCTACAACAGAGAGCGCATGCAGGGCCCGGGGCAGATACAGCCGCACGGGCTGCCCCCCATGATGGGCGGCCCCATGCAGCCGTCCTCCGGCGAAGGGCCGCAGCAGAGCATGTGGGCGACGCGCAACGATATGCCTTACCCCTACCAGAACCGGCAGGGCCCCGGCGGCCCTGCTCAGGCGCCCCCGTATCCAGGCCTGAACCGCACGGACGACATGATGGTACCTGATCAAAGGATAAACCACGAGAGCCAGTGGCCTTCCCACGTCAGCCAACGTCAGCCTTACATGACCTCCTCGGCCCCCATGCAGCCCATCACGCGCCCGCCGCAGGCGTCCTACCAGACGCCGCCGTCCCTGCCGAACCACATCTCCCGGGCGCCCAGCCCCGCCTCCTTCCCGCGCTCGCTGGAGAGCCGCATGTCGCCAAGCAAGTCTCCCTTTCTGCCGTCCATGAAGATGCAGAAGGTCATGCCCACCGTCCCCACGTCCCAGGTCGCGGGCCCGCCCCCCCAGCCGCCGCCCATCAGAAGGGAGATCACCTTTCCTCCGGGCTCAGTGGAAGCGTCCCAGCCAGTCTTGAAACAAAGGCGGAAGATTACCTCAAAAGATATCGGTAAGCGTTCCCGAGGCTCCGCTCCTGACATGCATTCCAGTTGTGACCTAGCGTTTTAATTTTAGTTTCGATATAGTTCTTGTTCATCTCAAAGGTATGAAATTCTTATGACTTATGTTTTTGTAAGGAGCAGTAGTTGGAAGCCACTAATCTGAGTTTAAAAACAGTGCCAGAGAAGAGCGTGAATTTAAGTGGTGTTTTTACACGTGAGCGGTATTAGTATGAGAGAGTGGAGCTCCAGGTGAGAAACCAGCGGATCAGCGACTGTGGGCTAGTGTGGGGCTTAAAGATCTGATCTTGACCAAGCACTTCCTTTTTGCAGTGCATGAGTAACGCTAGCTGGGAGGCTCAGGAAACGCTGAGGTGGCCCGAGAAAATTTGAAGGCAAGCCAGTCTGTAACTTTGGTAGCAACATACCGTGTTTCCCCGAAAAGAAGACCTAGCCAGACAGTCAGCTCTAATGCGTCTTTTGGAGCAAAAATTAATATAAGACCCGGTCTTATTTCATTATAATATAAGATCAGGTCATTAATATGATATGATATGATATGATATGATATGATATGATATGATATGATATGATATGATATGGTATAAGTATAATGTATCTTATAGTAAAATAAGACCGGGTCTTATATGAATTTTTGCTCCAAAAGACACATTAGAGCTGATTCTCTGGCTAGGTCTTATTTTCAGAAAAACATGGTACATACGGACAATGAGTTTCCCTGGGAAAAGGGAGAAGCCTGAATATGATTGGTAGATAGATGTGTGATATGATATGTGGAATTTGATGTGATATGATCTATAGAATTGATGTAGCCCGTACAGCACTGGTAGATATGGGCCAAGGAACTCTCTCAGCTGAATCCTGATGTTGCTTGTTCATCCTATTTGGGGTGTTCTGAATACAGATTAGATATATGGACTGTCTGCATTATTTTTCTGCTTATTTTTGAAGGACTTTTAATATAGCAATGGAATTACAGATCTTGATCATATAAAAAATTATTTTCAAAATTCTCAAAATCATTTGACATGAAATAATTTCCAGTGATTAGAAAATTAAAGATATTAAAATATGTTTTATATCATTGGACATTAAGGAGATAGAGAGAGAGAGGGAGGGAAAAAAAGTAAGGCGTTTTATCTCAAGAGGGGTGCTGGTGGTAAGAAAGAGATACAGACACTGAGTACCATTTTATATATGGAAATAGATTGTAAAAACATATACGTCTTTGTGTGTACATATATGTTTAAATAAATATTTAAATTTTTATAGAATTTTTTAGTACACTATACCAGTATTTGTCTTTAGCCTAGGAAAATTTATGTTGCTTATTTTAAAAAGAAAGTCTGCTTTATCTAATATAAAAGTATTATATGCCTATCCTAGGAAATTTAAAAAGTAGATGAAATTAAAATAAAGGTGGTAACCCACGGTCCCCTCCCAACGCGAGATTACTGTTGGCATCTGGTGTTGGCTGGTGCTGGGGTGAGGTCTGATTGCACATGTCTGCTCACAGCCTGAGCTCCCACCAGTTTCCTGAGACAGCTTCCATCGAAATTTTCAACACATCATGGGCGTCTTCTAGCCCTATCTGATGGCAAATCTTGCAAATGGTTTATCTAATCACTCTGTCTTCTTCAGTAACAGGAATGGGGAATAGTAAAGTACAGCCCTTCTGTTTCCCATCCCCTGGCTCATGCCATGCTCTTGAAAAATCTGAACCATCAAAGTTGCTAATATTTGTCAACAGCAAGTGCTGAGGGGCGGAACTCAGAAATAGAAGAGGACGGCATGGGAAAGCCAAGACTCTGTGTCTGAGAACTGCTGTTTGGGAATTAATTTTTGCTTATATTCTGCATACTTGCCAGTCTTCCGAAGATGCCACGTTGAGACATTTGTGAATGGAGCAGGCAGAAGAAGACAAATACTGTTTTTTGGTTTGACTCAGTTATCAAAACTCTGATGCATCATTACAGACTCTACTAGGGGGTAAAAGAAAGAAACTGGAGATAAGAAAGGACCCTTTGTGCTTAACCACTCCCACCTCTGGAACCACTTTGGCTCATGTTTAAACAACAATGCAAAAAGATGTTAAACAAGCAAAGTTTCTTAATATAGCTATCACCTTACTTAAAATCGGGAAATGATGGTGTTTAACTATCCCCCAGAATATTTATTTAAAATCGGTATTTAACTCAACACTCCACTTCTTTTTTCTTGTTCTTTTACTTTCTATTCCTTCATGCATAGAGATCATAGTATATCCTTGTTCCTTCCCCATTTTCAGTTACTCCAGAGGCTTGGCGTGTGATGATGTCCCTGAAGTCAGGTCTTTTGGCTGAAAGTACTTGGGCTTTGGACACTATTAATATTCTTCTATATGATGACAGCACGGTCGCTACGTTCAATCTCTCCCAGGTAAGCCAGCACCCATCCCCCTGAGAACCAAATTAGAGTAAGAAAATTAAGTAGTGCATAATACTGGAACTAATGCCCAGCACTCGACATATGACACTTTTTATCATTGTAGTTGTTATAAACCAACATCAATCAATGGATGGTTGTCCGAGAATTTAGTCTAGAATAATAATTCATTTCAGTCTTTAGTATAATTATACACATACCTATATTTCCCATAAGAAGACAGTTATGCGCGTGCACGTGTTGTGTGTGTGTGTGTGTGTGTAATAGATGATAGTAGTAAAATTAAATTGCTGCTTAGCATGAATATTAGCAGGCCACTGGGAATTAATTCAAATGTCACGTAAAGTTATGTCTGTAGTCAGTGTTGGAAATGCAGTGGGCTGCAATGGAACATAACTCTTCTTGCCAAGGGGACCTCACATCTTTCTTTTAATTGAAAAAAAATGTGAAAGTTAAAAAATTTAACATTAAAAAATTTTTTATGTTATAAAAAATATATACTACACATATACAGTTGACCCTTGAACAACGCAGGGGCCCGCGCAGTTGAAAACTTCCTTTTGAGTCCCCCAAAAACTTAAGCTGTCCCTCAGTATCTGTGGAGACTTGGTTCCAGGACCCCGGGACATACCCAAATCCATGGACGCCCAGTCCCCTGCATAAAATGGCGTAGTTCAATCATACAGTTCGCCCTCCGCATCCACAGACTCCCCACCACAGATCAAACCAGTACAGTATTTACTGAGAAAAATCCATGTATAAGTAGGCCTACACAATTCAAACCCGTGTTGTTCAAAGGTCAGCTGTGTATATGAGTAGAGAACACCATTTAGTGAATCTCCATGTACCTGTCATTCAGCTGAAATAGTCATGAACTCACGACCAAACTCACTTCGTGGTACATTCCCTCCCATCTCTGCCTCTCTCAGATTATTTTGAAGCCCTCGTTTAAAACCCCACTACTTTTAAAAAGCTTAAATCCTTCCTTTGTTCAGTGCTAGGTGTAGAGTAGCTTCCAGCATAATAGCTAAAAGAGAGGGGGGCGCTGAGGATTAGGAAAAGTGCCCGAGAGTCAAATGGGCTACAGACTTTCAGAGAAATATTTAGGAACCAAAATGTGAAAATGTTTTCCTTGCTGTGTATGAACAACTCTCTGCTTTGGGTGGAAAAAAAAACAAACCCAAACATGTCATTCCTGCTTCTATAGAAATAGGACCAGAATTCTCCCCATCCTCTTTCTTCTCTCATTTAAGTCTTCATTGGAGCCTAGAAAGGTAGTTTTATAGTTGAAAGGAAGTGTGTTAATAAGGTCATAAACGTGGCATGAAGTCTATTTTAACAGAAAACAAGTATCAGGAAAATGTATACCACCTTTGCTAGAATGATTACCCTTATGTGAGGTGAACTGCTGTCGGTCACACGTTGTCATACCCAGAATCGCTCCAGCAGCTGTCCCTCGTCCCTTGCCCTCAGGCAAAAGTGAAGTTTGCAAACCTGCGTTTGAAAAATCGTCCCTGCGCACCAAACACAAGGACTTCTGGTTGCCCCTTGGGTTTCCCTTGACTGAGTAATTGTTTCCAACTCAGGAGCCTGACAGCAGGGTATGAAAGTGTGGTCGATTTGTGTGACATCAGTAAAGAATCCTTTTTTGCGGACAGATCCTTTTCCCTAGACGGGCCGGCGAGGGCAGTGGGGAAGGGAACTGAGCAGTTGCAAATCAAGGAGCATGTTGGTTTTCTTGATACAAACATTTGCTTAAAAGAAACAAAACTGGTTCTCATCCGGGCTTTTGTCTTTTGGCTAGAACAGTGAATAACTGATATGTAAAACTGCATTCCATGAAACATTCTAATCCATTTATCAGGGACGAAATTTATCTGTTTTTAGTTTTCTGTGTTTATGAGCTACTACATTGCTGAAATTATCTTCTCCCAAGGACATATGGAGAACATAAATTAGAGGGACCTATGACACCTGAGACAAAAATAACCATAAAGTTTTAATAATAATAACCGTAACAATCCAAGTAGGCAAAGTCTCAAATAAGTGAGAGAAAAGAGACTCACTTTGGGTGAAGGAGTCTATAAATCCACGTTCCTGCTCTCCTGATAACGAATGCATTGTATCTAAATCAGGAAAAAAGGTGAAGAACCGCAAAGCACTCCCTCAGTGATAATCTTAAAAATGTGAAAATAACAGGTAAGGTTTCATATTGATAGAGTAGGAAAGTAAGTAGCAAATAAGAAACATGGTAAATGTTGGTTTAGTTAATAATGAGAAATTTAGGAAGCTAGTTCTAACTGATACGTAGTTTCTCTTCCTTGGCCTAGCCAGAAATGAAGGAAAATGTGTGAAAGTCATCGTAAAAACGTATTGCGAGCACCCAGGATTTTTCCCCTTCTCAGTCATTCCTGATGTTATGACATTGCACCTGTTTTTGTTCTCCTTCTCCTCTCTAGTTGTCTGGATTTCTCGAACTTTTAGTAGAGTACTTTAGAAAATGCCTGATTGACATTTTTGGAATTCTTATGGAATATGAAGTGGGAGACCCCAGCCAAAAAGCACTTGACCACAATGCAATGGCGAGAGGTGACAGCCAGTCCTTGGCCGACGATTCTGGGAAAGAGGACGAAGATGCTGAATGTATTGAGGAGGAGGAGGACGACGAGGACGACGAGGAGGAAGACAGCGGAAAGGCAGAACCCGAGGAGAGGAGCAGCACGGCCTTGACCCCTCCTGACGCCACTGCAGATCCAAAGGAGAAGCCCAGGCAAGCCAGCAAGTTCGACAAGCTGCCAATCAAGATAGTCAAAAAGAACAACCTGTTTGTTGTCGACCGATCTGACAAGCTGGGGCGTGTTCAGGAGTTCAGCAGTGGACTTCTGCACTGGCAGCTGGGTGGGGGCGACACCACCGAGCACATCCAGACTCACTTCGAGAGCAAGATGGAAATTCCTCCGCGCAGGCGTCCTCCTCCCCCTTTAAGCTCCACAGGCCGAAAGAAAGAGCAAGAAGGAAAAGGGGATTCAGAAGAACAGCAAGAGAAGAGCATCATTGCAACCATTGATGATGTCCTGTCCGCCCGACCAGGGGCGCTGCCCGAAGACGCGAACCCGGGCGCCCAAGCTGAAAGCAGCAAGTTTCCCTTCGGCATACACCAGGCCAAGAGCCACCGGAACATCCGGCTGCTGGAGGACGAGCCCCGGAGCCGGGACGAGACCCCGCTCTGCACCATCGCGCACTGGCAAGACTCCCTGGCAAAGCGCTGCATCTGTGTGTCAAACATTGTGCGTAGCTTGTCTTTTGTGCCTGGCAATGACGCCGAGATGTCCAAACATCCAGGCTTGGTGCTGATCCTGGGGAAGCTCATTCTTCTTCACCACGAGCATCCCGAGAGAAAACGAGCACCACAAACCTATGAGAAAGAGGAAGACGAGGACAAAGGGGTGGCCTGCAGCAAAGACGAGTGGTGGTGGGACTGCCTGGAGGTCTTACGGGATAACACGTTGGTCACGTTAGCCAACATCTCCGGGCAGCTAGACTTGTCGGCGTACACGGAAAGCATCTGCTTGCCCATCCTGGATGGCTTGCTGCACTGGATGGTGTGCCCGTCTGCAGAGGCACAAGACCCCTTCCCAACTGTGGGGCCCAACTCTGTCCTGTCGCCTCAGAGACTTGTGCTGGAGACCCTCTGTAAACTCAGTATCCAGGACAATAATGTGGACCTGATCTTGGCCACGCCTCCGTTTAGCCGTCAGGAGAAATTCTATGCCACGTTAGTTAGGTACGTTGGGGATCGCAAAAACCCAGTCTGTCGAGAAATGTCCATGGCGCTTTTATCGAACCTTGCCCAAGGGGACACGCTGGCAGCAAGGGCAATAGCTGTGCAAAAAGGAAGCATTGGAAACTTGATAAGCTTCCTAGAGGACGGGGTCACGATGGCCCAGTACCAGCAGAGCCAGCACAGTCTCATGCACATGCAGCCCCTGCCTCTGGAACCGCCCAGCGTGGACATGATGTGCAGGGCGGCCAAGGCCCTGCTGGCCATGGCCAGGGTGGACGAGAACCGCTCGGAGTTCCTGCTGCACGAGGGTCGGTTGCTGGACATCTCGATATCGGCCGTCCTGAACTCTCTGGTCGCATCTGTCATCTGTGATGTACTGTTTCAGATCGGGCAGTTATGACATCCGTGAGAAGGCAGCATGTGAGAGTGAAGACTAGAGGCTCCCGTATAACTGGCTGTTTTCTGTTCTTGTTTATCCAGCGTAGGAAGAAGGAAAAGAAAATCTTTGCTCCTCTGCCCCATTCACTATTTACCAATTGGGAATTAAAGAAATAATTAATTCGAACAGTTATGAAATTAATATTTGCTGTCTGTGTGTATAAGTACATCTATTTGAGGTTTTTTGTTTTGTTTTGTTTTGTTTTTAACCAAAGTTGCTGTCTAGTGCATTCAAAGGTCACTTTTTGTTTTTCACAGATTTTCTTTTTAATGTTCTTTTCCATGTTGTATTGCATTTTTTGGGAAGCGAATTGACTTTAAAGAAAAAAGATGTGGCAAAACATGCTAAGATGGGAAAAGTTCACCACACTGAGGCAAAAAGGTGAAACATTATCAATTTCCTAGGCATGTTATTCTTCAGATAATGAAATAAAAACTGTATCCCATCGCCCAAAGCTCTGTGCAATAGAAACTTCTAGAGATGTAGGTATAGGGGCTCAAGGAGGTGTGTCAGTCAGTAGTCAAACTGAAATGATACTGGTTTCTCCACAGGAAAATGGTTACATTAGGCTAGGAGCAAAAATGTTTTTTTGTTTTTTTGTTTTTTTTTTGTTTGTTATTAAGTTAAGATTGAAAATACATACCTGACAACGATCAACGGAAATTGCTTCCTCACCACTACCGTCATGTCTGCTGTCTGTCTTTTGACCTTCCACATGACAGTTCTTCACAATTCCTTTAATCATTTTTTAAATATTTTTTTTACTGCCTATGGGCTGTGATGTATATAGAAGTTGTACATTAAACATACCCTCATTTTTTCTTTTCTTTTTTCTTTTTTTTTTTTTTTTTTTTTTTTAGTACAAAGTTTTTAGTTTCTTTTTCATGATGTGGTAACTACGAAGTGATGGTAGATTTTAAATAATTTTTTATTTTTATTTTATATATTTTTTCATTAGGGCCATATCTCCAAAAAAGAAAAAAAAAGAAAAAATACAAAAAAAAAAAAAAAAGAGGGTAATGTACAAGTTTCTGTATGTATAAAGTCATGCTCTATTTCGGGAGAGCAGCTGATCACAATTTGCTTCATGAATCAGGTGTGGAAATGGCTGCATATGGATTGATTTAGAAAAAGGTTACCAGTACAGTCAAAAAAAAGAAAAAATACAACTCGAAGAAACACAACTTCAAAGATTTTTCAGTGACGAGAATCCACATTTGTATTTCAAGATAATGTAGTTTAAAAAAAAAGAAAAAAACTTGATGTAAATTCCTCCTTTTCCTCTGGCTTAATGAATATCATTTATTCAGTATAAAATCTTTATATGTTCCACATGTTAAGAATAAATGTACATTAAATCTTGTTAAGCACTGTGATGGGTGTTCTTGAATACTGTTCTAGTTTCCTTAAAGCGGTTTCATAGTAACAAGTTATTTACAAGATATAGGGGGAAGTACAGCCAACTACTAACAGTCCCTCGTTACAAAATCCTGAGGTCGGGAGGGACTTTTAGGGTCACCTACTTTAGAGTGGGGAGCAACAGTTTGATTTTCTCAAATTATTTAGCTGATTAGTTGATTGAAGCAATCAACTCTAATGACACTGAGGTGTGAGAATTTTCAGTATATATGGGAGGTGGCTGCTAGCTCGCGAGGTAAGACCTCAAGAGCTCACTGACCTGACATTGTAAAACTCTGCCTTTTACTAACCCCATCTTCATTTTAATCAGAGTTCAATCTAGTCCATGTTTCTTCTGTGTGCCTCAAAGTTATTTTGCATTTAGTTTACTCCACCGTGTATAATATTTATATTGTGCAATGTTAAAAAGAATATGTTATATTGTATGTGGTGTACATAGTGCAAAGTGATTATTTCTATTTCAGGGCATATTAATATTCTCATATTCCTTCCTACCTGGTACACAGTAGCTTTTTAATACTAGGCATTTCTAATTTAAACTCTTTCTTCCTGGGTCATTGACTGTTACTGTGGAACAATCACTTTCTTTGAAACTGCTGCAGAATGAAGCTGTTAGTGGACACCTTCCTGACTCTACCTCTTTACACCACCCAACCGATCACAGCATACTCAGAAACTCCAAGTCCTTTCGCCTACCTGTTACCCAGGTGCACACGGAAGAGTTAGACCAGAGCACGCACGTATGATCAGAGTGGGAAACGTGACTTACTAGTGTCACGAGGAAACCATTTTTTTCTGCAAGCAGCCTCATCATCTATCAACTCCCACATTAGTCAGTCTTCTTACATAACAATGCAGCCAAATATATGTTGAATTAAAAACCCATTATATTTCTACTTGAACTCTTAACTGCTTGCTAAGAACAGATTTTAGTGCTCCAAGCTTCAAATACGGAGATTTGTAAGAGAGAATTCAATATTATTCGAATTTCTCTCTTACAGAGTATGAATAAAAGGTGTATACAGACTTTGAAGTTATCTAATATCCCAGTTCATTTGTCAATCAAGAGTAAAAGCATTACAAAAGACTGTTCTTGTCATGGTTGAGTTGTAATCGATACCTAGAGTCTGACCATTGAGCAACACGTTTTTACATACTGACATGCAACGTAACCTCTAAAATAATCCAGGAAGACGTTAGCATCCTTTCTCCATTTTCACCCCAGAATCAAGACGACAGAAGCCCATGAAGAACTCACAGCTCGCCTGAGATCATCTTGCCTACAAACTGAGTTATTGCTTTGTCCTAAAAATTAGTTGGTTTTTTTTTCCTATGAGGCTTTTCAGAAATTTACAGGATGCCCATACTTTAAATGTGTACAAAAAAAAGATTAAAATAAAGGTGCGAAGAAAGTTTAGTATTTTGGAATGGTGCTATAAAGTTGAATCTGTTGGTATTTGAGTGAATTTTTTTAATGTCACAAGAGATACTGGGTGGCATGTGCTCAGAAAAAACTATTCAAATGTTTTGTTTGAGGTTGAGAATGATACAGAATCCGTTTTTTATTGGTGAGCGTGACCTATTCAAAAACTAGTTAAGCTGTTTTTTTTTAAAACGTGATAATAGAGGATGGTTTTTTAAAGGGGGTTATGAGCGGCTTGATGATACAATGTAAGCTATTAACTACCTCTTATGAAAAGAAGATGGCCTTTGCCCTGAAATCCATCCATTTAAAAACTGTTGGAAATCTTTCATTTCCTATCAAACCCCATGTACCAATTCCCATATCTGTTCACCTGCGAGGAAGCAGAGAAACTATTATAAATGAGCCAAACAACCCGTTTTTCTCTTGCTGAGTTTTGTTTCACGTCTTTAACTGGAGAGCTGAGGCCCAGCTGCCTGACAGTCCCTGCCGTCCCCTGCCCCCTGCAGCACCCCCAGAGAACTTCACAAACAAGCTTTTAAAAACGCCAATAAATATTTTTGGCGATAGTATGTAACCTACTAGCGAGTCCCATTACTCATGAATTCAGTGGAGACGTATGGAGCACATACTGTGTGCCAAGCTGGTTCTGCGGTTCTCCAGAATCCTTAATGAAAAAAGACCCTGTTTCAATTACATTCTAGTCTTTCATGCCAGACGATTACAGAAATAAACGAGTTTCCCGATAAACTGTTTATGCATTGAGAACCCCTAGTACATTTTGTTGACTAAAACAAAGGGAGGTTCTAGCTGAAGTGAGTCCAGGTGCGGGGAGAAGCCCTCTGGACTGAAATCAAGAACACTTAGTCAAGTCTGGGCCGCAGCCTGACCGGTAAGCTCGTCTGTGTGCGCGGTGAACCGTGCTTGGGCAAATGGTCTCTGAGGCCCCACCCCACTCTAACACGTGGTCTCTGAGGCCCCACCCCACTCTAACACGTGGTCTCTGAGGCTCCACCCCACTCTAACACGTGGTCTCTGAGGCCCCACCCCACTCTAACACGTGGTCTCTGAGGCCCCACCCCACTCTAACACGTGGTCTCTGAGGCCCCACCCCACTCTAACACGTGGTCTCTGAGGCTCCATCCCCACTCTAACATGTGGTCTCTGAGGCCCCACCCCACTCTAACACGTGGTCTCTGAGGCCCCACCCCACTCTAACACGTGGTCTCTGAGGCTCCACCCCACTCTAACACGTGGTCTCTGAGGCCCCACCCCGCTCTAACACGTGGTCTCTGAGGCTCCACCCCACTCTAACACATGATGCTAAAGCTTTGGGTCCCTTCCCTGCTCATTGTCTCAGGAGCTGCTCATGTGTTCTGAAGTGGAGAGAAAGGCAATGACAGTAGCCAAGGGTGCCCAGTGATCCCAGGTTACATGATAAGCCCTGGGAAATTCAGGAACTGGCTGAAGTGTACGAGAAGACCTTATCAAGGCCCTTTTGTTCCTGAGTCCCACCAAGCGTCACACGTGCCCATTCCCAGTTCCTGTCACTGAGTTTCATCCTTCATGACTTCCAGTCCTGCTTGCGTTTATGATGATCCAAGTCATGCAGGCCTCTCAGATGCCCAAGTTCATTTACGAAGTTCATTCACTTTGGGATTTAAATGTATGAAACTTCCGGAGGGGACATGGGGGGAAGACCACTGATGTGTTCCAAAATTAGGAGACTCATTTTTCTTCCTAGATTTGATTTCAGGGACTTGAAGTTTTACCCTGGCTTATTCCAAAGTATGTTCTAAGAAACAGAAGCGAGCTGAAAAAGAAAATGCCTTACGTATTCTTCCCTTAGCCTTCTGTAATCCATGTTATATTAAAGATCACTCTGAGAAATCCTGCAGAAAAGAAGCCCATTTATCCCAAGCATTTTCTGACTTAAATAGGTGTGGAATTTTTTTTTTTTTTAATCCTGTAAACATGCTACAGACCTTTGGGAAATACCTGCGTGAGCCAAAGATCGTGCCTGACTTCTAAACATCTGTGTTCCCTGCTTATCCACAGTGTATTCTTATTCCGTAAACTGAAATTAAGATGTCCTCACTGAGGAAGAGCTCCTGGAACCTTCTCTTGCTATCCCCAAGCCTTCAGCTAGGTACTTAAATTCCTTGAAACTGTTTTCTCACCTGTAATATGGGGGAACCACCTACCTCGGTTGCTGAGGATTAAATAGGATAACTCTATAAAGACCTTGTAACTTCAGTGATTACTGTACAGTAATCCTAAACATACACATACACTTTGCTCACTGCTGTAAAGAGTATTTCGTGTAATTTTTCAATCTGGCCTAAGAGAATAGCTTCCCATTTTTAACCAGTCACACAGTTTGTGTGACTTTTTTGTCGTTTTTGGTTTTCTAGTAAAAGCCATGAAGTCTTAGTCTATTGAGTGCCTGCTTTAGCCCCAAGAGTGATTCTGCA
Source organism: Rhinolophus sinicus (assembly GCF_036562045.2). Classification (NCBI taxonomy): domain Eukaryota; kingdom Metazoa; phylum Chordata; class Mammalia; order Chiroptera; family Rhinolophidae; genus Rhinolophus; species Rhinolophus sinicus. The sequence goes on from NC_133755.1 coordinate 175,514,424, forward strand.
TAATTTTTCTGTTGAATGTCAGTTTGGGGATGTTGGACGTCCAGAGGTGGTAGAAGCCTCCCCTTTCATTTTCAGGCCGGGGGAGCATAGCTCTGGAATACAGTCATGCAATAAACATCCTGTCCTGCACTTCTTTAAAAAAAAAATGGCTAGCAACATTTTTCAGGGGTGAACTATGGCAGGTGGCCACTCACAGTGTCTTATTTGCTATTCCTTTTCATCTGACGCACACAGCAGAGCTTCCCCAGAGGAGGACTTCAGTCTTCACACTTAGCTGGAGATGGGCCATATTTCTGTGGGCTGTAGAAGTGGCCTTCAGAATGTTCTTCATTTCCGGGTGAGCTTCAGGTCAGGTAAATAAGCTCAGCTTTCATCTTCTGCATAAACTTGGAATTGGGCTGGCCCAGGATCTGTATGTTCCATAAACTGGAGGTTTTCCCAAAGGCTTCAGGAACCTAAACTTGGATTCAGTTCCCTGAAGATATCCTTGTTCCAACAAAAGCCGCCCTTCGGGCAAGAACTGACAGCATTTACAACACTGCTTCCTGGTAAGTGGGATCGCTTTACAGTGGGATGGTTTTTGCTCTTGAAAGAATTTCACAGCCATTAGTTGTTCTTCTTAGAAGCCTTGGTCTAGAACATAACATACGGGCTCCAAAAACAGAAGCATAAGCTGACACTCAAAGAAGTTGCAACCAAGCTGAGATGTCCCCTTTCCAAGAATGTGTATTTGCCTAAGAAATGTTTTCAACTTGACTCAAAATCCAGAGGAGACAGAAGCTTTTAAAACAGAGGCCATGGTGTATGTACATTGGCCACAGAAGGGGGGGGGGGGGGCATCTTTTGTGAAATCTCATCATTGAAACGTAATGTCATATGTTTACATCTGTGCCTCTGTTACCAGGAACATAGTCCAAATTTAAACCGAAATCAGGGAAGTTTGTGAAAACTCTGTCCTTTCCTTGTTTAAGTTCTGAGCGTCTCCTTACCCCTTTATCTTCATCGTCCCTAAGGGCATGTTTGTTTCGTGTTGAGGTGCAGACAGAATTATCACCCACTCCCTGGAGTAAGCAGCCGTGCCATGCATGCGTCTCTGTCATCCAAGCCTTCCTTGGACCTCCCTTCTCATTCTCACGCTCGAAGGTTGTGTGACCCCTGTGAGCACCTCAGCATTGTGTCCCCACAAGACACAGATGCTCTGCTAAGGACTGAGATTCCCAAGACGTGTCAGGCAGATTTCCTGCCCTCCAGAACCTTCAGATACACAAAACTTGTACCGGAATTTAAATTTCTTTAAAAAGTAATGGGCTTCCATAGATGATACAGTTGACCCTTGAACAACACAGGTTTAAACTGCGCAGGTCCACTTCTATGAGGATTTTTTCAGTAAATCCCTGTCCTGTTTTCAATCTGTGGTTGGATGTGGAGGGCCAACTGTATGCATTGCTTTGTGTCACTTTATCCAGGGGACTGGGACATCTGCGGACTTCGTATTCACAGGGCGTCCTGGAACCAATGCCCCACAGATACTGAGGGACAACTCAAGGTTTGGGGCAGTCAAAAGTTAAGCAGATTTTTGATTGAGTGGAGGGTGGGGGAGGGGCAGCGCCTCTAACCCCAGCGTTGTTCAAGGGTCACCTGTACTTGACAAGAAATTGGAGTTAACCAAACTCCAACTAGGTTTTAAAATTGAAATTATGGTCACCCAGGAAATGGGCCTGTCCGATAGGGATCAGGCCTGAGCTTTCTTAGGGTGTCTGGGAAGCTTTGCTGGCTTGGGGGCTCTTGGATATTCTACCGAATAACTGACCTCTTTGATGCTCCTGCCGGACAACATTTGAGGTATCACTTTCATAATATTTTCTTTATTGTTTCACGTTTTAGTCACCCATTGTGACTCAAGACACCTGAGGAATGACAAGTGACAAGGGACATATGGGGAGGACATCAGTTGCTTAAGTTTGGGTCCTAGCTTTAAAAATGCTGGTCTAATATGAGAGATTATTTGTTCATGGGGAAGAAAAATGACGTATCTTCTACACAAGTAAGATGAATATCCTTGTAGCATGATAAAACAACGTTTACCCACATGTGCAGTGCTTGTTTGGTGGGTTCAGTATCTTTTTCACCAAATGGTGTGAGCATATGGCCACTACTTCTGTTGGCCATAAGATCTAAAGGGAGAAGACTCTTGGTGACCAGGAGCCATAGTGATTTATCGAGATGAGTTTCAATTCCAAAGGGGAACTTAGAGTGAAGGTCTCTCTCTCAGCCAACTTTTTACGTGCAATCCCCTCTCCCCACATTTGCCATTTGATGTCTGCTTTGGTGCAAAATAGATTGGAATGCATCTGGAAAAAAAATCAACTTTTGTTAATTAGTGGAATTTCATCTTGGTGGGCCTTGTTTTCAGAAATTAAATTCAATATTAGTTCCGGGGCTTGGAGTACTGAGCAATCAAGTCTTATGAACTGGCATCTCTTTCCACCCACCCAGAAGCTGTCTTTGAGGGCTGTTGTTAAACGGTGAGATTCGTAAGTGCCTGTAAGTGGTTTTCACGGTCTTGTGCCTGCCCAGGGAATTGAACTCAGTTTTGGAGAACACTGTCCTCATAGCCTCCTGCCTCGGTTCCTTGTGGAAGTGAGAAGTCTGTTGTTTTCTATTTTCTCAAAAGCACATATGAAATCAAACTCTGGTGGAGCCCTGTGGGGGGATTTCACAGGCTCCCATCACCCTCGGGAAAGGTCCACATCCACTCCAGGACTGAGAGCTCCTGACCATCCCACCCCAGCAAGGGCATGGGGGTGGGCATGACCCAGCCCTGTACCGGCCACGGGGGAGAGGGGGGGGCAAGGCCCTGCAGGGTGCTGCCTCAGACCCCACCCAGCTGTCCAGGCCAGCAGGGTTCTTTGTGTTCTCCCACAGACAGCGAGGCCCCATTGCAACTACGCCTCTGTGTCATTCCCATCAGAGTCATAACAGTGGGCACAGCCTAAGCACACCATCTAGCATGAAATGGTCATGTACTAAACCACAGCACGTCTCATTCCAAAAACAAATACCGAGCGCCGTCACATGCCTAATGGAGGCCACGCACATCAGCTGATAAGAACTGTTCAGTGCAATGCGTGTGGCAGACATGTGCGCAGAGGATACAGGAGAGGAGTCCAGCCCAGCTTGGAAGGCGCAACCTGGGAGGGCTTCCTGTAGGAAACTGCCAGAACTGGAATGGGGCTAAGGAAAGGAGAAGACATTCTCTCCGAGGCAGTGGGCTCATGTGGGAGAGACTTACGGAAGATCCCTGGGCATCTGGATCTAAAGAAATCCAGAATTGTTCGATTACAGGTTTGGAAGTGGTCTGAGGGGGGAGAAGCATAGGGTGCCACAGATGAGACTGGTGACGTAAGCAAGGACAGGACCGCAAAAGCCCTGTGTTCCTCTGAAGAAAGTTGGCCTTGGTGCTGCTGAAAGGTTTAAACAAGGGAGCAGTGTAATCAGCTCCCCAGGTTGGAAAGACATGGGGGTCTGAGGAGTGAAACTGGAGGCTAAAAACCATCAGGGTGTTGGCAGTATTCACACAAGGAGCACCGAGGGCTGGGTGAGAGCGGTGGCCGTCGGCTAAAGAAGGATTAGCAGCCTTTAAAAGATGGGACAGATTCGAGGGTTATTAGGAAGGTAGATTCTAGTGATGGGGTGGACACAGGACAGGGGAGAGTCAGACCCTGGTGACATCCCTCAGAATGGTGTTGACAGTCGTTGAGCAGGCAAATCTGGGGCCTCGGGCAGGTGGTCTGGTCGACAGAACAGTGGCCCTGGAAATGTCCAGGCCCTGCAGACATGTTAGGGTGCTGGCAGAGGGAGAGGAAGGCTGCTCCCAGCTGACCTTAGGACAGGGAGGTGACCCCGAATCACCCCGGTGGGCCTGAGGTAAGTACAAGGCCCTTAAAAGCAGACGAGGGGTCTGTGTGTGACACAGAGGGATGGCCCTAGAGATGCCCTGGAGAGGGAGGAAGGGGCCCTGAACCAAGGAATGTGGACAGCATCTGGGAGCTGGAGAAGGCCAGGCACCACTCTCCCCTAGAGCCTTCAAGGGGAACGCAGCCCTGGTGACACCTGGGTTTCAGCCACACGAGCCCTGTTCTGATTTCCAGCACACGCACCATGATATGTTTGTGTTGTTTTGTTACAGCTGCCGAGGGCGCTTTGAGTCTGTGGCACTGATGGAGCGCCCTAGGGGAGCTAGTGAGTGGGCAGATGGACACAGGGGTCTGCAATCCAAAACCTAATTTAGGCTGGAGTGCAGACCTCGCTGTCATCTGCATAGAGGGGGTGAGCATGGGTGGGTCCCCTGAGGGGATCTGAGAGCCAGGCTCAGAATTCAGAGCACGAGCATTGGAAGGAAAGGCTGAGAGGAAGAGGAGAGAATACGGGAGAACCCCCAGGTGGGGGGACATCCCTGCAGGGAGAGGGCACTTCAAGGGCACAGAAATCGGCCGCGTCCACAGCTGTGGGCCCTGCCCGTGGGTAGGCCACGGCACTGTGTCCACACATTTTGGCGAGGAAGAGATCAAGAGCATGGAGAGGGCAGTTTCACTTGGGGAGGGGAACGTCCCTCAGCACCTTCAGACCTGCCGTGAAAGAACCCCAAGACTATGTCCAGAACAGTCCCTTTAAGATGCTCCTCAGAAAACAAGGTTAGAGCCAAATTTCCATCTTGGGGATGCCCAAAGCATATAGCTTCTCAGCGGCCCAGGGTGGTCCCGTAGGACCAGCAGTCTTGCCTCTTCTGCTGCAGGCAAAAATTATCCTACTTTGCGCTTCAAAAATCATTAGATCAAGGAAACAACATGTATCAATATTCACAGTGTTTTTACCATGGAAATTGTCCTCTGGCACCATGTTTGAAGCTGCATTCTGGGCAGTGACCTTAGCTACTATGAATCCAGAAGTGTGGGGAGCTGGCGGGGCCTTGGAGGGGGACAGTGAGGACCACACAGGGTCTCCAAGATGCGCTGGCTATTGGGAGAAGAACGGGAGTCTGTGCTCCACCCTGCTTAACTCTGTTAAGATGACTAACCTGGAGATGGAAGCGAGACCTTAAAACCATAGGTCTTAAGGCCACACGTCTTAAGTCAGTGGGCAAACCTAGAAATTGGCACATTAGATAGATCCACAGTGCCTATATCCTGCGTTGCCCAGCAACTCAGGCCCTAGGATTCTGGAGACACGTTTCATCTCAAGCAGCAGTGGCAGGTGCCCGTGTATGTCTCCTTTGGACTGCCAGCTTCCTTCCTGTTGGCCCTATATTTCTCTCCAGGTCCCTTCTCGTGGCCACCAGTGCCTCAAGACCAACCTGTCCACGCTACAGGAGTGTTCCAAGGTGAGCACCTAGGTTTACATGCCCCTCACCTGCTCCATATGTAACACAGCCACAGTGGGGGAGGGGCTCAGGGATGGCCTGTGGACAACCCACCAACCGGCCACAGCAGGCGTGCTGTGGCCTGGTGTCCCCAAAAGCCTGCCTGTACCCTCCAAGAAAGGACACCATGGCCACCACCCACCATGGCCATTTGCTCGTGGCCTAGGAGTCGGGTTTGTCTCAACAAGAGTACACATGAAGATAGACAAAAGTGACTTCCTTTCAGAAGCTGTTCCCCAAGACCCCAAGATGGGACTGATGTGCGTTCCCATTAGACAGGAGCCCCGCAGGGCCACTCCTTCCTTGTCCTGGTCTATTCCTGGGCCCACAGGGCCCTTCCACAGGCTGCTCACCACCTCCTTGCTCCTGTCTGGCCTCCTATCTGGGGACATCCGGTGGGTTCTGTCTCCTCCACCGCCTTGTCACAGCTAGGTGACAAGCTGCCGGGATCTCTTACTCTGCTCCTTGCTCACTCATGAGTCTCTGAGCTTCTCCTTCCTCCTTCTTACCTCCAGGTTGTTTTGCTCTTTATTTTCCTACTTCCTCATTGGAATATGTATTTTCATTGCCCCTTAATTTTGTAAAACACATACAAGTTGCCAATGTCCTGATGAGAACACTCCTCGGCACTGACGGCTGCGTGGCCGTGGCTCCGACCTTGCGATGGCGGTATTCCCTGCTCTCCTCCCCACGGGTGATTTGGGCGACTCTCTTTTAGCTTGAAAGTGGTTTCATTGTTGCCCTCTGTTTCCCTTTGCTGGTAATCTTTCCTTCTATTGCATTATTGTCATGGAATGTCACTTACGTGATTTCTGTATTTGATCGTTTCTCTTCTATTATTTCTTCTCGGCTCCGTTATTTCCTTCTGGAATCCCTGTTGTGTAGATTCGTCAACACATACTGTGTTCTTGCCTTTTTCTTACCTTCCTTGTGATTCATAATTTTCACCTCTTTATATTTTCTTCTGAGTGCTCAGAGCATTTCTGGAGGTATTAGTTTGACTTTCTGTAATATCCAATATGCTATTTGTGCTTCAGTGGTGCTAAGAAAGGGAGGAATTAAGGTTTTACTTCTAAAAACAATACTTTAAAAATTTCAGATGGTGCTCTTTTCATAGATGCGATTTCTTCCCTAGTCTCTTTGCGAATATAAAGTTTTCTTTTTCTTGGAGAAAATCAATTTCACAGAAAAATACTTGCTCACATAAGCCGCCTTATTGTAGGTTTCTGAATCTTTTATATGTCCAATTATTTTTCTCCATAACCTTTTAGATTGGAGATGGATTTTGTTGGAGATTGTATTAAAGCAAGGAGGAAAGGAGGAAAGAGGAAACTCACAGTTTCTGTATTTTAATGTTGTTTCACTGGAGGCTCCGTGGTCCCTGAAGCAGAGGACGAAAGTGAGGGTGGAAGTGAGGGTGCAAGCGACAAAGTAACAAAGTCTGGTCCATTCTGTGTGTGGCACTTTGGGTGTGTTTCTTGATGCCATTTATGCAAATTTGCTTTTTGTCGGTAACTTTCGGGCCTGCCCTGGTCCCCTACACTGGAGTGGGGGGTTCCACAATAAATAATGAGTGTGCTCCATGGAGGTGAGGTGGCTGAGCAGCATGGGGTGTGTGTGTGTCTGTGTGTGTGTCTGAGTGTGTGTCTGTATGCGTAGCTGTGTGTGTGTGAGTGTGTATGTGTGTCTGTGTGTGTCTGTGTGTCTCAGTGTGTGTCCATGTGTACGTTGGCTGGAGCGCTATGGCTCTTCTCTAATGGGCACAGTCACCTCTGTGAGGGGCCGTCATGGAAATGTCCCCACTTTACTGGTGGTCATAGTGTCCTTTTCACATCATGCCTGGGGATGAGTGCCAACATGGGGCCCTGCAAGGCCAGCGGAGCAGCAGTGGATTCCCTACAGCCCTTCTGCCCCCAAGCCCAGCCCCTGGGCAACCTGCAGTTCTGCTCCAATGGCCTGGGGTACAAAATGATATCCCAACTTATTTTTCCCTTTTGTAATTTGTGGGAGTTAACCTTTGTGACTTAGGACATGGCCAGTTTTTTATTAAAAAATTTTTATCCCCTATCGTTTTTGAAGGCTTTTGAATTTTGAAGTAATTATAGACCCACCAGAAGTTGCATAAATAGTGCAGAGAGATCCTGTGTACCCTTCACCAGTTTTCCAGATGGTTACATCTCAGATAACCATATACAACATCAAAACCAGGAACCTGACGTTGGTACAATGTGTATATGCTATACCTTTAAATGTTCAAAGTAGTGAAAATATCTATTTTCCCTCCCAGGTCCTTCTCTGTTAGTTAGTCTGCAGGCGCTGGGCCTCCAACTGCTTCGCCCCCCACCCCCCACCCCGCAAGGCTTGAGGCCTCCTGTATTTCTAGATAATGACTGTTTATGCTGGCCCCCGGGCCCTGAGTTTACAGCCCTTACCTCCACTCCACCCCATGGAGTCTGGAGCCGGGACACCTTGCAGCCCCCAGGCCCCGGCTGTCCCAGGGCACCAGTCCTCACCTCTCCCTCCCTTCCTCCTCCCTTCTCTCCCTCCCTCCCAAGTGACCAGTCTCAGGAGACACCCAAGGTGCTTCCTCACAAATGACCTCAGTCCATTAGATGTGTCTTAGTAACAGGAAATCTAAATGGGATGCCTCTGGGTGCTGGTCCCATCTCAGGAGGCTCGTGGCCCAGTCTCCCCAGCAGCCCGAGGTATGGGAAAGGAGCCATTCTGTCAGGTTCCGGGGAGGGCGAGTCCTGGGACACTTCTCCCTCCAGAGAAGGTGGCCAGCTAGTCCCAGCTTGCCCGGACTTCCTGATGTTTGCCCTGAAAATCCCACGTCTTGGGCAAAGTGGGCTGTTGGTCACCGCGGCTTAGAACCGAGGGCACCTACTTGCCTCATTTCTGCACAACTGGAAGGGGTCACCCAGCAGGCCCTCCCAGGGACAAGGGCCCTGCTCCTGGTGACAAGTACCTCCTCCAGGAAGAATCTAGTGGCCAGTGTAAATGCTAGCTGCTCACTCTGCCGCAAAACTAAGCCCTTCCCACAGGAATCATCCTGCCTCGCTCCCAGCCCTGCTCCCAGCGGGGGGTCCCCAAGATCCTGTTGGGGACCCTTAGGCAGGGTCTCTCTCAGCCCCTGTGGAGTGGCAGCCTGTCTCACAGCCATGCTGCATCACAACTGTGGCAATGAGACCACGTTGCCAACTCGGTGGTGGCATTCTTCCTTTATTTTCCATATACCTTATCGCCATCATATGTGCTTTGGCATTCCTACAGGGTTTGGGGGGGGGGGGTGAGAAACGTGTCTTCATGTCTGAAACTCATGTGGTCTATTGCAGCATCTCTTGTGTGTCACGATGTACCCTCCTGCCTGTGGCTTCAAAACCTCATTGAGATAGTGGGTCACTTGGACTGTTTTTCCAGTCTGGCCCCAGTGCCACCCTCACAGAATTGGGGTGGAGGGTCTTCGTGGGGTCCAGGGCCTTCTGCTTTCTCGGGATGCTGCTCCATGGATGGCCACGCAGCTCCAGGCCCCACACCTTGTTCTTCCTCAGTGAAGGAGAGTCAGACACGGGATTCTGAGCATTTCCACAGCTGCACGGTCGCACGTCGGCACCCCATTTCCTGACCTGAGTCCTGAGGGCAGGAGCTGGGGTCCCTCTGCACGGGGCTGTGCAGGGAGTGTTTGCGGGGACCCTGGGAATCAAAGGCACAACGCTATGGAAACATGAAGGTCCTCCAAGGACATTGTCACCAAAAGAAGTACAGTTAGAGACTGGGAAAACACCACTTCATAGTTACAAGTTTGTTTTATCATTAGCTTCTTGTTCATTTGTTGATTCTACTGTTGAAGAGCAAAAAGCAGTGTTTCCTCTTTCCTCAGTGGCATCGTGTGGCCCCCTATGAGCTTCCCCCAGAAAAAAGGACCCTCCTTCCAGCCCCTGGAAGTGAACAGGACCTGTTTGGGGATGGCGGTTCTCTGGGCCCTAGTGTGGTGGCCATGATGGGCAGTCCCCGCGCAGAGAAGGTGGACGTACAGACGGGTTACCAGGGAGGGCCTCAGGCCCCTGCTCAGACCCAGAAGGCCCCTGTCAGTGACACTCACTGGTATGTGGGGGCAGGTGATGGGTGCAACCTTTGTGCAGAAAATAAAGAGGATCCCATCGGTAGCCATGACTCATGAGTCGTCAGTAACCCGAAAAGACCGTAAATGCGACAATACCCGCTAGCAGGAAAACCGCGATAGGGCATCCGGGGCTGGGAAGCCTGCACAGCACAGGAGGGAGCCGGCTGAGGGCAGCAGCAGGACGCCTACACTTAGATGCTCTTCCCAGGGCGCCAAGTCCTACCCCAGCCACCATGGATGCTTTCAGTCACCCTGGGAGGAGCTGCCATCGCAGCCAGGGCCCTTGGTTGCCAACAACAGAAACCAGCATGGGTTAATTCAAGTAGAAATGGGGTTCATTAGAAGGATATCAAGTGCCTCACAAAATGAGCAGAAAGAACACCAGACTCAGACAATGGATGGGGACCACGGTCGGGTGGCAGCTGAGAACCCACCGGCCATGGCCCAGGACCAGTCCCCACGCAGGCCTTCCTGCTGGAATCTCGCTGAGGCCTCAGCCATCGAGGGACTGGCCAGTGGACTCACCTGTTGATGTGGCAGAGCAGACTGAATGTCGTGTGCTTCTCCATGTCCCTGTCCTCTGCAATCCTGTGGCTGTCGCTGTCCACGTGGCTCTGGAGGTTCAGCAGATGGCAGATGGTGACGGGCCTCGTTGTGCCGCAGGGTGGTATGGCCAGATGAAACATCGTCTCTGCTGATGTTTCACACGGCTCCTCGGAGTGATAAGCCTTCTGAGGGCGCTGCTACTCCACTGGGCAGGTGGAATGGGTAGTGGTGGTGGTTTGGGGTGCACAGTGCATGACAACAGACAAAACGAGGTTCCCTAATATGGGGGGAAAGCAAGTTGTTTAGGGAAGACACAGGATGGGGGTCCGGAAGAACAGATAGACTCTGCCTCGGTGACAGTGTGTCAAGACGTCATCTGAAGGACGCATAGGGACAAACAGGTGTTGGAGTGTTGTGCAGGATGAGGATGTTGTTTTTGACAAAATGAAGCAAGCGTTCAGGTGGTCATTAGAGCACGGTGATGGCCTGTCACTTGTGTTCCCTGGCAGCTTTGCCGGCTTCTAATTTTCCTGTCCCACCGCCACCCGCCCAGTTACCCTTCGGGAGTGGCCCCATCCTCCCAGCAGAGCCTCTCCAGCCCACAGCGCTAAGTGAGGAAATGAGACTTGTGATTTCTAATGTGTCTCTCGGAGAGAGACTGATAAAAGCAATTAGACGTTTCCAGAATTGCCCGGAGAAAAGGTCAGCGGGACTGTGGATGAGGACGGAGGGCTGTCGTGGCTGTGGTCAGCTACGATGAGATGAGGAAGAAAGGGCAGCCATTCCAGCTCGAGGACATGGGTGAAGCATGGCAAAGCCCTTTCCTCTGTGCTCCCTGGGAGCTGGGGCCCCTGCTCAGGAGATGGTGGAGCTGAAGGTGTGGGGCCGCCCCCAGGGCCCAGGGTCTGGTGGTCTCCTAAGCCTGGAGCCCAGCACATGCCCTCTGCCGCTGGCTATTCAAGGCCCAGGCAACTGTTCCATCCTCCGGCTTTCAGCCACCTGAGTCTGGGAGCCCTTGGGATTTCTGGGGCCTGTACTCACAGCACCTCCAGCAGGGGGGCAGTGCCTTGCAGGGGCGAGGGCTCCTCCCTGACCACCCTCTGCCCTCCACCGGGATGGGGGACTGGGAAGCAGTCCGTAGGGGAAGGAGCAGGTAGTGACCCTGCGTGGGATGGGGTGTTAAGACTAGTGCATTTCCCGCTTTTACTGAACAATGACTGATAAAGTCGTATATGTGAAATCAAAGCAAAGAGGAACTTGTTTTAGAGGTGAGGGAGAGAGCGCTCAGAGGAGAAGCAAAGCCCTGAGCACTGGGACATATGGCATTTGTCAATCAAATGCCGAGCAACCTTCAAAAAGCCATTAGAAGGCAGCCCCATGCTGTCTCTCCCATTTGTGCTGGCTGACGGCTCCCCTGTCCCGCAGGCCCCACAGACGCTCTGTTTCTGGGACTAATTAGCCTTCCAGAGGGCAATCAAGGGCCCTTTGCTGGAACTTCCTCCAGAACTGAACCAGTAGTTGGCTTCAAATGGACGCCACTGGAAATAGGCAAAAGCCAGGTAAGCGGCAGCTCCCCTCCCTGGGATGGGCCAGGCTGCTTGCTGGCCTGTGGCCTGGCACTCCCCACCCCCAGCCGACCAGACCACCGGCTCCCCACCTCCCAGAGGCACATTTCCTCCCCCTTTCCAGGTCCTCTCTCTCTGACAACATTCCTTTCCAACACTCACCCTTACTCTACACCACACTGTCCAATTTTGCATTTACGTCGCCAGAGCTACATGGGGGGCAAGAACTGGATGTGTTTCACCCACTGCCAGGCCTTCGGAGCCTGGAAGGGACCTGGCACAGAGCAGCTTCGGTTAACGTGGCCACATGCCTGAGTTTTGTCCCCGCTGAATGAATCCCGCAGGATTTCCTTCGAGGAACATACTTCTAATAGGGCAGATGTGCTTATTTCCTCTTGTTTGTAACGCAATTTAGACTTCGGGAGAATTTGGTTCCTGAATTTCCTCTCTAATTCTTTTCGGTGTGGTCTCTATCCACTTCCTAGCAGTGGCATCAAAGGGGGACACGTGGACGTGCCAACGCCCAGGCTGCCTGCTTGCGCCTTACTGCAGATGCACCCTTTCTGCAGCCTCTTCCCACTCACTGGTGCCATCATCCCACATGCAGCCTTCCCAGTGGTCACCACACCCCACTCGGAGAGGGGTTGTTGGCTCCTGGTCACCTGGGCTTTGGCGGACGTGTCTGTGGGGCTAGGTACCTCTCTGGAGTGTTGGACTCCATTGCAGGGCTTCCGTCCTCTCTTCTGTGTTGTTGCTGCCACCTTCTCCTCATCTGTCCCTGTCTTGTGCCTGATGAGCCCCACCCATCCCCCTGCTCCAGGCTCAGTGTCCTGCTTCTTGGGAACAGGCTAGTGGAAAGACCTCAAGACCTGAAAGCTGGCCTGTCCGGAAGGGAGGGCGGTGTCAGGAGGAAGCAGAGAAGTGGGAAGTACTTCCCACTCACCTCCCCCAGGTCAGAATAGGGGATAGGGAGTTAGGACACTGGGAGAATAAAGCTTCAGAATGTCCCTGGAATGAGAAGTGTGGAAATGTGGCAGAGGCACTGGGTGCCAAAAACCAACCAAAATCCACGTAGTTGTCTCCTTATTACTTGAAACAGTTGCAAGTGGGCCTGCAGGCTGTCCTTGGCCTTCAACACCACTGTCTTGTCCTGCAGGGTCCCCCAACAGGCTGAACTCCTGCGTCCAGAGCCCAGGGCCACCAAATCAGTGCCTGGCACTGCGGGGCTTGGGGGCTGCAGAGAACAGTGTGGACCAAGCTACTAGCTAATGGGGAATGGCAGTTAGCAAAGGATCTAGCAAATATTTACTTCCTTCACTCCCTGCATCCACCCTCCACAATCCAACCTCCCTTCTGTGTCCTTTTCCTAAAATAAGAGATTAAAAGTATGTCCACTGTAGAAATTTTGAAAAGTGTGGGAACATAGAGCTAAATATTTAAAATAAAAATTACCTGTAATTCTGGCACCCAGAAATGTCCACTTTAATAAAGTGTTCAATTTTGTAAGAAAATTTTAAAATTATATCATGAGCCTTTTCACATCATTAATTTTTCTAAAATTTGAATCTTAGTGGCTGCTTTGGGCTCCATTTATTTCACCGATCCCCTATTGTTGGACATTTATGTCTTTCCAAATTTTCACCATCATAAAAAGACGCTGCAATGAATATTCTAGACGGTAAATCTTTGTGACTATGTTTAATTAATTCATTAAGATAAATTCCTGGGATAAATTCCTGTAGAAACAGTGTATCAAATGAGATGACTATATTTAAAGCTATTTGGACATATGGCCACAGTTTACTCTGGGGACATCATGTCCAATAGAAGTGGACAGAAAGGTCTAGCTCCTTGAACCCAGCCGGCACTGAGTATCTTTCCCCAAAAAATTTGATTGACAAAAAAAACCCTTTGATGTTTCATTTTCATTTCTTTGTCAGCAAGATTTACATTTTGTCTTTTGGAAAATGTCTATTTGTGTCCTTTGTTGATTTTTCCACCAGAACATTGATTTTTTTTTTTATAAAAATTGAATCTGTGTGAGTTATATTCATATAAAAAAAATTCTGTCACTTTTTTCCTCTCTAAGTCCTGTGAATTTGACCTCAGTCCATCTGCAAAATGAATCACTTGGACTAAATGACCTCTTGACCCCAAGGTCAGGTCAAAGAACTCAAATCTTCCTCTTGTCACCCTCCCCTCATCAGCAGCCTGCCCAGGTCTCTAAACCATAGCGTAAGTCCAGGAAAACCTGAACTTCAAATGTCTGCCAGGGTTGAGTTTCACACTTGAATAATCAAGTCAGGCTCCTCTTCAGGCGTGAGTGGGAGCCAGTCCCTCCCCAGGAAAGGGTGGGGACTGACGTGTCTGGTCTTGCTCCAGGTACCTACCTGGGTGTGGGCTGTTCGAACTGCCACAGAAATGCATAATGGGGGGTCCATCTCCCCCACTTATCAGCTGAGGAAATAAGGACAAATGCACACAATGGACTCGGATGTAGATGTAAATGTGGCATGGAAGAATTTGTTAAGTAAGAGAAGCAGATTCCAGAACAAAGAAAGCCCTTTCAGACACACTCGCAGGTATACATACCCACACAGACTATGCAATCTGGGAGCATGTCCTTCAAAACATTAACAAGTTCCATCACTAGACGGTGGCGTTACCTAATTTTATTTGGTTCTTTTAATTCGTGTTTTTCTACAACAAATGTGAGTTGTCGTTCCGTGTGCAACACCACTCCCGGTTCTGTCGCTCTCTCTTCCTTTCAGACATTGCCTCTGTGTGGACTTCTCCGAGGCAGCTGCCCACTGACGTTACGTCCACTTGCCAGCGTGTCATTAGCTTCCAGCCCCTCTGGGTGGAGCCTCATTACACCTCCTGCCGGGTCACGTCAAGCCTTGTCAGCACTGGGCAGCTGGCCTGCAAAGGCCGGGTTGCGTTCTTGGAATGGGGTTTCTTCAGGAAGAATTTTCTCCCACTGGCCATTTGTGGATCTCGGGGCCTGGGGTCAAAATCTCCTAAAATAGGAGTTCTCTTGGGAGCCGAACTCACTGCACTGCTTTTTCAAAGTACACGCCAGGGCCAGCAGAAAAACATGGCCTAGGAATTGAACCATTAACACGTTGCGAACGGCAGGGTTTAAATCCCTCGTGAAGATTCTCGTGATCCATACGCAACGTATTTAACCTGCCTAATACACTCACCCCTCCCCCATGCACACGTGTGTGCGTGTGCACACTCGCCAGTGACAGACTAAGGCAATGGCCCTCAGGCCTGGGGGTCTCCTGCTAGTTCTCCCTGGCCAGTGTTTTCCGAGGACAGGAGAACAGCTGTTTTGTTGTGACAAGTGAAATCAAGGCTGCAGGCCGGTGGGGGAGATGTGGGGTGGTGGCTGCTAGTGAAAGAGAAAAACCTAAACACTCCTGCAATGCTGTCATTTTCCCTACTTACCCGGAGCTGTAGAAGTGAGTGGCTGACATGCATTAGCTTTCTGTTGTTTTCAGCTGAAGATGGCAGATGGCGCGCCTTTGTAATTGCGAGCCTGCATCAGGGCTCGCAAGTGCGGGCCTGCGAGCACCTAGGCCCTCACCGCGGGAGGCTGCTCCTCAGGCCCAGGTCCCAGTCCTGGCCTTCTGGGTCGGAGCCGAACCTCCTGAATACAGGACCCGAAGTCGGATGTCTCAGGTCAGGCTCAGAGTCATAACAAACAAAGTGTACCTTTTAGATGCCAAGAGGCAGCTCCCAGATTTCCGAGGATGGGAAGAAGTAGGTTCTTCTGAGAGAGCTGCAGGCTGTGGGAGCGGGGAGCAGGAGAGCCAGGGCCTCCGGAAAGGGCCAGACAGGATGTGGAGGGCGCATTCTTTCAGAGTGAGAGGTAACTTTACAAACACACATTATTATGAATCTTCAGGATTGTCAGCACCTAAGACTCTTGCCATGATTCCTAAAGAGCTCTATTTAATAATTCTTTAAATTTAAGAAAACCCAGTTTTCCAGTTTTCATGTGCATAAATTGGGGTGGGAGGCTGCTTTGGAGTCAGAAAGACCTCAAGCAAATTAAACCTTCACCACCAGTGTTCTCATCTGTGACTGGGAGTTCCAATGTGTCTGAGTCTGGGAGTCAATGAGGTAATGTTTGTGGGGTTCTTTGCTCAGTGCCCGGAATGGCAGGAGCTCAGTAATTTGTCTCCCTCCCCTGTTGCCTGTGAATCAGAAGGGGAAAAACCCGAGGGGGCCCAGTGTCCAGGTCAGGTCAGCAGGGCGCGACTCAGCACCTGCCAGGGCCGCCCCGGACAGTGGACACGGAGAGAAGATCAGCTTCTGGTCTAGCTGGCGTGTGTTCAGTAGGAACTAGGACAATTAGTCAAATAATTATAATCATGACAAAATACAATGAGAGACTAACAAGCAAAGTGATCTGGGAGTCCAGGGAGCGAGTCAATCATTTATTATTTATACATTTGTAGCGTACATATCACATGTATCACATATTATATACTTGGCACCTAGAATATGATGGGTAGGCAGGTGCATGGGTGATAGGTGTCTACTCTGAACCAGGAGCTGTGTATGTAGTGGGAACAAACCTACTTGGATGCTGCCCTCAGGGCACCTCAGTGACATGGAGGAGACAGACAGTGATCAAGAAGACAAATGAAAAAACAATTACAAATGGGAATACACATTATCAAGGGGAAGGACTGAGGGTAACGAGAGGTTCCCAGGTTGGTGTATCAGGGAGGGCTTCTCGGAGGAGGTGATGTCAGGCCAGAGGGAAAGTGGGGGCTGGGGGTCAGAAGGAGCTTTGCAGAGCCTGTGGTTTTGGAGGGACCAAAACCTAGTGAGGGGTAACCCAGGAAGGTGGGGTAAGATGGAGGAGTCTGCTCATGGTTCATAGGACCAAGAGAGCCTCTTCAAGGATGTGGCATTCGGGAAGGAGTCCAAGGACAAGGCAAGACTTCTCTGGGTGAAGGTGGAGGCAGTTCCCGGGAGTAGGTGTGAGGAGCCCATCAGGCGGGACCCTAAGGTAAGAGCTGGCGGTGGGCCAGGATGAGGCTGGAGAGGGCAAGGGCATCACAGTGGGAAGGGCAGCAGGCCCCTAAGGACCTAGACCTACCTTGGCAAGCCATGGGGTCCAGAGAAAGAAAGGTCTTGGGGCAGAGGGATCAGAGGTCTGCTCTGGGCATGTTTACTGATTTGGGGTTTTTCATTGGTAGCTGCTCCCTGCTCCCGGCCCACTCTGGAGGCACACACTGTAGGAAGAGGTTTCTACACATGCAGTGCGTGCCCCACAACCTCAGGCAAGGCCTGTCATTCTGCCCTCGACGGCTGGAGCGTCCCAGGCACGCACGTGGCGAGGGTTTGATCCCCTGCAACATGGCCCACCTAGGCTTCTCCTGCTGTGAGTTTGCAGCCATTAGTGTTGCCAGCCCCCTTGGCAGGATGGGGCGTGGGGGACAGAGGGGGGAGTGGGGGACTGGGATAGAGGAAGAGAGCCCGGACTCTCTTCTTATGTTTGGTTCCTCAGGGCAGTATCTCAGCAGCATGGCCCATCCCAAACCTGCCCTGGAGTCCAAGCTCCTGGGCTCTAGATACCCGCCGTGGTCCCCTCTGTTCTCTCAGCCCTCTGGTGTCTGCACAAAATTCTTTCTCTCTGAAATACTCCCATGAGTGGGGATTCAGTTTTCCTGACTGGACACAGGCACATGGTGGGCAGTGAGGTGAGGGCACCATGCAGGCTGGGGCATTCAGCCCCCCAGAGCACTGCCGGCCCCTCCAGTGCTCAGGCCTGTTCTCCTCACAGGCGGTACATTCTGCAGAAGTTGGCCCAGGGCGGGTTCTCCAACTCGCTGAGGTCCTGGAGGACCCAGGCCCCTCCACGACCCAGGCCCCTCCACCCTTTCACTCCACACCCCCGAGGCTCTGGCCTTCACTTCATCCAGAGAGAGAAGGAGAAGGTGAGGGAGAGGGTTCTCTGCCATGTCTTTTCATCAGGAGGACCTTCTTTCCAGAAGCCTCCAGCAGACCTCCATCGCTGGCAGGCCCACAGTGCATGCCCACCTCTGGTTTCAAGGAGCCCGGGACACTGAGTATCTAGCACTTTCAGCCTCAGCTGTCCGGGTGGGCTCAACCAGCCTGGAGAAGGAAGAAGGGTTGGTGGGCGTTGGGCCCTAGGAGGTTGGCAAGTTGGCACCCAGGGCGCTGCCACGCGTGGCATAATCAGAAGACTGGTGCTAAGACGGGGCAGGGGGAGGTTCACTGCACTGCCCCTGCTCCTTCAGCTGCACGGGGCGCCTGCTCCCTCCCATGTCTCTACTTCACAGGGATTCGAGGGTCAGACGGACCCAGTATGGGATGGTCCCAGATTTGCTGGTGTTTCCAACACGGCTCTGTCATCAGGCTCCCCGACTGGGGAACTCGAAATGGGAGGGGCCGACAGGGCTGTGGTGTGGGGGCTGTTCCCACTCCCAGCAGTAACTGCCGGAGTCTCTGTGTCTGCCCCCAAACCAAGGAAGGGCACTTACTTATCCTACGGATTGTTCTGTGTATCAGGAGATGTCGTCTCCTGAACATCTAGCTCAGAGGCCACCTGACAATGGTCTCGAACTTTTCTTCAGTGCTTCTGCCTTCCACATCACAGCTGAGGGCCTCCTGGTGCAATTCCTGCCCTCCCCTCACTGCACATCTCCCTTGGGTATCTGGGAAGTTATCTGAAACCCCTGAGTCTTCACTCAGCAATGTTATGTGTATTTAATTCTGGCCCTCCTTGAACATCTGTCCCTACAGCCCTCATTCCTGCCTCCCTGGGTTGGCTCGCCATTTGTCTGGTCTCCATGGTGACAGTACCTCTAATGGATGTACTGTTCTACAAGGTCATGCCTGCTGCCTCTTGTCTCCTCCCTGCCTGCTCACACCCCCATCAAACACACAGCTCCTCTTCCCCCAAATCACCAACACACACTGATGGTCTAGTTTCATCTCCTAAGATTGACCCCCCCACACACATACCAATTCTCTTGTTTTCTGTCCAGTTTTAAGTATCTCAAAGATGGTTTACTTGAACCTTTGCTGATCTGCTCTGGACCCCAATCTCTTGACAGTGGAGACTGGGCTTGCTGTCGGGGTGGGGGGATGTTAACATGCTGTATGTGGATGGTGACACCATAGCCTGATGGGGGATGACACTGCCCTGCACACCATCCAGAATAAAGGGCATGGGCTGTGGTGTTGGTCAGTCCCAGTTGGAATCGCCACACAGACTCTTGTTAGGAGTGTTCAGTAAATAACTCCTGAGCACCTACTGTGAGCTGGACCCTGGGAATATGTGGATTGGCCAAATTACCTCTTTCTTCATGTAATCTGTGGGCTGGTGGGAATAGAGTCACCACATTTAGCAAATGAATACACAAGATACCCAGTTAGATTTGAATTTCAGATAAACAGAGAATTTTTTTAGTGTAAGTATCAAAATTTGTTATTTATCTGAAACTCAAAATTTTTTATTAAATTTATTGGGGTGACACTGGTTAATAAAATTATATAGGTTTAAGTGTACATTTCTATAATCCATCAACATATATGTGACCCTTTTTCCCTCATCTACCACCTCCCCTTCCCCCTTGCCCTCTGGTAACCACTAAACTCTTGTCTGTGTCTATGAGTTTTTGTTTCTTTGTCTTGTTCCTTTGTTGCTTTCAGTTTTATATCCCACATATGAGTGAAGTCATATGGCTCTTGACTTTTTCTGTCTGACTTACTTCACTTAGCATAATAATCTCAAGATCCATCCATGTTGTCACAAATGGCACAATTTCATCTTTTCTTATGGCAGAATAGTATTCCATTGTGTATATATACCACAACTTCTTTATCCATTCATCTATCGAAGGACATTTTGGTTGTTTCCATGTCTTGGCCACCATAAATAAAGCTGCAATGCACATCGGAGCACATATATCTTTACAGGTAAATGTTTTCATATTTTGGGGGTAGATACCCAGGAGAGGGATTGCTGGGTCATATGGCAATTCTATTCTTAATTTTTTGAGGAACCTCCATACTGTTTTCCATAGCGACTGCACCAGTCTGCATTCCCACCAACAGTGTGTGAGGGTTCCTTTTTCTCCACGTCATCTCTAACATTTGTTACTACTTGTCTTATTGATGATAGCCATTCTAACATGTGAGGTGGTATCTCATTGTAGTTTTGATGTGCGTTTCCGTAATAACTAGTGAAGTTGAGCACTTTTTCATGTATCTGTTGGCTGTTTGTATGTCATCTTGGGAGAAGTGTCTGTTCAGGTTCTCTGCCCATTTTTGAAACTCAGATTTAACTGGGTATCTTGTATTTTATCTGACAACCATAAGTGGGAAAGAAAGAAAACAAATAAGTAAATATGGAGATGACATAATTCCAGGATTCTGGTGGGTGCTGGGAAGAAAAAGCCAGTGCTCTGGGAGAGTGTCCTGAGGGGTCAACCGGATGGTTAGAGAAGGGCTCCCTGAGTCCCAAAGCACGAGAAGCAGCTTCCATATGCAACGCCCAGGGGTGAACATTCCAGGCAGGTGGAATTGCACATGCAAAGGCCCTGAGGTGGGAAAGAGTTTGCCATGATCCCCAGTCAAGCAGGCCAGGGTGACTGTGGAGGGACCAGCAGGGGTATGTAAAACTTGAATGGATGACGTGATAAACCTGGCCACAATGAGAAGGTGCTCAACAAGTTATAGCTCTTGTGTGTTACTATTAACAAGTATGATTTTAAAAGTCAGGTCAAATATGAATTCTAGGCCTTGTGTGGAACACTCCTTCAGTCACTAAACTGCCATATTCATCTTAACTTTCTATAAAGAGGCCATTTCAGTACATATGGTGCCAAATACTAGCATTCTTGCCTGTATATTTAAAAGTTCTCTTAAAAAATTAAGAAGCAGAATATTGTCTGAAATCCCTATTTTCCATTGTAAGACATTCAAAAGTCAATTAGGTTCCCCCCTACCCCCCACCCCAAGTGTCACAAGGAAAGTTATGAAACGCAGGTGTCCTTCCGCAGAGAGCTTGGGTTTCCGCGGGCTCCATTGCTCTCCACTGACACCCACCTCTGCTGTGTGATTTGGGGCATGTCACTTGACTTCTCTGAGAACTGTAAAATGGGAATAATAATAACACCTTGGTGCAGTGTCGTCATGAGCGTGCAGTGAGGTGATGTCTGTCAAAGTGCTGTAAAGCACTGAGGGCCACTGATTGGTGCTTCTGTCACAATTGTCCTCGTTGTCACCTCCTTCACCTGAAAGATAAGGAAAGGGAGTCAGAGTTAGATCATGTGCCCCAGGATTCTCAGAAGTCCAGAAAAATCATCTTCCTGATTGAACAAATTGCTCGTAAGCCCTGAAGTAAGACGTAGTGCAGAAGCCTGGGCCTAAAAGGGAGCTAGTTTTTGAGGCTAAATGTCATTGGCCATGTTGGAGGGAGCTGTGACTCACCCTCCTTACGTGGGACTGTGACTGAATGCACTGGCCTTTAGTGACTCAACCCAGTTTTATGTCACGGTATCCCAACAGCAGGGACCAGGATGGCTGTCCCCAACAGAACCTGCTGTCCCTCATTGGGACATGGTGGTCTGTGGTGGCCTCAAATCTTAGTTCCACAGCCATGTGAGTCTCAGTTTTCTCCTCTGCCACACGGGGATGGGGCAGCGCCCTCTCCATCACAGCACAGGAGAGTGTGTTCACTGAGATGGCATATGGCTAACATGCTTGGCACAGTGCCTGGAACATAGACACATTCCGCAGCAGCCAAGGGCAAGGCCAAGACCAGCTTCGAGACCATCCAGTTACTGGGGGAGTAGGACCAGGCATGACATCACCATCACGGAGTGTGTGTGTACATGTATACATGTGAGTGTATCTGTGTGTGTACACGTGTATGTGCATGTGTGTGTACATGTGTATATGCGAATGTGCGCATGAGTGTGTACATCCGTATGTGTGAGTGCAGCAGTGTGTGTACATGTCTGTGTGTACGTATGTTGTTGTATGTACATGTGTGTGTTGTGTGTACATGCATGTGCGCATGTGTACATGTGAGTGTATATGTGTGTCTGCATGTGTGTGTGCATGCATATGTGAGTGTGTGCCTGCCTTGTGTGTGTACATGTATACATGTGAGTGTGTGTGTGTGTAGATGGCATGAGCCACAGTCAAGCCCACAGCATAGCAGTTCCAGGGCACAAAGGTCCCCAAGTCCCCAAATCCTTTCCTCCCCAGTTGCTGATGCCTAACAGTCAATGTCAGCAGCTTTCGTCTGGGCTCTGACCCTGTGTTGAACTTCTGTCTTCAGACCTGTAAGTCTTGGCGTGAACAACAGAGCCAACAGACTGGAGGCTGGCTTCCCAAGGGGGTGGGGAGGGTTTCTACTTGGAATTCGAGGTGCAGCCATTTTATAGGGAAGTTAGCTGCACTGGAGGAATATAACCTTATATTTTTGCTGCACTTCGGAAGAAAACTTTGCATTTTAAATTAACAGCATGTCCACCGCCAGTATTTGTGGTTACCACCTGTAACGTAAATCTCTTTTAGAGATGTGTGAGAGCAGCATACATAATGAAATATCAACGTGAAACTTGATTTAAAGTGGCTTTTCATTAATATAACAAATGAAGTGTACCAAAATTCGAAAGTATGTTCCTTTGGGCCTAATTAAAATACTGAACAAAATACATGTATATGTATATTTTAAATGAAGACATTCAGCAGCCAGAATTAGCTACAAAAATTCATTCAGTTGAAGAAGTGGACTCTGAGTGCGTTGTTATTATCAACATTGCCGATCCTCTTCTCTGAGATAGCTCAAGTCACGTGCATCTGATTTAGTGCCTCCCTGAGGGGGCAGGTGGGCTTTGCTTTAAAAACATCACACTCCACACAGTGGCGAGCCCCACGGCTGGTTTCACAGAGCTGCGTTTGGTCAGAGGAGAATTTTCCGTGCACCTGGTAAGTCGTCAGAGAGCTGGCATCTCCTTGGACTGAGGAGCGCTCCCTTGGCCCAACTTTTGTGTACATGAAGGGCAGTGTGGCCTCTGCCCCTGGTGGGTGTGACGGGAGCTCGGGAAGGGAGGGGCTCTCTTTATTAATAGAGAGCAGCATTGACTGGATGGGGCGGCACCTCCCAAGTTGGCATCCAGGAGCAGGTACCTTGTGGGTGGCCAGACGACACACAGAGAGGACTAGAGTATGGCGGTGAGAGGGCTGGATCCGGAGATGAAGGAGAGTGGCTGGTGTGGAACAGCAGTCCGGTTCCACTGCTGAATTAAGGGCAGGGAGTGTCTGTGACATTTGCAGGACCCTCATCCCCAGTCCTTTGATGGCAGTAAACTGAGGGGTGCACCAAAAACCCAGCAGAGGGGCCTCTGGCCCAAGCTGGGACTCCAAGAGTCTGCACTCCAAAGGCCAGGCGTAGGGTGGCGTGGAAAGGGGCGTTGCTCCCTGGTGATCATTTTGGTCAATGTCAGAAGATACCTCAGAGGCAGGTCACCTGACCTGAGAGGCCCCTTTCTATCCACATGTCCTTTCAGCCACCTGGAGCTCGGTCTTGTTTCCAGCTTGTGAAACCGGACTTCTTAGCATGAACTTCTGGGACATGGATGGGCCTCTACACTGGACAGGGCAATTCTTGCTGGCCCAGTGAGGGCCCAAGGGGCAAGAGAGCCCAAATGGGGACTGGACACGCATGTGCCACACACATGTGCTATGTGTCAGTGTTAGGACACAGCTACGGAAAGGTGGCTTCTCTCCAAACAGTGACCATGTCTAAGTTGTCTGACTGGCCATCCAGATCCCCTGTGACGAGCCAGCATTTGAGCCCTCTGTTCCTTCTCTAAGTGGAGACACCAATGGTATCTATCCTGGTAGGATAGACTGAGGACCGAATTCAGTACTGCATATGATGTATTGTTCCTCACAGAAGTAAGGATTTCAGAATCATTCATCATTATTCTTATTACTCTGTAAGTTACTGGCTCATATTCCAGTCCCAGGGGACTATGGGGAGGTGAAGTACTATAATAATAATTGATATTTGTACAGCACTTTATAATTTACACATCACTCTCATGTACCTTATCTCCTTTAAATGTGCGACATTGTGGGCCAGGCTGGGTTATTCGTCCTCCCTTCACTGAGGAAACAGGCTCAGAAGGGATGGACTTGTCCAGCATCACATCCACGAAGGGGTGGGATGCAGGCTCCAGTTTGAGGATCCACCTTTGAACCCCTTGTTTCTCCACTTGGGGGGTTGGGAGGAGGAGCTCCCTCAGGAAACCCCAGAGAAAGCCCTAGACAACTTACAGAACTTCCCAGCCTTCACCTCACAGGCTGGGAAGAAGAACGAAGCCAGGCGAGGCAGGCACTGATGGCAGGGGTGAGCCTCCAGGACCATCTCCTCAAAACCAGTTGTTGATCTGGTCAACAACTAGCTTTACTTCCATGTAGTTGCAATACCCGTTTCCATGGTGATGGGAGGACCCACGTTCCCAGGTCAAATCTCTGCATTTCTGGGTGATTTGTTAGAAGGCTGGTGGCTGCTACCAAAACCTCCGTATTTAATTGGAAACGTATCAACAGGCACATAGTAAAGATTTCTGGGCTCATGGAAATTCTTAGATCTTGGGTTGTCATATGTGGCCATTTGCATTGGAAGATGCTGTGCTATTCCCCACGAACACAAGCTTAGGTAAAAACATACCACCCAGCCAGGCCTTTGTCCAGACTTGTTCTAAGAAGAGGCCTTGCTGTGTGCGGTCGGCAGTGGTCATGTGCTCAGTGGGATTGCTTTTGTTTTATGAAACTAACGTAAATGTTCTTCATGAATAGGCCACCAGAGCTCACGTTTCCTGCCTGGCGTCCCAACTTCTGGTTCAGCAACACTAACCCTGTTACTCCATGAAAGCAATCTCTGAGGAGCTAAGGTCCAGATGCGGGTTCAGATGGGGGGGTGGGGGTGGGAAAACTGCCTATCTGAGGAGATTTTGAGGAGACGCTGAGGTGGAAGAGATTGGTTGGGCCTCTTTTGTCCTGAAAGGCAGTGGCCTGATCCCAGCCTCCAAAGGCTAAGAGGGACGCAGGCTTGAGTCACACAAGGGGAGCTGGAGTTTGTTCAGGTGTGTGCACAGGAAGTCAGGCTGACACCTGGGAGAGGGACTTCAGAAGCTCGTTGTTCCCCAAGAAGTGATGGGGACAGAAGATAGAGCTGGTCTGCAAGGGCTGTTGGTTTTTGAAGGGCAGAGGACTGGAAGGAATGTGTTGGCTACCAAACCACTGAGGCAAAGGCCAGGCCACCCAGTGAGCCCCCCAGCAGGGACCTCCAGTCCACTGGCTGGTTCCCAACACTGGTGCTCATGCTGCCCCTTGCTTTTTTGTATGTTCTTCCTTTCCTGGAATACCCTTCCTCTCACTCCTGACCTTCAAGACTCAACCTTTCTTGAACATTATGTGGATTTGAGCGATAATACAAGGCGAAGATTGGCAGGATGTGGACCAGACTGAATTTGGTGTTAGAGGAGCGTGGGAGAGAAAAATGTGCTGGGTCAACCTAGGTCAAATGTGTTTAATGGTGGAGTGTGTGGGGGCTGTAGCCACTGCAAGTAGTGAGGAAATTGGAAAGGTGGGGCTGTGAAAGGAGAGACAGTTTCCTTCCTTTTCAGCTGGGTGAATTTCCCCAAACAGTCATGGAAGACGGCGGAAGTCACCAGGAAAGGGTATGGTGAGGACTCAGACCTGGGGGTGGTAACCTGGGAGCCACTTAGGTTGCTGGTGGCAAGAACAGGGTGCCGGAGGAAGCATTCAGACGTGGTGGGGAAGTTGGGTGGGGGAAGCAAAAGCAGGCCAGGTGGGTGGGTGGGGGCGACCAGCAGGCAGTGGGCATGGACCAGGCACCCTCTCCCTCTCCCTGGCAATTTTAACTTGGTCACATCAACTTCGGTTTTCTTTATTGCTCTGGAAGGCAATCCAAAGCCCCAGGATTTAACATTGTATGCCACTGCTCAAATACAACAACAACAAAAAAAATGTTTTTCTTCTAAAGGCATTCCTCAGCACTTGGAACCTTCTAACTGATGGCTTTGAGTAGAGCCAGGAGCAGAGCCTGGAGGACAGACTGTGCCCGCCAGGCAGCTTCCGGGAGGGGGCCACACCAATGCCCCCACCACCTTCAGTTACCAGAACAAAAGAGGATTCTGCCAAGCACTGAAGAGGAAGGCGGTAGGTGATGTGCCCCCGGGCTGATGCCCTCCTGCGTTAGGCGCAGGCTGCGCTGCAGGCCACGCATTGTTCCTCAGATCGTCACTAACCCTGGAGTCCTGCCGCCTGGGGGTCGGGGTGCAGGCTGGTCCTGAGCAGAGCAGAAGGTGGCAAAGGGCGTCAAACGTCCCTGCCCAACGGTGTTAAAGTGGCTGGGGGTGGGGGGACTTCGGGATTCCAGGGACCGGAGGCCATAGGCCAGCAGCCCCCAGGGAGCTGGCCCAGCTTCGATGCCTGATGAACACGCATCATCAGGATGCGTGATGAACACGTGTCGTACCTTCTCTTCTGAGCGCGGGTGGGGGGTATGGGGAGGTACAGCGGGTGGGGGGTGAAGGCTCTGGGCAGAGTCTGGGGTCTGGTGCCCACCCCACCCCGCCAAGGAGCTGACCCCCTGAGCCACGGCCCTGCGTGTAACTACAGGTGCCTCTCCGCCACTGTCAACAACGCGCGCGCGCCAACCGCGCCTCCCATTCCTCCTCCAAGCGCTCGGCTTTAAGGGGACCCGACCAGGGACGCAGTGCATAGCGGGCACGGAGCCGGGATCCCATGCCTGAGTGAGTCCAGGTCCCATCCGTGCCCGTGTGTGTGCGCGCGCGCGCACGTGCATAAGGGACGGGGCTACTGCTGGTCACGCGCAGATTTGGGGCGGCCCCGGGCCAATCATTCAGCCACGCTGGGAGAACAGACCAGGAATCCGTGTTTCAAACCAGTCTGACTTCAAATTTGGCGGAGTTTATCCCACTGACTCGTGCACTCTCGGTGGCGCTTTGGTGCCTTTAGAAATGGCAACTTCTGCCATGGACATATCCCACCCCACCTGGTGGCCAACGTGGTGCCTGTGCAGGACTCGCGGGGGGGCCCTGGGGTTGATCCTCTGCTGGTGCAAGCTGAGTAAAGACAGGGGAGGTCCCGGTGGGGGTGGGGTAGGGTGCTTCTCTAGCCGGCCCGGGAGAGGCACGCCAAGGTGTGAGAATTCCGTATGAGCCTGGGGTCCTAATTGGAAGTGGATGTTAACGATGAGTTTTGCAAAGTAAAATGTCAGGGATTTAGAATCTCAAGCCCACCCCTAGCCTTTGGTGTTTCACGGTCTCTATCCTTGGCAAGTTTCAAAGACAGAGCTTTTAAAGTTCCCAAAGCTCCAAAGATTTCAAGTACCTCTTTTAAAAGCACTTTGATGGTTTAAATGCAGACACATGAATTACATATCTCTTAAATTACACAGGATTTTAAATCTAAGGGAAAATGTCTTTGGCAAGATGGATTGGGGTTTTGTTTTGTGTGGGTAGATTTTTTTTTTTTTTTAAGTGTTAATGGTAGGAAGAGAAGAGAAAGGAGGCATTGGGTGAAGGATGATGAAACTTCCTGTACCTGGTCCCATGGTGCCTCTCAGAGTGAAGGTGACACATGGGACCTTTGTGTTCCTCCCAGGCAAGGGCCATATTTGGCTCCTGAAGGGCCATGGGTCAGCTCTTTCAGGGAGGGACTACTTCTACCTCTTCATGCCATCTCTACCCAGATCAGTGGAGAGTGAATGAATGAATGATACAAAGAACAAATTAATGTAGCAAATTCCCACTCTTGTTATACCTGCAGCTTGCCTACAGATTATCTTTCTAATCTCTCCAGGTCAAACCTTCAAGAAACTTTGGTATATGGTGAATGCTCAGGCTTTGGGGTCAGGCCTCAGGGGTTTGAATTCCTGCTCTGCCACTTATTATCTGGGTGATCTCTTTACTCTTCAATACCCTCGTCTATAAAATGGAATCATAGTGGCCACTCAGTCATTGGGTTGTTGTGAGGATTGATCTAGATACATGCAAAGCACTTAGCAAAGGGCCTGGCCTACAGGTACCTTCAAGAAAAAATGGTGATGGTGTGATGGTGGTAGTGATGGTGATGATGATGGTGATAAAGATGGTGATGGTAGTGATGGTGGGGTGATGACAGTGATGAGATGGTGGTGATGGTGGTGATAATGATTGTGATGATGATGGTCATGATGGTGATGGTGATGGAGGTCGTGATGTGATGGTGGTCGTGATGGTGATGGTGATGGTGATGATGGTGGTGATGACAGTGATGTGATGGCGGTAATGGTGATGGTAGTGGTGACGGTGATTTGATGGTGGTGATGAGGCGATGGTAGTGGTGGTGATGGTGGTGGTGGTGGTGATAATGATGGTGATGATGATGGTCATGATGGTGATGGTGATGTGGTGGTGATGGTGATGGTGATGGTGGTGATGAGGTGATGGTAGTTGTGGTGACAGTGATGAGATGGTGGTGATGGTGGTGGTGGAGATGGTACTGATGATAGTGATGTGATCGTGGTGATGGTGCTGTTGCTGATGATAGTGATGGAATATATTGGGAATGATGGTGGTGATGGTGGTACTGATGGTAATGATGCCGGTCACCACTCAAGCTCTTTCAGAAATTGGGTCTCAGTGTTATCACCTAACTTTTCTGGTGACTGTGCCTACTGTCTGTGCCATGAGCTTTAGTGCATAGTATGCCTCATCTCACATAGTCCTATACTGTTGGTCACCACCAAGAGCAGTCATCCTGTCCCTCTCCTGTAGTCAGCTCTGTGGGAAGGAACCACCCTCACACACACAGCTATGTCAGCTGGTTCAGGGTGGTGGGATTTTACTCTTTTCTCACCCCCAGGAGCATCACCTCCTCGCAGGCCTGAGAGATCTATCTATTGATGAAGTGGATGTGTACAGAGGCAGGCTCTCTAGCCCTGCTTGGGCACAGGCGATTTTGCTGGAGAGTTTCTAGAGCTGCCAAGGGGTCTTAAAACAGCCTTGACCTTGGGCATGTGCAAAAGCTAGAAGAAAAGATGAGAGTTCCCTAAGCTATTTCTTAGAGCAATGAACTTGGGAATGAGATTTCCCTGGAAGAGAGGGTTTTTGGAAAACAGCTTTTAAGGGTCATGATTTTTCCAGTGAGGCAGAAAATATTGGCCCTGTGGATGGGCCATGTCTACTCAGACAACTTCTCATGTCCAGTGCTTCCCTGCAGCCCTTCGCACAGAAAGAAAAGTCCCCTCAAGCACCCCTCACCCATACCCAGGAGTTCTTGGTCTCTCTCTCTCACCCCTGACTCAACAAGATGCCAATCCTTATTCATTTAATTTGTGAACTTGCTGCATACGTCGTATTTATTCATGATTCCTGTGCCCCAGCCCCAGCCAGTATTGTAAGGCTCTGGAGAGCAGGGCCCCTGATTTGCTTCTTCCAATAACTCACAAAACCCTTAGGAGACAGCAGACGGGGCTGCCATATTTGGTATCTCCCGTGTGCAATATAATGGGTGTTGGCTAATGTCTACTGAATAGACAAATGTCAGTGGCAGAGGTAAGAATGCATGACATCTTCTCAAGGCAGGCTCTGGCTTTGTTCTTCCTGATTCAGGTGGCCCCAAATGCCATGTGCTTGGAGCCACAGTTATGTCCAGAAAGGACCACTGACAACGATCACATGAAGTGCCTGTGGAAGTGAGCCACCTGGCCACTCCAAATACACCTCAGGTTTAAAACCCAGTCTAAGCAAATAGTAACAAGTGTTGGAGAGGCTGTGGAGAAAAAGGAACCCTCATACACTGTTGGTGAGAATGCAGACTGGTGCAGCCGTTATGGAAGGCAGTGTGGAGGTTCCTCAAAAAATTACGAATAGAATTACTATATGACCCAGCAATCCCTCTCCTGGGTATCTACCCAAAAAATCTGAAAACATTTATACATAAAGACACATGTGCTCCAATGTTCATTGCAGCTTTGTTTACAGTAGCCAAGACATGGAAACAACCAAAATGTCCTTCGATAGATGAATGGATAAAGAAGTTATGGTATATATACACGATGGAATACTATTCGGCGGTAAGAAAAGATGATATGGGAACATTTGTGACAACATGGATGGATCTTAAGAGTGTAATGCTGAGCTAAATAAGTCAGACAGAAAAAGCAGAGAACCATGTGATTTCACTGATATGTGGTATATAAACCAAAAACAACAAAAGAACAAGACAAACAAATGAGAAACAGAAACTCATAGACACAGACAATAGTTTAGTGGTTACCAGAGGGTAAGGGGGGAGGGGGGTGGGGGGGTGGGAGATGAGGGTAAGGGGGATCAAATATATGGTGATGGAAGGAGAACTGACTCTGGGTGGTGAACAGACAATGGGATTTATAGATGACGTAATACAGAATTGTACACCTGAAATCTATGTAATTTTACTAACAATTGTCACCCCAATAAATTAAAAAAAAAAAAAAAAAAACAGTCTAAGGGCTCCTGGGGAACGCACCTACTCTCTCTCACTAGGAAACTGTGATTTTAAGCAATCAATATTATTCGATTTTTAAAAACAAATTCCCCATCCAGTCAGTTTTCATTCCAAACTCAGAAATGCTTCAGATCTCAAAACCCTCCACATCAGAATGTCCGGTTAAAAGTGCTGACTCTTGAGTTTACTGCATGATTCATCGTGGGTTTGGGGGCTACTGGGGGTGGGGACTGAGCTGGAAAATCCCAACGAAGTGCCACCATCGCCCTAATCTCTCTCTATTACAGAAATAGATGGCGAGATGGGGATTACCTTGCCTATAAATCAGCGTGGTGTTCTGGATAATCTAATACATTTTTCAAGTGTTGTTCTCGCTGGTTGGCATGCACGGAACTGCTCAGTTGGCACAAAATTTGCAATCAATCTTGCCCGGCCTCGCCACCTCCTCCGAACCTTCCTAATATTTTATACATAAACCAGTTTGGATTCATGGGGCATTCCAGCTAGTAAATGCTCTGAAGATTCATCTTTATGGACTAGCAGCCCAGCCTTGTAGCGTCCAGCGCCTCAAGATGAAAAGGAATTTTATTTGGTGTGTTATGCTACCCAGGGAGTGGATGCTGGCAGTTGCTAGGTTCTATTATTACCATGTATGTTCTTCTCCAGGGAGGAGAGACAAGACCAGACAGGAGGCCTCAAGGGTGGGGCTCTCAGAAAAATGACCCCCTTCTTCCAAGGCCCTCCCAGCAATGAGTTGGGGCCCTTTGAGGCTCCCCAAGACCCAAAGGAATGAGGATAGTGAGTTTTCAGCCACCAGGCATGTGGCTCAGCTGGTCACGGACTGTGTCCCTGTGCCAAGGGAAGAGGGACCGGGGATCAAATAGATTAAGACAACTGTTGGGGGAGGGGCATGGCCCGACCAAAGGAAATGAAAATAGTTGCAGTTTCATTTGCTTTAAAGCAGGCGCTCGTAATAAATGCGCACAACAAATGTGCTGAGCAAACACCTTGGTGGTCATCAATATGCGGGGGCTGTTTATTGCCTCATAAACTTGGAAGCAAGTGATACTGTAGCTTAAATCAGTGCCTGTGTGGACAGCCTGGGCACTCCAGGAGAACAGGACACCCAGGCCGTACCGGCGCTTACGTTAATGGCTGGAGCAGTGTCTGAGAGGTGCTTAGTCACTGTCGAGGGAACAAGGAGCCATTCCAGAGGTCAGGAGCAGCCTCGGCGTGTATCTGTGTCAGGAGGATGGGCCAGAGCCCATGGAATGTGTGTGCATCCTCAACCCCAGGGGAGGTGGGTTTGTCTGCCTCTCTAGACT
Organism: Rhinolophus sinicus; assembly: GCF_036562045.2. Classification (NCBI taxonomy): domain Eukaryota; kingdom Metazoa; phylum Chordata; class Mammalia; order Chiroptera; family Rhinolophidae; genus Rhinolophus; species Rhinolophus sinicus. Next base: position 175,545,996 of record NC_133755.1, read on the forward strand.
GTGGGTCCACACAGGTGGTCTGGGTCCTCCTCTCTGGATCCCCAGCACCTTGCATCCGGTCCTTATGGGGTAAATGCTAGAGGAAGAAGGTGGGAGGGAAGGAAGCCAGGTAGGCAGGTTTACAAAGGTATTCCTGGCCACATCTGGGAGGCACTGCTTCCAGGGGCGGATGAGGATAAAGTCACCTGCCCCTGGAGAAGGCCGGAGTGTCCATGAAGTCCCAGCCCAGTTGAGGGATGTTCATCAGGTCATTAAGGAAGGGCCGGGGCACGGAGGTCCTTGCAAGGGAGGCGGGCTGCTCCCAGCTCCCTGTGGCGCATGGAGTGCTGGACCACACAAGACACGCCCATGTCCTAATCTCCCGACCTGTGAATGTTACCTTATTTGGAAAAAGGGTTTGTGCTGATATAATTAAGGGTCTTGAGATGAGGAGATCACCCTCGATGATTTGAGTGGGCCCCAAATCCAATGAGAAGTATCCTTATGAGAGAGAGGCAGAGGGAGATTGAGACAGAAGACACAAGACAGGAGGCGGCCATGTGACGACAGAAGCAGAGATGGAATGATGTGGCTACAAGCCAAAGAACCAAGGCTGGCCAGTAGCCACCAGCAGCTGGGGGAGAAGCATGGGACAGATTTTTCGTCCTGGCCCCCTGCTTTGATTTTGGTCTTGGGGCCTCTGAACCATGAGAGAGTACATGTCTGTTGTTTTAAGCCACATGGTCGTGGTAATTAGCGACAGCAGCCACTGCGTCTAATATATTCCAATTCCCCAAACTTGGGCTCAGAAAGGTACATGCTCACCCTGGGCGGTTCTTGCAGCTCCCTCACCATGCTGAAGGCTAACTGATACTGGCCAGAAATGCCCAAGCCAGTGGGGACAGCCCAGCCTGGCAGAAGCTGGAAAACTGTCGCCCCTACTTTCGTTCTTGGCTCAGCAAGTGCCCTTATGATAGTGCCATTCGAAGTGCAGGTGGTTTTGTGCACCTGAATTTGTTAAGCCTCTCAGATGCTCCATGATTCTTGCCAGGGAAAGGTATCCATTAAGGCAGCAGTCACCCCTAGAACTTTACTGAGGTCACAATAGGGCTTGGGGACGAGTCACAGGCACCCGGGAAGTGGGTGTGTGGTTTGCATTTGGGCGGCTTATGTTGCCCTGGGTGGTTTCCTTGGTGGATTCCAGCCACTTCCAAGTTAAATGTTGATTCTAAGCCCTGGCCACAGGTGGTAGTGTCTTGACTTTTCCCATTTGTTTTCCCTCACTCGCCCACCACCACTGACCCAATCCCTTCCACGTGGAGGGGTGGACTGTGCCTAAGCCTGGGCAAAGGCTTGGTCAGTGATTTTGAAACTTGGTGAGTTAATCAATTCACTGACATGGTGGACATTTACATGGAGGCAGATCCCCTCTGATAAGCTGAAGAAGGCACCATAGGGAACCATCTAGAGTTCTCTCAAAGCCTCATTAGCACCTCAATCATTTGAGTGTGGTTTAGGGTTAAACTCTGCCTGCCTCAAAGGATCGGAAACCCCAAATTGTTAATACCCAGAGACAGAGTCCTTCTTCTCACGGTGGGTTCACAGGAGACAGCTGTGGCCTCCAGAAGGAGAATTCGCTAACCTACAGTGAGAAAGAGTTAGGCTCAATCGTGTGAAGTTGCCGATATTTGAGTGCTTTTGACCCACAAGAGTGGCAATTTCATATGGTTCAACATTAATCTCACCGCAGGGACCTGGAGTACTCAGATCTGTGTGGCCACAAATGTCCCCTGCAGGCCCCGTTTGTGGGAAGCCCAGTTATAATCAAAGGAGTAGTTGGTGAGCGATGAACTGAAGCAAGGAGCCAGGGGCTAGATGGTGAGAGAAAAGCAGCCCTGGCAGCTGTCAGCTGGAGCTGGCCTGGCACTCACAGTGAGGCTGGGTGTTTTTTGTTGAATAAACACAGCTTCACTGAACATCAGCACTGAACAAGGTCACTCTGTGGCCGAGATGCAGAGAGACAAAAACAGTATTTGAACACAGACAAAAAAATAAGCACACTGTTTAAACCACAAATGACCCCATATCCCTCCCTCCCATCTAGTATGAATGACAACCACTTCTTTCCAATCACGGCCTTAGCCTCTCTCCACTCCTCCCCCCCTACATAAAATAAGTGATGACCGATCATCCCAAATTCCAATGTTCTGACACCCAGTCCAGAGCCCAAATCCTATCAGTACTTGTACCACACTCTCACTGAGACACAATCCCAAAGTTCTCTATTGTGTTCAGTCACTCTTCTGGCAACAAATACAAAAAAACCCAGCTTTGTTCAAATACTCGTGTATTCCTGGTGTCTTTGGCTAGTGGGCAGTGTTAACGGCACCAGCCTCTGTGAGCCCAACCTGACCATTTCCACATTGAGGATAGGCCTACAGCTACTACCATCTCCACCACCACCATAGTGACTCCCGCCATGACTGTGACCACCATAGACACTCCCACCATGACTGTGACCACCACCACCATAGACACTGCCACCATTACTACCACAGCCAACATCACACCAATGCTCACTACCATGACCCTGCTAAGTAATTTATATACATTTCAGTATTTTCTCCTTCAACTCTGTAGTGTGAGTACAGTTGTCTCCATTTTCCCAAATAAGGCTAATATGGCTCAAGGTCACTCAGCTAGAAAATGGCAGAGCAAGGGTTTGAAATCCCAGTTGGCCAGGGACACTCTGCTGTTTCCCACCAGCAGAATGCTCCAGGACTTGGCCCAGAGGTACCCCATTCCCTCCCCTCTGCCCCGCCCCTTTCCTGGAGCTTGGGTATAAGCTACCAGCAGCTGCCTCTGTGACTCTCCCCTGAGACCCCGATTGACCCCCACGTGACTTGCAAATTGTTGTGTGTTTTTTTAAGGTGGCTTTGTGCATGTTTGCTCTGGTTTCTTATGTATGGAGTTCATAATTTAACTTTTACAGCAAGATCTTGTTTCCTTCATATCCAAGTTCTTGAGTCTATCTCCCTGTTGCCTCCATGTGCCAAATGCAATGAACACAAATTCTTTCTAGAGCCAAGAATAGAAGCTAAGATTTATGAGTCTCGATCTATTACTATAACCAGCAGGATAACTTACTCCCCGTATCCTTTATTTCATGACAGTAGTTTTCTTCATAAACGGCACCGTTTTTAGATGCTACATAAAGAGGCCCAATTCAACGTGTTAAAGTCAAACGATTTGGGATATCTGACAACATACTAAGCATCTGCACTATGGGTGGACAATACCCTTTTTACATGCTTGAATAAGTCCAAAACAGCTTAAAGGATTTTCTTCAATTTTAAAAAAAATTCACTTCTGGACCGAGGGAAAAAATATGATAAATTTCCACAAAAGCCATGCCTGGAGAGAGAAATAGCTTGTGTGGCTGAAAAGCAAAATGTTTGTAGGAAATGCAACCCAGCCTACAAGCAAAGCTTCCTGGGGCTCATAATGTAGCTATCAGGGGTGTCTTCCAGATTCAAGCTCAGGGGTGTCCGGCGGGGACAGGCGATGTCTGCCTTCTGAGATTTCTTCTTCAGGTGTGTGTGTGTGTGTGTGTGTGTGTGTGTGTGTGTGTGTGTTAAACACCCACCCAAGACAAAGATTAGGAACTGTAATTAGGCTCACCATAAAGTGTTTTAAATTATTTTTGATGGTATTGAATGTGAAACGGGGACTTTTTCAGTTAGGAAAGCAAAGTGGCAGCTTGGCACAATTCACAGGCATGGCAGGCAGCAAACCCCCAGATGTTACAGAGAATTTCCCCTTTTCTTTCCTATGGGGCTATACTGTGGTTTAGAAGCGACTTTCAAAAATCCTCAAAAAAACTCATCACTTGCAGTGCTAACCGCTCACTGGTGGGGTCCCTTGTGCCGCGCCCTTCCCGCTGCAGTGGTGCACGCCCCGCGTCTGCTGTGTGCGGCCAGGCCCGGCCCCACCCGGTCTGCCTGCTGCTGTTACAGCCCTGAGGCTGCTCCTGAGAAGGGGACCTGCTCTCCAGGCCTTGGGTCCCCTCCAGGCCCACAGACAGAAGGGACCATCCTGCCTGCATCTCCCAGACACCAAGAGATGCCATGCCATTGTCATTCTTGAGAAAAACCTTTAACCCAGGTTCAATAATGCGAGCATGCAGTTACTCTCCTCTCCTCATTGCATCATCGTGAATGAGAGAGAAAAAGTTAAATGCTCCATAGAACAGTTGTCTCATCCACTTTGTTCACAGTCTCCCGCCACGCCCCACCCCCTCTCCCCCCAGCAAAAACAAAAACAAAGGAAAAGCAGCTAATAGTGCCATCTCCCCAATGACCCTGAGCAGCTGCCAGCTGGGGGAGGAGATGTGCTCCTCACGGACCTCCAGGAGGTGAAGTTCTGTTGTTTTAGTTTTAATATCTCACAGTGGGGACTCCCGCCAGAAACAAAAGCATGAAAAGCTCCCCGTCCCACCATCCCCTGCTGTGGGTCTGGGCCCTCCGACTGTGGCAGACTCTCCGCAGGGGTCTGCACCGTCCACGGAAGTCAGACCCTCCACGCAGAGAGGCTGTGGGCGCTAACCGGCCCCTCCGCGTGACCCCCGCCGCCGGTGCGCCCTGCGACCCTGTACACCTGGTACCTTTCTGCACCCGGCACCCACCTGCACCCCACATTTACCTGTGTCCTCCGCCCCCTCGCATACCGCCTCCTTCCCCCCCACACACCGGAGCGCCCCCATTCCCCTCCCCCCGCCCCCGCTGGCCTCGGCCTATAGTTGGGGCGGAGTTGTGGGTGGGAGCCTGGGGCATCCGTTCCCCAGGCCGCTACCGCTGCCAGAGGAGCCTGGGGGAGTGGGCAGGGGTGGGTGTGGGGGGTGCAGCGGAGAGGAGAGCGGCAGAGCCAAGACGGATCAACCAGCCGGGTCGGAAATACATTGATTTTTGTTACAGCCACGAGGCCCACCCAATTAAAAATCATCAGCGGCCTGTTCCAAGTCTTTCTTCTTGCCAAGAGCACGGACGGCCGTTTGCACAGAACAATGCTGTTCCTTAAACGTGGCCTCATGTTCACAGCTGATCAGAGTTTGAAGCACCCCCAATACTGGAAGGTCTAGAGGTTATCCGAGGTGAAATTCATCCACACTTAGGCCTTGAGGGGGTTGAGGCCAGGGCCACTTTCCTTGTCTGGGGCTGGAGTTGTCACTCAGCCTGTTTCAGGCTTCTGTGTAGGGTTAGTGAGACTGGCCAAGCTGCTGAAGAAGAGGGTGATTCTGCAGTGGTAATCCATGCCTGGAAAGTATGTATAAAATGCCGGTAAGGTGGGGGAAAGACAAAGTAGCCACTGGAAATCACAGAAGCATATCTCTTAGCATTACATAAACATAAAGGAGGAAAGCAAATAGGAGGGAGGCAAGACCAATACTTGTCCAAGGACTGTGTATATGCATGTCCAAGAGACCGATCTGATGGTGGAGGCAGTGAATAGAACAGGCACTGATGTCAGGCAAACTTGAGTTTCAGTCCTGACTGCCACTTCCTAGCTGTGTGACCTTAGGCAAGTACTTAACTTTTCTGAAGGCCAGTTAAATCATCTCTAAAATCTGGCTAATAATACCTTCCTTCAGAGATTGAATGGCATAATCGCTTGTAAAACCTCTGTAAGAATACTTGGCAAATACTAAGGGATCAATGAACACAATTTTAATTAGGTATTTTATAAATATTTTCTCCCAGTCTATCGCCTGTCTTTTCATTCTTTTAATATCTTCTGAAAAGTAGACATTTTTAATCTTGATGAAGGTCAATTTATCATTTTATTTTTCTCTTGTGAGTCATGCATTTGCTGTCATAGCTAAAAAACTTGGCCTAAACCAAGGTCACAAAATTTTTACTTATGTTTTCTTCTAGAAGTTTTATAGCTTAAGGCTTTACATTGAGGTCCATGATGCATTTTGAGTTAATTTTTGTATATGGTATGAGGTTTAGATGGAGGTTCTTTTTTTGACATATGGCTGTCCAGTTGTTCCAGCAACATTTATTGGAAAGATTACCCTTTCCTTCATTAAATTGCCTTTGCACTTCTGTTGAAAATCGACCAACCATCTATGTATGGGTTTATTCTGAAGAGCATCTCTATTGTCATTGGATAATCCTCTACTGAAATTAGCTATTCCCATGATACCCAGACAGGACACCACTCTCTCTGTCCACGGCACTGCTCACTCTTGGGTCCCCACCACAGCCAGAACTGACTGCTTTTCTGCATCTTCGAAGTTCCTTGAACTTTATACCCTTGTGGGGCTTGACTAAAGATGAATGCACAGATTTCCCAAAGGTTGTGGGGTCCCCCCACCATGTTTTCCAGGAAGCTTATAATGCAAAAGTGCACTTCCCACTCTGGACCATAGCTCCAGAGGCCCAAGGGGCTCTGAAAGCCTAGCCAAGCTGGAGGACCCAGAGAGTTCCCACTTCCTCCCATCGCCCACCCCACTACTCCACCTGCCACTCTCACCTTTTCTTAATTCTAGTCAGGCTGGAGAACCTTCAAGAGAAAGATTGATTAGAAGATCCCATCTGCCTTTCGAAAACATGGAAGGCTAACGTTTCCGGCAGCCCATCTTGGCTACCTCTCCTGCAGCTGCCTGGGGAGGGCTATACAAAGCGAAAGGAACATCAGAAGAATGAAGCTCTCGTTTATTTTACCAGCAGTTAGGAGTCAGATGAACCCATAACTAGCTCTCCATTTGGCAAAGCACCTGGACACAATAGTATGCTTAATGAAATGATGAAATGTCTCCACAGTGAAGCCCCATTTCATTTATTTAACTTTTATTGACCTCTAAGGAATGTCTGCCAAAATACTAGCATAGCATGGAAAGGCACAAGCGTGTCTGCCACCAGGCAAGGTGCAGACTGACCTGGGGTCCGCTCTTTCCCCACCAGGCCGGAGAACTCAGGACCATCATCCTTGCTCTTGAAGCCACACCCCCTGTAGATCATTGAATTGATACAAAATTGAAAAAAATAATGATAAAATTGTTACCCTTTTCAAAGAAAACTGGTTTGGGCCTGTTAGAACACAGAGGGCTAGCTCCTCAATCCTTCGACCTCTTTCTTAAGGATGAGAAACTGCCTTTAGGACGTTCAAGTGGCTGAAAACCATGTGGTGTGTATCCAGGACAAAAAGTAGTCCAGAAACTTCTTCCAAGGTGTTCCATAAACCACCACTTTAAAACTGGAAACCTTTGTTTGAAAGACCGGTGTACCTTATCCCTTTTATAAGATACACAAAGGACCTTATATTAAAGACTCAGAGAAGTCCTCATGCAAATTCACCTGTAAATTTCCCAAACTTACTTATGCCAAGAATAATTTTTTCATGTAACACCTATTGACACCGGGGAACTCAGTTTGGAAATGATGTCCCAAAAAATTCCACAAGCTGGTCCAATAAAAGCAGTGTCTCTTGCTCTATTTTATTCAATGAGTGTCTTAGAATCAGTGAAAAGGCAAGAGGACGAGGAATTGGGGGTTTTCTGGGCTCCTTGCCTGCCTCTCCCTGGCATCCAGCTTGGGAGGTGGGAGGAAGGGATGACGTCTTCCAACCACACTGGGGTGGGGGGCAAGGGGCAGAAGCCCCAGTCAGAGCTTTGGGATTAACCAGTTGATTAAGACTGCTTGGAAATCTCTAGATCATAAAAGTCCATCTCCCCAAATTAGCATATACTGACCTACGATGACCCAGTAAGTTTCTAGCACATAGTTCTTTTCTTTCCTTTCATACCAGTTGAACAGAGATTCATTTTGTCCAAATGTCATGACTGAATTAAAACCATTTTGTCCAACTTACACTCCCTTCTGTGCTGCATCTCTTCTTCCCCAAACTCATGTTTGGGGCTAGCGGTCAGCTGTGGAAAATTTCCAATCTGTCTTTTCAAGAGGTGTCAGCCACGAAAAAAATGGGAACGCTGCAATGAAAGTGGCTTTCTCTCCTTAGTTTAGTGCCTCTGCTGCCACTAACGCGGAATTAGATTAAGCACTGGCTGTCCCTCTGAAATGAGCTCTCCCCACAGTCAGGAAACATGGAAACACCGAGTCAGCAGCTCACACCACCCTCCCCTGGCTCTCCTTCTGCCCGCACAAAGCACTGTGTTGTCATCTGGACCGTGTACACTCATTCTAATTCTTTATGCCTTGTTATTCTGTCAATTTCTTAATCTATTTATGCTGACTTTATTTTTAGTGTGCCTATTGTGACAGCAAATCCTGAAATTGCCTTGGTTGTTTTCTGAAAATGGCCGTTACCGAACCAGAATGCAGACCCCAGATAAAATCATGTAAGCCCCAGGCGGTTTCTGGGCGTCTGCAGCAGCTGTCTACTTTTAGAGCTGCATATCAATTCTGCGCTCAGAGGGGCTGGCCCGGGAGAGGTGGCTAGGAAAGCAACATGGTGTCGTGTATAGATGAGCATCTCTGGGTCTCGCTGAAAATGCTCGCTTCTTCCCCTTTTGGAGAATTTCTTCAAATATTAATAAGTTCCCTCCCTTCTCCCTATCTTTTGTTGGCCAACTATAAAAAATGCAAATGATCCAGAAACCAATTAATTTTTAGAAGGTTGCAGCTGTTTTGCTATAGTCACCAGACAGGGCGTGTGTGTTTAGGGTGCGCGTCTGCGAATGCCCGCACGTGTGGAAGGCAACTGACCGCTCATCTCCAGATATGAGCCATCAGTCAGCCGTGTCAATACAAACAGGTCACTTTCAAAGTGCGTTCCACATCCTAACAAGCAGGCCTGCTAAGGGGCACACGGGCGAGAAGGTGACAGCAGAATGTATATCTAGTAACACAATGAAACTTCATCTTCTTGGACAGAGGCGCTCACACTGGCATTCTTCAGGCTGTGTCCTTCTGGCACCGTCCAGGGGAAGGCTCTGATATCTTGAGCCCTGGAGACTTTTCAGGCTATAGCTGCTGGCCTCACTGGTGGAACTGGGTTAGATTTAGAGCCCATAATCACAAGCATCAAAGTCTTTCTTTTCTGGGTAGTCTCAAGATGTCAGAATAGGTTTCCTGCAAGAGAACACTGTCAGGCTTTCTTTCACCTTCCATTACACGCATCCCATACTTTTCGTAGCCATCCCAACAGCCGTTACCCCCGTTTCCCATTCTGCAGGCCCGTAGCTCCTGGCTTAGGTTGAGGTGGAAGGAAGTCAGCAGTACACTGCCCGATCTAAACGATTCACAGCAATTCCTCCATTGCTCCATGACTGGCCATGTGACTCAGCTGTGGCTAATGAGACACAGCGCAAGTCTGCTGATGGGGCTTCTGGAAAAGACTTGTTTTCAGCTAAAATGACACAGTCAATGAAGGAAAAAGCCTTTCTGCACCTTTGCCTCCTTCCTGCCTCCAACTCCTTTGTGTGCTGATGGCTTGTGGCTTGGCAGCACCACCTGTGACCATGAGGTGGCCGGCCTAGAATGAACAGCCACATGCTGAGGATAACAGAGTGAGGCACTAGGAAACCGCCCGGCACCTGCACCCATCCTGGACCTGCGACCTGCAGACTTTGGCTATGTGAGATAATTACCTCCTTATTGCTTAGCTTCTGTGGCCTTCGTGGGATCAGGGGAGTTGAAAGAGGCCAGGCCCAGAATGCCAAAGCTAGAACAGGAGCAGTTCTAAATGCCTGGCCATTGTCCTGAGTGTGTCAAACTGAAAAGAAGTAATGGGAGTGTGGCTTGTAATTCATCTAACTGCATATGGTAAGGACTCGGAAATGTGAGCCCTCCTAGAAGAATCGATCTTGCCCTCTAAAACACTGACTGAGGGTGTTCTGTGCTGGCGACCTGCTCAGCCAGACGGCACTGAGCGATCATTTTCTGGCTTTATGCAAAGTAATTTGTCAAGCTTTCTGCAAAGAAGATAATCCACAATTAACCCTCTTCAAAATTTTCTTATCACCATACAGCCTGAGTGTTGGGTGAGATAAAAGAGGAAATTGAGAGCCTGAACCCCCAGTGGGGACCACAGAAGCTACCAGTGGCAGGATGGTGGGCGGGGTCCGTGGCATGTCCAGAGTCTGCGGCCGCACACAGTTCATACTGATTCCCGTGGGAGGTAAGGGCCGCCTTCAGCAGTCAAAGGCCTGGGGCCAGGACTGGAAGTGGTTCAAGAGCTGACATGTCCACGTATAAAACTCTTCTTGAAGTTTCCTTACTCTTCAGCTTGTCCCCACCTGTGCTCCACCAAGAAGGCAACCACATGTCCAGAGCCTGCTGGTGAGGACAAGGAACCTTCCCTAGGGGTGGCCAGGCCATGGCTGAGCTTCTAACAGGCCAAGGATGGGTTTCAGTCACTGGTAGGTTGCAAAACCAGCAATCCTGCTAAAAGCATTAGAAGGAAGATGATAGAGATAGATTAGATAGACAGATCATAGATAGATAATAGATGATAGAGATTAGATGATAGATAGATAATAGATAGATGATAGATAGATAGATTCTATGTCTATTAACATTTTGTTTCTAGCCTACAGGATTTCTCCAAATGTGCTGGGTGAGTCCCCTCATAGCAGAGGATATGGAAAACTTCCAGAGGGAGAAATGCACTTCTGCTCCCAACCCTCTGATAACATAAAGGAGGGACATGATATACACAATATGCATCCCAATAGGAGGCCAAAAAAAAACACGTTCTGAAATGCTAACTTTAAGCCAACTCTAATCCTCCATGGTGAGATGTGGCCAGCGGTTACAGAGCTTCATTTCATTGTTAATATACTTTTCTATATTTTAGAAATGTTTACAGTAAGCATGTGTTGCTTCAATAATCAGAAAAAGATTGAGATTGTAGTAAAATGAATATCAAGATGAAAGATTTAAGGTCAGGCCCAAGGAAGTTGGTATGAAGAGCATGGCCACGGAGGGTCTTGATGACAGAAGAGTGAGGGGCTGAGGACATGGCAAGCATGCGTATGGTCCTTTCTTTAACACGTGACATGTGGTCCTGTCTTACCCCTGCCTGTCCCACCCCAGCTTAGCTGCTCCCAGTGTGGGAAACAGTATTTACCAGGTACTTACGGATTCCTTATTACATGGGACCACATGTGCTACAAATCAGGGCTTCTTCCTTTGGAATGCCCCTTGTTAGTCTTTTACAGCACCTGCTGCTGCCGTCTGGAGAAGTCCCTGGTGGTGGAGGGAGCCTAACCCACAAGGTCACACTGCCACCCTGACTGCCTTCACTGCACTTCTCCACAAAATTCAGCCACAGCCATTTTAGGTTTCCTGCATAGCACGGGCCTCAGAGATTTCTTAGGTCTCAACAAGTGACACACCCTAACGTAGTGGGTACCAATTTCCTCCAGCCCCCCACTCAGTTTACCGAGTTGAGGACCAAGGACCTCAGGACTTTGGTCATTTGCTAGTTAGTGGGAGGGGCAGGACTAGAACCTGTTTCTTGGCTCCATGTTTGATACTTTGCTCCCGCAGA